>NC_136797.1:48470896-48890896 GCF_951216825.1 Electrona antarctica | reverse complement strand
TGTGTCTTGTGTGTGTGCTTAAAGGGGAATTTTAAGACTCGGTTGTTGGGTACCGCAAAGAGGCCATTGTTACGCCCTCGTGGAGGGGACTAGTCGTTGACTGACCGGCAGGGCACTGGTGTGTGGATTGAGTGCTTTCCTCTATGGCCAGCATGTACAACTCATACTTACCTGGCAGGGGAGACACCATGATCATGAAGGTGGTTCACCCTCGGCGAGGCTCAGCCATTGCACCCCGTGCTTTGCTGACCCGGGCGAATTCCCCAAATGTGGGAATCTCGACTGCACAATTTCTGGTAGTGGGGGACTGCGTTCGCGCTCTCCCCTGATTAAGTGTTGAAAACATGCGGATAGTGCTGGAAAGGAGCCCTACCCTACCTGAAAAACACCCAATGTGGCGTTTTGCCTGGCTCTCCACGCGGCCCCGGGGAGCCTTGTCACCCAGGAGGGGGAGGGGGTGGCCTGGGCCAGCCTCTAACGCGACTTCCGGGGCACGAGTGTAAAATCTTCAAAGTGTGGACAGCAGAAAGTCGTTTTGCCCGGCCCTCCACTCGGACCCAGGAAGCCTTGGGCCCCCACCGGGGTGCCAGGCCCGAAGCCAGCTAAACCCACGACCCGGCTCTCCATCCGAACCCGGGTACCTTTTGCCCTGCTCTCCACTCGGACCCAGGGAGCCCTGGTCTCCCACCGGGGTGCCAGGCCCGAAGCCAGTTAAACCCACGACCCGGCTCTCCATCCGAACCCGGGTACCCACTCTTAAGCACCCCCCCCCCCCCCCCCCCGGAATCTTCACAATCTAACACCAGGTGCTGTAAGCTTTTCATTAACGCATTGGCTACTGCCATCTGCTGTATATGGGCCGTACCGGCCACCGCTGCCTTTGCTTACGGCCATACCACCCTGAACACGCCCGATCTCGTCCGATCTCGGAAGCTAAGCAGGGTCGGGCCTGGTTAGTACTTGGATGGGAGACCGCCTGGGAATACCAGGTGCTGTAAGCATTTTCATGTCGGCATACTGAATGAGCAATGGTCATTCATGAATGGCCATGCTAAACACTAGATCTTTGTGCACCACTAAAACTTTTTGCCCCCCAAAGCGCATAGGCCACGCCTACATCATTAAACCCCACCCTCAATCCGACAGGCCCCGCTTTCAACCCGGACACCCGCTCTTAACCACCCACCCAAGACGCCTTAAACCCAGCCGCGGGGGCACAGGGCCACCTCGGACTGTGAAATAACGCATGTGCTGTTTTGCGGAGCTGCCCACGCCAAGTGTGTGCGTGCACGCGCGCCGTTAAGCGCTTGACCGGCGCGGCTAGAGGCTTTGCCGGCCGCTGTGGCAAGCGGGTAGAATTACTCGGGTCTCTCTTCATGACGAATAAGCCTTTCGCCTTTTACTAAAGACTTCCGTGGAGAGGGACGTTGATGAGTTATGGATATTTTTGGAAGGCCTTGCCCATTGGACAAGGCCAGCTCAGCTGTTGAAGAAAATGACATGGAGCACGGTGGTGCGCTCGGTTGTCTTGAGTGCAAATAGGTGTGAGCGCTTTAACTAATAGTATCGAAGGTTCTCAAAATGTGTCAAAGTCTTAATATCTACAAGCTCACATACTGCCACTGTGTCTTGTGTGTGTGCTTAAAGGGGAATTTTAAGACTCGGTTGTTGGGTACCGCAAAGAGGCCATTGTTACGCCCTCGTGGAGGGGACTAGTCGTTGACTGACCGGCAGGGCACTGGTGTGTGGATTGAGTGCTTTCCTCTATGGCCAGCATGTACAACTCATACTTACCTGGCAGGGGAGACACCATGATCATGAAGGTGGTTCACCCTCGGCGAGGCTCAGCCATTGCACCCCGTGCTTTGCTGACCCGGGCGAATTCCCCAAATGTGGGAATCTCGACTGCACAATTTCTGGTAGTGGGGGACTGCGTTCGCGCTCTCCCCTGATTAAGTGTTGAAAACATGCGGATAGTGCTGGAAAGGAGCCCTACCCTACCTGAAAAACACCCAATGTGGCGTTTTGCCTGGCTCTCCACGCGGCCCCGGGGAGCCTTGTCACCCAGGAGGGGGAGGGGGTGGCCTGGGCCAGCCTCTAACGTGACTTCCGGGGCACGAGTGTAAAATCTTCAAAGTGTGGACAGCAGAAAGTCGTTTTGCCCGGCCCTCCACTCGGACCCAGGAAGCCTTGGGCCCCCACCGGGGTGCCAGGCCCGAAGCCAGCTAAACCCACGACCCGGCTCTCCATCCGAACCCGGGTACCTTTTGCCCTGCTCTCCACTCGGACCCAGGGAGCCCTGGTCTCCCACCGGGGTGCCAGGCCCGAAGCCAGCTAAACCCACGACCCGGCTCTCCATCCGAACCCGGGTACCCACTCTTAAGCACCCCCCCCCCCCCCCCCCCCCCCCCCCCCCCCCGGAATCTTCACAATCTAACACCAGGTGCTGTAAGCTTTTCATTAACGCATTGGCTACTGCCATCTGCTGTATATGGGCCGTACCGGCCACCGCTGCCTTTGCTTACGGCCATACCACCCTGAACACGCCCGATCTCGTCCGATCTCGGAAGCTAAGCAGGGTCGGGCCTGGTTAGTACTTGGATGGGAGACCGCCTGGGAATACCAGGTGCTGTAAGCATTTTCATGTCGGCATACTGAATGAGCAATGGTCATTCATGAATGGCCATGCTAAACACTAGATCTTTGTGCACCACTAAAACTTTTTGCCCCCCAAAGCGCATAGGCCACGCCTACATCATTAAACCCCACCCTCAATCCGACAGGCCCCGCTTTCAACCCGGACACCCGCTCTTAACCACCCACCCAAGACGCCTTAAACCCAGCCGCGGGGGCACAGGGCCACCTCGGACTGTGAAATAACGCATGTGCTGTTTTGCGGAGCTGCCCACGCCAAGTGTGTGCGTGCACGCGCGCCGTTAAGCGCTTGACCGGCGCGGCTAGAGGCTTTGCCGGCCGCTGTGGCAAGCGGGTAGAATTACTCGGGTCTCTCTTCATGACGAATAAGCCTTTCGCCTTTTACTAAAGACTTCCGTGGAGAGGGACGTTGATGAGTTATGGATATTTTTGGAAGGCCTTGCCCATTGGACAAGGCCAGCTCAGCTGTTGAAGAAAATGACATGGAGCACGGTGGTCTTGAGTGCAAATAGGTGTGAGCGCTTTAACTAATAGTATCGAAGGTTCTCAAAATGTGTCAAAGTCTTAATATCTACAAGCTCACATACTGCCACTGTGTCTTGTGTGTGTGCTTAAAGGGGAATTTTAAGACTCGGTTGTTGGGTACCGCAAAGAGGCCATTGTTACGCCCTCGTGGAGGGGACTAGTCGTTGACTGACCGGCAGGGCACTGGTGTGTGGATTGAGTGCTTTCCTCTATGGCCAGCATGTACAACTCATACTTACCTGGCAGGGGAGACACCATGATCATGAAGGTGGTTCACCCTCGGCGAGGCTCAGCCATTGCACCCCGTGCTTTGCTGACCCGGGCGAATTCCCCAAATGTGGGAATCTCGACTGCACAATTTCTGGTAGTGGGGGACTGCGTTCGCGCTCACCCCTGATTAAGTGTTGAAAACATGCGGATAGTGCTGGAAAGGAGCCCTACCCTACCTGAAAAACACCCAATGTGGCGTTTTGCCTGGCTCTCCACGCGGCCCCGGGGAGCCTTGTCACCCAGGAGGGGGAGGGGGTGGCCTGGGCCAGCCTCTAACGTGACTTCCGGGGCACGAGTGTAAAATCTTCAAAGTGTGGACAGCAGAAAGTCGTTTTGCCCGGCCCTCCACTCGGACCCAGGAAGCCTTGGGCCCCCACCGGGGTGCCAGGCCCGAAGCCAGCTAAACCCACGACCCGGCTCTCCATCCGAACCCGGGTACCTTTTGCCCTGCTCTCCACTCGGACCCAGGGAGCCCTGGTCTCCCACCGGGGTGCCAGGCCCGAAGCCAGCTAAACCCACGACCCGGCTCTCCATCCGAACCCGGGTACCCACTCTTAAGCACCCCCCCCCCGGAATCTTCACAATCTAACACCAGGTGCTGTAAGCTTTTCATTAACGCATTGGCTACTGCCATCTGCTGTATATGGGCCGTACCGGCCACCGCTGCCTTTGCTTACGGCCATACCACCCTGAACACGCCCGATCTCGTCCGATCTCGGAAGCTAAGCAGGGTCGGGCCTGGTTAGTACTTGGATGGGAGACCGCCTGGGAATACCAGGTGCTGTAAGCATTTTCATGTCGGCATACTGAATGAGCAATGGTCATTCATGAATGGCCATGCTAAACACTAGATCTTTGTGCACCACTAAAACGTTTTGCCCCCCAAAGCGCATAGGCCACGCCTACATCATTAAACCCCACCCTCAATCCGACAGGCCCCGCTTTCAACCCGGACACCCGCTCTTAACCACCCACCCAAGACGCCTTAAACCCAGCCGCGGGGGCACAGGGCCACCTCGGACTGTGAAATAACGCATGTGCTGTTTTGCGGAGCTGCCCACGCCAAGTGTGTGCGTGCACGCGCGCCGTTAAGCGCTTGACCGGCGCGGCTAGAGGCTTTGCCGGCCGCTGTGGCAAGCGGGTAGAATTACTCGGGTCTCTCTTCATGACGAATAAGCCTTTCGCCTTTTACTAAAGACTTCCGTGGAGAGGGACGTTGATGAGTTATGGATATTTTTGGAAGGCCTTGCCCATTGGACAAGGCCAGCTCAGCTGTTGAAGAAAATGACATGGAGCACGGTGGTGCGCTCGGTTGTCTTGAGTGCAAATAGGTGTGAGCGCTTTAACTAATAGTATCGAAGGTTCTCAAAATGTGTCAAAGTCTTAATATCTACAAGCTCACATACTGCCACTGTGTCTTGTGTGTGTGCTTAAAGGGGAATTTTAAGACTCGGTTGTTGGGTACCGCAAAGAGGCCATTGTTACGCCCTCGTGGAGGGGACTAGTCGTTGACTGACCGGCAGGGCACTGGTGTGTGGATTGAGTGCTTTCCTCTATGGCCAGCATGTACAACTCATACTTACCTGGCAGGGGAGACACCATGATCATGAAGGTGGTTCACCCTCGGCGAGGCTCAGCCATTGCACCCCGTGCTTTGCTGACCCGGGCGAATTCCCCAAATGTGGGAATCTCGACTGCACAATTTCTGGTAGTGGGGGACTGCGTTCGCGCTCTCCCCTGATTAAGTGTTGAAAACATGCGGATAGTGCTGGAAAGGAGCCCTACCCTACCTGAAAAACACCCAATGTGGCGTTTTGCCTGGCTCTCCACGCGGCCCCGGGGAGCCTTGTCACCCAGGAGGGGGAGGGGGTGGCCTGGGCCAGCCTCTAACGTGACTTCCGGGGCACGAGTGTAAAATCTTCAAAGTGTGGACAGCAGAAAGTCGTTTTGCCCGGCCCTCCACTCGGACCCAGGAAGCCTTGGGCCCCCACCGGGGTGCCAGGCCCGAAGCCAGCTAAACCCACGACCCGGCTCTCCATCCGAACCCGGGTACCTTTTGCCCTGCTCTCCACTCGGACCCAGGGAGCCCTGGTCTCCCACCGGGGTGCCAGGCCCGAAGCCAGCTAAACCCACGACCCGGCTCTCCATCCGAACCCGGGTACCCACTCTTAAGCACCCCCCCCCCCCCCCCCCCCCGGAATCTTCACAATCTAACACCAGGTGCTGTAAGCTTTTCATTAACGCATTGGCTACTGCCATCTGCTGTATATGGGCCGTACCGGCCACCGCTGCCTTTGCTTACGGCCATACCACCCTGAACACGCCCGATCTCGTCCGATCTCGGAAGCTAAGCAGGGTCGGGCCTGGTTAGTACTTGGATGGGAGACCGCCTGGGAATACCAGGTGCTGTAAGCATTTTCATGTCGGCATACTGAATGAGCAATGGTCATTCATGAATGGCCATGCTAAACACTAGATCTTTGTGCACCACTAAAACTTTTTGCCCCCCAAAGCGCATAGGCCACGCCTACATCATTAAACCCCACCCTCAATCCGACAGGCCCCGCTTTCAACCCGGACACCCGCTCTTAACCACCCACCCAAGACGCCTTAAACCCAGCCGCGGGGGCACAGGGCCACCTCGGACTGTGAAATAACGCATGTGCTGTTTTGCGGAGCTGCCCACGCCAAGTGTGTGCGTGCACGCGCGCCGTTAAGCGCTTGACCGGCGCGGCTAGAGGCTTTGCCGGCCGCTGTGGCAAGCGGGTAGAATTACTCGGGTCTCTCTTCATGACGAATAAGCCTTTCGCCTTTTACTAAAGACTTCCGTGGAGAGGGACGTTGATGAGTTATGGATATTTTTGGAAGGCCTTGCCCATTGGACAAGGCCAGCTCAGCTGTTGAAGAAAATGACATGGAGCACGGTGGTCTTGAGTGCAAATAGGTGTGAGCGCTTTAACTAATAGTATCGAAGGTTCTCAAAATGTGTCAAAGTCTTAATATCTACAAGCTCACATACTGCCACTGTGTCTTGTGTGTGTGCTTAAAGGGGAATTTTAAGACTCGGTTGTTGGGTACCGCAAAGAGGCCATTGTTACGCCCTCGTGGAGGGGACTAGTCGTTGACTGACCGGCAGGGCACTGGTGTGTGGATTGAGTGCTTTCCTCTATGGCCAGCATGTACAACTCATACTTACCTGGCAGGGGAGACACCATGATCATGAAGGTGGTTCACCCTCGGCGAGGCTCAGCCATTGCACCCCGTGCTTTGCTGACCCGGGCGAATTCCCCAAATGTGGGAATCTCGACTGCACAATTTCTGGTAGTGGGGGACTGCGTTCGCGCTCTCCCCTGATTAAGTGTTGAAAACATGCGGATAGTGCTGGAAAGGAGCCCTACCCTACCTGAAATACACCCAATGTGGCGTTTTGCCTGGCTCTCCACGCGGCCCCGGGGAGCCTTGTCACCCAGGAGGGGGAGGGGGTGGCCTGGGCCAGCCTCTAACGTGACTTCCGGGGCACGAGTGTAAAATCTTCAAAGTGTGGACAGCAGAAAGTCGTTTTGCCCGGCCCTCCACTCGGACCCAGGAAGCCTTGGGCCCCCACCGGGGTGCCAGGCCCGAAGCCAGCTAAACCCACGACCCGGCTCTCCATCCGAACCCGGGTACCTTTTGCCCTGCTCTCCACTCGGACCCAGGGAGCCCTGGTCTCCCACCGGGGTGCCAGGCCCGAAGCCAGCTAAACCCACGACCCGGCTCTCCATCCGAACCCGGGTACCCACTCTTAAGCACCCCCCCCCCCCCCCCCCCGGAATCTTCACAATCTAACACCAGGTGCTGTAAGCTTTTCATTAACGCATTGGCTACTGCCATCTGCTGTATATGGGCCGTACCGGCCACCGCTGCCTTTGCTTACGGCCATACCACCCTGAACACGCCCGATCTCGTCCGATCTCGGAAGCTAAGCAGGGTCGGGCCTGGTTAGTACTTGGATGGGAGACCGCCTGGGAATACCAGGTGCTGTAAGCATTTTCATGTCGGCATACTGAATGAGCAATGGTCATTCATGAATGGCCATGCTAAACACTAGATCTTTGTGCACCACTAAAACTTTTTGCCCCCCAAAGCGCATAGGCCACGCCTACATCATTAAACCCCACCCTCAATCCGACAGGCCCCGCTTTCAACCCGGACACCCGCTCTTAACCACCCACCCAAGACGCCTTAAACCCAGCCGCGGGGGCACAGGGCCACCTCGGACTGTGAAATAACGCATGTGCTGTTTTGCGGAGCTGCCCACGCCAAGTGTGTGCGTGCACGCGCGCCGTTAATCGCTTGACCGGCGCGGCTAGAGGCTTTGCCGGCCGCTGTGGCAAGCGGGTAGAATTACTCGGGTCTCTCTTCATGACGAATAAGCCTTTCGCCTTTTACTAAAGACTTCCGTGGAGAGGGACGTTGATGAGTTATGGATATTTTTGGAAGGCCTTGCCCATTGGACAAGGCCAGCTCAGCTGTTGAAGAAAATGACATGGAGCACGGTGGTGCGCTCGGTTGTCTTGAGTGCAAATAGGTGTGAGCGCTTTAACTAATAGTATCGAAGGTTCTCAAAATGTGTCAAAGTCTTAATATCTACAAGCTCACATACTGCCACTGTGTCTTGTGTGTGTGCTTAAAGGGGAATTTTAAGACTCGGTTGTTGGGTACCGCAAAGAGGCCATTGTTACGCCCTCGTGGAGGGGACTAGTCGTTGACTGACCGGCAGGGCACTGGTGTGTGGATTGAGTGCTTTCCTCTATGGCCAGCATGTACAACTCATACTTACCTGGCAGGGGAGACACCATGATCATGAAGGTGGTTCACCCTCGGCGAGGCTCAGCCATTGCACCCCGTGCTTTGCTGACCCGGGCGAATTCCCCAAATGTGGGAATCTCGACTGCACAATTTCTGGTAGTGGGGGACTGCGTTCGCGCTCTCCCCTGATTAAGTGTTGAAAACATGCGGATAGTGCTGGAAAGGAGCCCTACCCTACCTGAAAAACACCCAATGTGGCGTTTTGCCTGGCTCTCCACGCGGCCCCGGGGAGCCTTGTCACCCAGGAGGGGGAGGGGGTGGCCTGGGCCAGCCTCTAACGCGACTTCCGGGGCACGAGTGTAAAATCTTCAAAGTGTGGACAGCAGAAAGTCGTTTTGCCCGGCCCTCCACTCGGACCCAGGAAGCCTTGGGCCCCCACCGGGGTGCCAGGCCCGAAGCCAGCAAAACCCACGACCCGGCTCTCCATCCGAACCCGGGTACCTTTTGCCCTGCTCTCCACTCGGACCCAGGGAGCCCTGGTCTCCCACCGGGGTGCCAGGCCCGAAGCCAGCTAAACCCACGACCCGGCTCTCCATCCGAACCCGGGTACCCACTCTTAAGCACCCCCCCCCCCCCCCCCCGGAATCTTCACAATCTAACACCAGGTGCTGTAAGCTTTTCATTAACGCATTGGCTACTGCCATCTGCTGTATATGGGCCGTACCGGCCACCGCTGCCTTTGCTTACGGCCATACCACCCTGAACACGCCCGATCTCGTCCGATCTCGGAAGCTAAGCAGGGTCGGGCCTGGTTAGTACTTGGATGGGAGACCGCCTGGGAATACCAGGTGCTGTAAGCATTTTCATGTCGGCATACTGAATGAGCAATGGTCATTCATGAATGGCCATGCTAAACACTAGATCTTTGTGCACCACTAAAACTTTTTGCCCCCCAAAGCGCATAGGCCACGCCTACATCATTAAACCCCACCCTCAATCCGACAGGCCCCGCTTTCAACCCGGACACCCGCTCTTAACCACCCACCCAAGACGCCTTAAACCCAGCCGCGGGGGCACAGGGCCACCTCGGACTGTGAAATAACGCATGTGCTGTTTTGCGGAGCTGCCCACGCCAAGTGTGTGCGTGCACGCGCGCCGTTAAGCGCTTGACCGGCGCGGCTAGAGGCTTTGCCGGCCGCTGTGGCAAGCGGGTAGAATTACTCGGGTCTCTCTTCATGACGAATAAGCCTTTCGCCTTTTACTAAAGACTTCCGTGGAGAGGGACGTTGATGAGTTATGGATATTTTTGGAAGGCCTTGCCCATTGGACAAGGCCAGCTCAGCTGTTGAAGAAAATGACATGGAGCACGGTGGTGCGCTCGGTTGTCTTGAGTGCAAATAGGTGTGAGCGCTTTAACTAATAGTATCGAAGGTTCTCAAAATGTGTCAAAGTCTTAATATCTACAAGCTCACATACTGCCACTGTGTCTTGTGTGTGTGCTTAAAGGGGAATTTTAAGACTCGGTTGTTGGGTACCGCAAAGAGGCCATTGTTACGCCCTCGTGGAGGGGACTAGTCGTTGACTGACCGGCAGGGCACTGGTGTGTGGTTTGAGTGCTTTCCTCTATGGCCAGCATGTACAACTCATACTTACCTGGCAGGGGAGACACCATGATCATGAAGGTGGTTCACCCTCGGCGAGGCTCAGCCATTGCACCCCGTGCTTTGCTGACCCGGGCGAATTCCCCAAATGTGGGAATCTCGACTGCACAATTTCTGGTAGTGGGGGACTGCGTTCGCGCTCTCCCCTGATTAAGTGTTGAAAACATGCGGATAGTGCTGGAAAGGAGCCCTACCCTACCTGAAAAACACCAAATGTGGCGTTTTGCCTGGCTCTCCACGCGGCCCCGGGGAGCCTTGTCACCCAGGAGGGGGAGGGGGTGGCCTGGGCCAGCCTCTAACGTGACTTCCGGGGCACGAGTGTAAAATCTTCAAAGTGTGGACAGCAGAAAGTCGTTTTGCCCGGCCCTCCACTCGGACCCAGGAAGCCTTGGGCCCCCACCGGGGTGCCAGGCCCGAAGCCAGCTAAACCCACGACCCGGCTCTCCATCCGAACCCGGGTACCTTTTGCCCTGCTCTCCACTCGGACCCAGGGAGCCCTGGTCTCCCACCGGGGTGCCAGGCCCGAAGCCAGCTAAACCCACGACCCGGCTCTCCATCCGAACCCGGGTACCCACTCTTAAGCACCCCCCCCCCCCCCCCCCCCCCGGAATCTTCACAATCTAACACCAGGTGCTGTAAGCTTTTCATTAACGCATTGGCTACTGCCATCTGCTGTATATGGGCCGTACCGGCCACCGCTGCCTTTGCTTACGGCCATACCACCCTGAACACGCCCGATCTCGTCCGATCTCGGAAGCTAAGCAGGGTCGGGCCTGGTTAGTACTTGGATGGGAGACCGCCTGGGAATACCAGGTGCTGTAAGCATTTTCATGTCGGCATACTGAATGAGCAATGGTCATTCATGAATGGCCATGCTAAACACTAGATCTTTGTGCACCACTAAAACTTTTTGCCCCCCAAAGCGCATAGGCCACGCCTACATCATTAAACCCCACCCTCAATCCGACAGGCCCCGCTTTCAACCCGGACACCCGCTCTTAACCACCCACCCAAGACGCCTTAAACCCAGCCGCGGGGGCACAGGGCCACCTCGGACTGTGAAATAACGCATGTGCTGTTTTGCGGAGCTGCCCACGCCAAGTGTGTGCGTGCACGCGCGCCGTTAAGCGCTTGACCGGCGCGGCTAGAGGCTTTGCCGGCCGCTGTGGCAAGCGGGTAGAATTACTCGGGTCTCTCTTCATGACGAATAAGCCTTTCGCCTTTTACTAAAGACTTCCGTGGAGAGGGACGTTGATGAGTTATGGATATTTTTGGAAGGCCTTGCCCATTGGACAAGGCCAGCTCAGCTGTTGAAGAAAATGACATGGAGCACGGTGGTGCGCTCGGTTGTCTTGAGTGCAAATAGGTGTGAGCGCTTTAACTAATAGTATCGAAGGTTCTCAAAATGTGTCAAAGTCTCTATATCTACAAGCTCACATACTGCCACTGTGTCTTGTGTGTGTGCTTAAAGGGGAATTTTAAGACTCGGTTGTTGGGTACCGCAAAGAGGCCATTGTTACGCGCTCGCAGAGCTGGAGTCTACGGTCGTGCAATTTGTCTCCGCTCGGTCTCCGCTCGGGACCACGCCCACAGCACGCCCACGGTCTCCGCTCGGCCCCGTAGAGTCCCATTCCGAAGCCCCTGTCTCCGTTCAGTCTCCGCTCGCCGGGCCCGCCCCCTCGAGTCTCCGTTCGCCGCTCCCATCCACTGCAATGCATTCCGAGTCTCCGTTCGCCCACTCCTCACCCGTCTTCTCATTATGCGGTCCTCGCCCCCCTCCCCGGCTACAAGAAACTGTCACGGCGGCCATTGCTGGCCGGACCGGAGGAGCTGCGTTGAGAACGAGAACAGAACACTTTGGGAATTAATTTACAGGCACTTTGATAAAATAATTACGGTATCGACGTGTCGGTGGGGTCCCGACAACATCCCGATTTTTATGTTTTATAAGTTTGGACGAAATTATGGACGGGATTTCTACCATCTGCCTCACTGTCTTGTCACAGTGTGGACGGACAGGCGGAAACAACTACAGCATCACAGCAGCAGGTTTGGGAATTAATTTACAGGCACTTTGATACAATAATCACGGTGTCAATGTGTCGGTCGGGCCCCGACAACATCCCGATGTTTATGTTTTTTAAATTGTGATGACATGGCCTGGATTTGTATATCTGTCTCACTGCTTTTCCCACCCTCAGCGGTGGTGGTGGTGGTGGTGGTTGGTGGTGATGATGATGATGACAGCACAGCAGACAGAAGCATACAGCCTGGTAAAGTGCCCTTTTTTAATGCCAACAGAAGCCAGTAACTATTAATCACATTAACATTGCACGTTTAAATCGTCAGATGTTTATCTTGTCTTCTTTGGCCAAGGGACAGATTATGCTAACTGAATTAGCGCCTAAAAGCTCAGTGGGGCACTTTATGTTACGTCACCGATCAGCAGACTCGATATTACTATAAATATAATTTAGCTTATTTTATTATTGAGGACATTGTGTCAACATGGCAAAAATAAACACTGGTAACGGTACTCCTGGTGTTCTGCCGGGAACAGGGTTCGAGTCCCTGCAGTGTGTGCTTAATGTTTCACATTTTGTCCACATGTTTACAACTCTACATATAATGTCAGTTAGAAATCCCGAATGCACTTTTAATTACACTTCTTCAAGCATATAGCCCTCTGATGACCTACTACACCTTATATAAATTGTGCCCTGAATGGAGGGATTTTATTCACAATGCATCGTTTTTGTATAGGCTTCCGGACTCATCTCAAATCTCGCGAGAGTTTGTTGCTGGGATAAAGAAATGTCATTAACAAAGTCGATTTTCTCCTGATTTGTCTCGCTAAAAGAAGCCATTTTACTATGAATATCTTGTAAATATTGTGTGCCTTGTGATGATTTGGTCCAGTATTTAGTTCAGTGACCATGGAGTTAAGGAATGGTTCAGAAGCTGTGTTCACGTTCACTCTCCCATTGGAAATGAATAGACTCCAACATTCTTCCTGTCTCCTAATAATGTTACCGCCCACCTCACGCAGATACAGGAAGTAAAGCAAAGTGGTCTCTCTTGCTAATTCTCCTCTTGGGTATAAGTCAGCCTGGCTACTCAGGCCAGTGCACTACATCATTTTAAATGAAAGTAAGACACTGCAACAGCATTACTGCACAGGAACAACTGCAACAGCATTACTACACTGGAACAAGTCTGCTTGTTAAATCTTGACTACCATACACAGGTAAGCGCAATTTGCTGTTTAGCCTTAGTTAATTTGTGAACAGATCCTGATTTATAATACTACATGATTTTATTTTGTCAAAAGATTAGGCCACATAGGTCACAGTAGGCTATACTTGTTCTTCTACTTCTCTCCAATTGTTTAAACTTTTTTAAATTAAATTATGCAGATTGTATCAGTAAATTAACTGTTGAGAACTTGAGAGAAGTCTGGGCAAAGCTCAGTGTTGTTTTAAAAAGAAAGAATGAATGATGCTCTGAAATATCTTCAATGTTTTTCAAGAAACCACACGGGGTTGTGAGCTTGTAGATTGGTTTCTTGTCTTATAATGTGATTCATATTGGATGCTGTTATGATATCTACAATGGTTTGATTTTGAAAGACAGAAGTATCCTTAATTAAATGGCTCTATTAATGAGGTTAATTAACAGGTCGCTGTGACATTAGTTAAGGTAGTCATTTGTGTTAGAAGCAGCTAAGACAGTGCATCCATTTCTTCTCTGTGTGCATTGTGATGTTTTCACCTCACCTTCTACAGAACTTTATAACAAGTTAGATTTCATATGGAAGTAATAATTTAATGTTGTGGCAATTCCATGTATGCATAATGTAGTTACTAAGTTAATGTTAGAAAAGAGCATTTCATGGTATTTTTGGTTTAAAAATGATTGTAAGTTAAGCACGCACTGGAACAGGAACAGCACACTTGTATTTCATGTAGTGTATTTCATTGTGTGTGTGTGTGTGTGTGTGTGTGTGTGTGTGTGTGTGTGTGTGTGTGTGTGTGTGTGTGTGTGTGTGTGTGTGTGTGTGTGTGTGTGTGTGTGTGTGTGTGTGTGTGACAGATTGCAGGTCACAGTCTCGCATCATGTCAATGCCAGTCATCCGGGTGGTGAACAGCAATGTTCAACCTTTGAGTCGCCAAGAGGCCATTTTACAACCTTCAAAGGACTGCCAGCAGTACAAGAAGCAGAACAACCCAGCATCCTTTCCCAAACCTCCGCCAGAGCTGCTGCTGGAGTCCACAGCCATCCCATATGCTGTGCAACGTCTACAGGCTGAAGGCATCACAGCACCCACGCGCCTGCAATGCCTGGGGAAGATGGTGCATCAAGTTGGAAAGCAGTACATGCACGCCTCCTTCCACTGGCTTGTTGAGAACGACGTGGGATACATTCAGTTGTGAGTGTACATTGTATTTCAACTACAAATAAGTGTTTAATGTCTTTCAAATTAGATTGGTTCTAGATACAATTATATGTATGGTTATCATCTTCTCTATATAAATGTCTATGCAAAGGTAACAATAACACAGCAATAATGCAATTAGTTAGTAATGTAATCGTTACATATTTTTTTACACTGTGTTTACAGTTTGTTGGACAAGCACGTGATAGAAACCAAAGCAGGCCCAAAGCCAAACATACACCTGAGGTGGATCAAGGACTATCTGCTAGAATACGCAGAAGGCTTCCCACAGGTGGCAAACACCCTTCATCACAATGTTGACAGGTGCATCTATGGCCAGAAAGGTTTCGAGGCCGCAACATTCTCCGAAATGTGGAACTTGTACAGGCTGCACACAACACACAAAGACAGGCCAGAGGACTACAGTAAGGATGAGAAGGCCAGAAGCGGTCAGGCGTTCCGCTCTGTACAGGGGTGGTTGAATACCAGGCTTAACAGCATCACCAGCAAACAGATGAAGAGGTTCCGACAATATATCTATGGCAAGATCAAGGAAGTAAGTCGCACACACAACAGATTTGCAGTGACTCAAGATATAATGTGTTATGTCAAGTATAATATACAAGTATCTAGTCCAGATGTTAACAATGACTTTGTTATTTAGGAACACTACCCCCCTCCTCCACCTGCCCACTCTTCATCAACCAGTTCCCAGGCACCTGCCTCCTCAGCTACCAGACCCCGGCAGCCACCTGCATCTACCAGATCCCAGCCACCTGTCTCCTCTGCCTCGACCTCAACAAGGTCACGGCCGCCAGATCCTGCATGTTCAGTGTCAGAACCCGCATGGATGATGGACGATGACTTGTTTCTGTCTATCGATTTACCAGAGGAAGGTAAATGCACGCAATAAGAAAAGTAATATAGTATAGGCCTATACTTAACCCATTTAGACTTGAGGTTGATTCTAAAAAAATGTCTTAACATGACAGTTTTCTGAATGTTTTCCTATGTCAGTGGTTCTCAACCTTTTTCATGTCAAGGACCCCCAGAATTATCTGTAATTGGCCGCCGACCCCCATCTGAAAATATGTTGTTCCAGGGACCCGATTTTTTTCAAAAATAGCAGATCTACAAGCTTGTAGCGCGACACTCAGTACCGCGCTATGAGCTTGTAGATCTGCTATTTTTCAATAGCTAAAGTATAACATAATCCTTAAAACACCAAAAGGGGTTCCCGTCATGAATGTGTTAATATAGTATAGTAGTACACCTATATATGTTTTGCATTATGCGCTTCATGTTCAGCTTATTGATGAAATATCAAAACTTTTCTCTCCTATGCCATCCACAGCTACAGTGTCCGTCATCACAGCCTTCTCGGCAGCGTCACTACCTCCTGCCACCTGTACGGCAACAAGATCACAGCCACCTGCCTCATCAACCCCACAGCCACCTGCCTCCTCTTCCTCAACCACACGCACACAGCCACCTGCCTCCTCTTCCTCAACCACACGCACACAGCCACCTGCCTCCTCTTCCTCAACCACACGCACACAGCCACCTGCATCCTCTTCCTCAACCACACGCACACAGCCACCTGCCTCCTCTTCCTCAACCACACGCACACAGCCACCTGCCTCCTCTTCCTCAACCACACGCACACAGCCACCTGCCTCCTCTTCCTCAACCACACGCACACAGCCACCTGCATCCTCTTCCTCAACCACACGCACACAGCCACCGGCCTCCTCATTGCTCACCTTACCCCTCGACTCCCCTGTAAGTAATAATCACATTTTTTTTATAAATGAGAATATATTTTATACTACATGCGTTTATGTGTCTGGACTTTATTTCATACTACATGCGTTTATGTTTGGACTTGTTTTTCAGGTTGAGCTGGAGGGGTGGGTGCGGACGTGGGAAGGAGAAGGCGGCATCCCAACTGCTGACATCTCGTGGCTAAAGGAGGATGAAGAAAGAGGCCTGTTTAAGCCCATGGAGTTCTATGTGGACCAGAAAGGTCAAACCAAAAGGCGGCGCTTACTTAAGCGAGACCGAATGTGGTTCTACCCTCCAGAACCCCCGGGATTTGTGAACGACATTCCCATTCCGGATGTCTTCTTCAGGAGCCGAATGTTTCTGTGGCGGCCTGTAGGTGTGTGGAAGTGCACCTTAAAGTGTCCTCGGGGTGACTCATGTGAGGGCAAAGGGAAGGAGAAGGGCCTTACAAGACATGGCTACCATACCAGGGTATGTGTTGTTGTTGTTTTGTGAATGAAATGTCACTGACAACTGATGAAAATACACAATGTTAAACTTTAATAAAACAAAATAATACAAGATGCTATATTTGTACACAACTTTATTTTTTTTTATATTGCAGGTACGTCACATCTGCGATGTGTCTGGCTGGTACAGCATGACGACAGAGGTTTTGTGCTGTCCACCATGTCATAAAGTAGCTATAGCTAGGAAAGATGGTGGCCAAGGCCAATCTCGTTGGCTGGCGTGGGACGATGCAATCCTCTCCCAACTCAGTGCGGCTCACCAAGCCCAGTTTCCCGCTGTCCTGACCGCAAAGTAAGTATTCTGTCTGTGGTGGAGCTAGGGTGAGACAAACTTCCCAAATATGTCAGCATGCTTTAATGTAATGTAATGCTTTAATCATATTTATGTATTGATTGTATTATCACAGACGCGGTGTGGACAAGAACGTGGTGCGTCTACTACGGGACCGCACTGAGGGAAACACCATGGCGAAGGTGTGGCGACAGGTCGAAGAGAACCATGCAGAGGACTACCTGCAGAGAAAGGATCTGTACACCACACTCCTCATTGATATAGCGAGACCAGGCACCATTGTGACTGCATTCGGAGGCCGCACCTTCACAGCTCCACCTCCGCAGAGAGATGTGCCCTCTGCTCGGCTGCTTCGACATGCCTTCCTCCTAGAAGAAGCCGAACACGTCCAGGACTACAGGAACCAGATCCTCTCCACCTTTGGGACGTTCCTGAAATATGACTCCACCAAGAAGGTGTGTACAACATTTTACTTTGCAATCATCTATTTAGTTTTATTTTTGTGCTGACTTCATTACGGAAACTCCTCTTTTTTGTTTTAAGCATTGTCTTCTACTTTAGCTATTGAACAATAGCAGATCTACAAGCTCATAGCGCGGTGCCAAGCTACAAGCTTTTTAAAAATCTTCAAAATGTGGCGCACATCTTTGATTACATATTCTTTCAGCGCAGACATGTTTAACTCAAATCAATTCAAATGGGGGTTTACAGACAATTACATATATTGTTGGGGGTCCCGACTCTGAAAAGGTTTGAGAACGCCTGACATAGAAACATCAGGTCTATTCTTAATGGGTTAAAACATTTATTCACGTGTTATGAACATATTCCAGGTGGTGAAGAAGATGTCGGGCGAGGGCAAGGGCACAGCTGAGTGGTTCACCAGCATTGGCAATGAGTACTCTCAGCTGCTCACCTTCGTACTGACCCACGAAGAGTCCTACGTGGCGGTCAGGTCTATGACTGAGGGGCTCATAGACAGGTTCGAGCAGGCCAATCAGCCCGTGCCCAAGATCCTATACGTCGATCGGGGGTGTTGCCGAGAAAGTGGTCCGACGACTACGGAAAAGTTGTTCCAGCCCTGGGTGGACCAAGGCATGGTGATTCGTCTGGACATCTTCCACTGGCACCATCGCTTTGACGCGGCTGTGCGCACAGAGAGTCACTACAAATACATCGCCTTCAAGTCCGCCTTGGCAGGTGCAGTCCTGGCGTACAACCGGGCAGATCTGGACCTCCTCATCAAGGCAGCAAGAGCCAAGGACCCTGCGGCTCTGGCCTCTCTGACGGATGCGGACATGCTCAGACTCCACATCAGCAAGTACCATCTCGAACATCATGTGCGGAGAGTTACGCTGGGTGCTCAGGACTCCTTCAACTATGTGCAGGCAGCCATCGAGGAGTTTAAGGGTCCTGCTGGTCTGAATGAGAAAGGTGTCAGCCTGTTCACATCAGCAGGTAAAAGATATTAACAGTTACTGTTGCTATTTAGATATTGCTTTATTTGTCATGTGCTGTTACTACCTATATATTGCTGTCCATCTCATAGTTGTGCTTAATTGTTTATTCACAGAAGCCATAGATGAGGAGTGGGCAACACATCAGCGTCACCTGGAATGCTTCCAGGACCCTCCAGGCATGCCCATGTATAGGGTGTCTAACACCACAAAGATCAATGGTGTCGATGTCCCCTTCTACAAGTGCGTGCGTGGCAGCAACAGCCTGGAAGGCTTTCACAAATTCCTGCCACACATGATTCCAGGTATTGCTGCTTTGTCAAAACATTTCATTGTGTATTACTGTAATCTTCAAGGTGTGTACATCACTGTTGTGGGGTGGAAACCTTTTGTCCAAAACTGTTACATTTCAGGATTTAAATACAGCAAAAAATGACGATCTACAAGCTCAAAAGGCATCCCAAAGCCTTTTCAGCTTGTAGATCAGCTATTTTTGGTAGACACTGCAGTATGATGCATTTCTGCATTAATTTACCAAAGCAAAAACATAAATAGTTAACATTTTGGCCACAAATATATTTCTGTGTCTTACAGGTCCTCACTGTGCAGCACGACCGTATCAGGTTTACCTGATCAGCGGGGTCGCTCGGTGGAATGCGGACCGAAGTGCAGACGCTGTGTATGGTGGGAAGGGCCGTCGCTACCGGACCTACTCCGCACCACTCATTGACCGGCTGAACACACGCTGCCAGCAGCTGTTTGGGGAGACAGTGGAGGAGAACTTCAGGCGACCGACCAGTGTGAGGTCCAACGAGTTGATCGGGCTGGAGTACCTGTTCAGCCAGAGCACAGGGGAAGAGGAAGCTCGGTGCCAAGTCACGCCAGACATCCTCCGAAATGAAGCCGCTGAGGATGAGGATGAGGTGCTGCAGCCTGGTCGCTCCGACCCGGAAGACGAGGCCTACGAGAGTGGTGCGGAGGACAGTGACACTGCGGTTGATGTCGCCACTGCGGTTGACGTCGACCACATTGTTCCTGTCTCAAATGACACATCCACAGAGCATCCTCCGGCCCTTGTAAGTACTTAGATTACATGTCAAGATCTGTGCTTTTTGCGTTTGCTATTTCTGCATTATATTTGTGTCAAAACAAACAACCTACAGTATATATATAATATACATTTCATTATTGTTATTGTCTTTGACAACAGGAGGACGCCTGCAGCATAAACCCACTGCCCGGGTTCCAAGAGCTCGAACGTTTCTGCTCTCTGCTGGTGGACTACAGCCTCAGCACCAGACCAAGGATAAGCATCACAACTGAAGAGAGGACCGACATTCTGCAGGCATGGAACCAGGTGGCAGAACACGACAAGCACCCGCAGAAGTTTCACCTGCTGTACGTGAGACACTGGGGCAACACTCTGTACTGCCGCAGCAAAAGGGACGACCCTGCTGAAGCTGCGCTGGTACAGAACATAAAGATGCGAATGTGGAGCAGTGCAGTGCAGAGAACAACCGCCTAATGTACACTCTGGTGAAACTTCTCTGGTTGACTATACCTGCCAGCACCAGCCCAGAGAAGTCCATGATCCTCAAGGCCTACACCAGGATCCACCAGCTAGTCTGCGTGGACGATCCCATCCTCAGGAGTGCTTCCGTTCCTATCCGGAAAATAAACGCCAAAACAATTAAGGACTTCATACTTCGCCACGAGAACTTGGCAAATTACCACTCCACCAGAAGACCGGCAAGCATGTCAAAGGTCCAGTCCATCTCCAACCAGGACATCGCTCCAGCACCACTACAGCCGCCTATCATCGCTCAACCTGACTACCCGCAGATAGAGTACAGTCACACCCCCAGCACGGCAGGCACAAAAACATTGAAGGAGAGAAGAAGCATAGTGGTGCCAGCTGCAGTGCACACCCTTCCTCCTGTTCCTCCCAACCAACCTCTTCCTCAAACCGCTGTTCCTCCACCTCTGCACCCCCCCCCTCTGCCAACCCCTCCTCTGCCCACTGCACCTCTACCCACCCCTCCTCCCCCTCTGCCAACTCAGCTTCTACCCACCCCTCCTCCCCCTCTGCCAACTCAGCTTCTGCCCACCCCTCCTCTGCCCACTGCACCTCTACCCACCCCTCCTCCCCATCTGCCAACTCAGCTTCTACCCACCCCTCCTCCCCCTCTGCCAACTCAGCTTCTGCCCACCCCTCCTCTGCCCACTGCACTTCTACCCACCCCTCTGCCCACCCCTGGTCTCCCCACCCCGGCCACCCCTGGTCCCTCCACCCCTGGTCCCTCCGCCCCTCCTCCTCCCCATCCTCCTTCCAGCCAGGTTCCTCCTCTGTCCTACAGGGACCCCCTGTGGGCCAGGTCCACAGCGTACAAGAGGAAGCAAAGGGAAGACACTTCAGCCCTGGAAACTAAAGTGTCACGGGTGAAGAATGTGCCTACATGCGGGCTGTGTGGGGAATCCTTGCAGTCGCATATAAAAAGGTACAAAAAAAAGGCATTCTGTACAAAGAAGAACATGTCGTCATCACAGGGACTGGACAACAGAGTGTATGACAGTTATGACCACTTCAAGTCTGTTGTTGATGGGCTGCCATAGCTCTTATCATCGTACATCATCATGACGTAACGATTTGCTGCTCAGACAAAAAATTGTCAATTGTATATATTGTATATATTGTTTTTGTTTTTAATAATACAAATTGTTATTATTGAATGTACATATGACACTATTTTTAATTGTATTTGTTTGCTCTTTTTGCACTGTTTTTATTCTGTATTTGCATGTTTGATGGTTTGTACACTGCAGCACTGTCTGTAGGAAGGCAAAAAAAGAAAAGAAAAAAGTTATGTTCACAAAATGTAACAATAAAAGTACAACCTTCAACTTACAACAATCTCTTATGTCATTTATTGATCGCACACTGACTGACTAGACTGCTATATAACTCTTGTGTGTCCAAAACCAAATAAAACATTGTTCCTGATTATCAATTACACATATTGTAAATAGCTGTCACTTTTGCTGTAAAGTACAAGCAAAATATTCAAATGAGCACATCAGTCTCTATAAAGTAATTATTGGAAAATTATCATTGTATGATATGGGTTAGTGAGAAATATTGCATACTGTAAACAGTACAGTATGTCCTCACTGGAATGAAAACGAATAAAAAACATGAATAACTTAATTACATTATGAATGCAATTTCATGATATGAGCTTGTATATCTGCTTGTAGTTTTTAAATGTATATGATGGAAAACATTAAAAGTGGGTTTCAGGTGGGGTAATCTAAACTCTAAACTCAGCATCTTAACACTGTTGAAATAGTGCATTTCATATTTAATGTAAACAAACATACAACAGGACTAAGGTGAGGCAGTCAGCAGGTTACAGCGCTGTAGGGTTTCGAACCCTATATCCAGGCAGAAGCTCGGATAGTACACTACCAGCGCTTTATTTTGCTTTGCAACACCATGTCTGTACTTGCATGTGAATTCAGAAATATAAGATCTACAATATGCTATTAATTAATAATAATCAGTTAACAATGAAGGAAAGCACCCTATTCTTATCATATTTTATACCTTTTCTCCCGCAGCGCCTGGAGCATCCACTTGGACACAAGCAAGGGTCTCGTCGGCCGTGGACGCCTGGACGGGTCGCCTGGAGAACGGTGTCGAGACGCAGAAACATCCAATGATTCCAGGTTTGTGCATCAGCAGATGTTTTACTTTATCACGCAATTAAGGACGTGTCAGCATGGCCTAAACAATCACCGGTAGAAGGTACTTTCAGGTTTCTGAAACGGGGTTCAAGTCCCTGCAGTGATGGAAGGCTTAATGTTTTACACGTGTCCTGCTTGTGTGTTTATTATATGAAATGTTATCACAAGTCAGAATAGTACCCGAATGGACAAAACAAATTGTAATTGCAACATGTGACACTTGGTTCACGGCGTTCTCTTTCACAGTAGGCTTTGCACAATCCCAGGCGCGAACCATGGACCTCTCGTGGATGTCAGATTAAACACAGGTATGCACCTCTGGCGACCTTGGACACTCCCTTATGCTAATCTGGACACCTTGGCCACTCCCGTATGCTAATCTGGACAACGGAGACCGAGCGGAGGACGTTGGCCAATCGCTGGGCGGGGCGAAACCACTACTGTACGGCTCGACGTCGAACGCAGTCCCCCACTACCAGAAATTGTGCAGTCGAGATTCCCACATTTGGGGAATTCGCCCGGGTCAGCAAAGCACGGGGTGCAATGGCTGAGCCTCGCCGAGGGTGAACCACCTTCATGATCATGGTGTCTCCCCTGCCAGGTAAGTATGAGTTGTACATGCTGGCCATAGAGGAAAGCACTCAATCCACACACCAGTGCCCTGCCGGTCAGTCAACGACTAGTCCCCTCCACGAGGGCGTAACAATGGCCTCTTTGCGGTACCCAACAACCGAGTCTTAAAATTCCCCTTTAAGCACACACACAAGACACAGTGGCAGTATGTGAGCTTGTAGATATTAAGACTTTGACACATTTTGAGAACCTTCGATACTATTAGTTAAAGCGCTCACACCTATTTGCACTCAAGACAACCGAGCGCACCACCGTGCTCCATGTCATTTTCTTCAACAGCTGAGCTGGCCTTGTCCAATGGGCAAGGCCTTCCAAAAATATCCATAACTCATCAACGTCCCTCTCCACGGAAGTCTTTAGTAAAAGGCGAAAGGCTTATTCGTCATGAAGAGAGACCCGAGTAATTCTACTCGCTTGCCACAGCGGCCGGCAAAGCCTCTAGCCGCGCCGGTCAATCGCTTAACGGCGCGCGTGCACGCACACACTTGGCGTGGGCAGCTCCGCAAAACAGCACATGCGTTATTTCACAGTCCGAGGTGGCCCTGTGCCCCCGCGGCTGGGTTTAAGGCGTCTTGGGTGGGTGGTTAAGAGCGGGTGTCCGGGTTGAAAGCGGGGCCTGTCGGATTGAGGGTGGGGTTTAATGATGTAGGCGTGGCCTATGCGCTTTGGGGGGCAAAAAGTTTTAGTGGTGCACAAAGATCTAGTGTTTAGCATGGCCATTCATGAATGACCATTGCTCATTCAGTATGCCGACATGAAAATGCTTACAGCACCTGGTATTCCCAGGCGGTCTCCCATCCAAGTACTAACCAGGCCCGACCCTGCTTAGCTTCCGAGATCGGACGAGATCGGGCGTGTTCAGGGTGGTATGGCCGTAAGCAAAGGCAACGGTGGCCGGTACGGCCCATATACAGCAGATGGCAGTAGCCAATGCGTTAATGAAAAGCTTACAGGGCGTAACAATGGCCTCTTTGCGGTACCCAACAACCGAGTCTTAAAATTCCCCTTTAAGCACACACACAAGACACAGTGGCAGTATGTGAGCTTGTAGATTTTAAGACTTTGACACATTTTGAGAACCTTCGATACTATTAGTTAAAGCGCTCACACCTATTTGCACTCAAGACAACCGAGCGCACCACCGTGCTCCATGTCATTTTCTTCAACAGCTGAGCTGGCCTTGTCCAATGGGCAAGGCCTTCCAAAAATATCCATAACTCATCAACGTCCCTCTCCACGGAAGTCTTCAGTAAAAGGCGAAAGGCTTATTCGTCATGAAGAGAGACCCGAGTAATTCTACCCGCTTGCCACAGCGGCCGGCAAAGCCTCTAGCCGCGCCGGTCAAGCGCTTAACGGCGCGCGTGCACGCACACACTTGGCGTGGGCAGCTCCGCAAAACAGCACATGCGTTATTTCACAGTCCGAGGTGGCCCTGTGCCCCCGCGGCTGGGTTTAAGGCGTCTTGGGTGGGTGGTTAAGAGCGGGTGTCCGGGTTGAAAGCGGGGCCTGTCGGATTGAGGGTGGGGTTTAATGATGTAGGCGTGGCCTATGCGCTTTGGGGGGCAAAAAGTTTTAGTGGTGCACAAAGATCTAGTGTTTAGCATGGCCATTCATGAATGACCATTGCTCATTCAGTATGCCGACATGAAAATGCTTACAGCACCTGGTATTCCCAGGCGGTCTCCCATCCAAGTACTAACCAGGCCCGACCCTGCTTAGCTTCCGAGATCGGACGAGATCGGGCGTGTTCAGGGTGGTATGGCCGTAAGCAAAGGCAGCGGTGGCCGGTACGGCCCATATACAGCAGATGGCAGTAGCCAATGCGTTAATGAAAAGCTTACAGCACCTGGTGTTAGATTGTGAAGATTCCGGGGGGGGGGGGGGGGGGGGGGGTGCTTAAGAGTGGGTACCCGGGTTCGGATGGAGAGCCGGGTCGTGGGTTTAGCTGGCTTCGGGCCTGGCACCCCGGTGGGAGACCAGGGCTCCCTGGGTCCGAGTGGAGAGCAGGGCAAAAGGTACCCGGGTTCGGATGGAGAGCCGGGTCGTGGGTTTAGCTGGCTTCGGGCCTGGCACCCCGGTGGGGGCCCAAGGCTTCCTGGGTCCGAGTGGAGGGCCGGGCAAAACGACTTTCTGCTGTCCACACTTTGAAGATTTTACACTCGTGCCCCGGAAGTCACGTTAGAGGCTGGCCCAGGCCACCCCCTCCCCCTCCTGGGTGACAAGGCTCCCCGGGGCCGCGTGGAGAGCCAGGCAAAACGCCACATTGGGTGTTTTTCAGGTAGGGTAGGGCTCCTTTCCAGCACTATCCGCATGTTTTCAACACTTAATCAGGGGAGAGCGCGAACGCAGTCCCCCACTACCAGAAATTGTGCAGTCGAGATTCCCACATTTGGGGAATTCGCCCGGGTCAGCAAAGCACGGGGTGCAATGGCTGAGCCTCGCCGAGGGTGAACCACCTTCATGATCATGGTGTCTCCCCTGCCAGGTAAGTATGAGTTGTACATGCTGGCCATAGAGGAAAGCACTCAATCCACACACCAGTGCCCTGCCGGTCAGTCAACGACTAGTCCCCTCCACGAGGGCGTAACAATGGCCTCTTTGCGGTACCCAACAACCGAGTCTTAAAATTCCCCTTTAAGCACACACACAAGACACAGTGGCAGTATGTGAGCTTGTAGATATTAAGACTTTGACACATTTTGAGAACCTTCGATACTATTAGTTAAAGCGCTCACACCTATTTGCACTCAAGACAACCGAGCGCACCACCGTGCTCCATGTCATTTTCTTCAACAGCTGAGCTGGCCTTGTCCAATGGGCAAGGCCTTCCAAAAATATCCATAACTCATCAACGTCCCTCTCCACGGAAGTCTTTAGTAAAAGGCGAAAGGCTTATTCGTCATGAAGAGAGACCCGAGTAATTCTACCCGCTTGCCACAGCGGCCGGCAAAGCCTCTAGCCGCGCCGGTCAAACGCTTAACGGCGCGCGTGCACGCACACACTTGGCGTGGGCAGCTCCGCAAAACCGCACATGCGTTATTTCACAGTCCGAGGTGGCCCTGTGCCCCCGCGGCTGGGTTTAAGGCGTCTTGGGTGGGTGGTTAAGAGCGGGTGTCCGGGTTGAAAGCGGAGCCTGTCGGATTGAGGGTGGGGTTTAATGATGTAGGCGTGGCCTATGCGCTTTGGGGGGCAAAAAGTTTTAGTGGTGCACAAAGATCTAGTGTTTAGCATGGCCATTCATGAATGACCATTGCTCATTCAGTATGCCGACATGAAAATGCTTACAGCACCTGGTATTCCCAGGCGGTCTCCCATCCAAGTACTAACCAGGCCCGACCCTGCTTAGCTTCCGAGATCGGACGAGATCGGGCGTGTTCAGGGTGGTATGGCCGTAAGCAAAGGCAGCGGTGGCCGGTACGGCCCATATACAGCAGATGGCAGTAGCCAATGCGTTAATGAAAAGCTTACAGCACCTGGTGTTAGATTGTGAAGATTCCGGGGGGGGGGGGGGGGGGGGTGCTTAAGAGTGGGTACCCGGGTTCGGATGGAGAGCCGGGTCGTGGGTTTAGCTGGCTTCGGGCCTGGCACCCCGGTGGGAGACCAGGGCTCCCTGGGTCCGAGTGGAGAGCAGGGCAAAAGGTACCCGGGTTCGGATGGAGAGCCGGGTCGTGGGTTTAGCTGGCTTCGGGCCTGGCACCCCGGTGGGGGCCCAAGGCTTCCTGGGTCCGAGTGGAGGGCCGGGCAAAACGACTTTCTGCTGTCCACACTTTGAAGATTTTACACTCGTGCCCCGGAAGTCACGTTAGAGGCTGGCCCAGGCCACCCCCTCCCCCTCCTGGGTGACAAGGCTCCCCGGGGCCGCGTGGAGAGCCAGGCAAAACGCCACATTGGGTGTTTTTCAGGTAGGGTAGGGCTCCTTTCCAGCACTATCCGCATGTTTTCAACACTTAATCAGGGGAGAGCGCGAACGCAGTCCCCCACTACCAGAAATTGTGCAGTCGAGATTCCCACATTTGGGGAATTCGCCCGGGTCAGCAAAGCACGGGGTGCAATGGCTGAGCCTCGCCGAGGGTGAACCACCTTCATGATCATGGTGTCTCCCCTGCCAGGTAAGTATGAGTTGTACATGCTGGCCATAGAGGAAAGCACTCAATCCACACACCAGTGCCCTGCCGGTCAGTCAACGACTAGTCCCCTCCACGAGGGCGTAACAATGGCCTCTTTGCGGTACCCAACAACCGAGTCTTAAAATTCCCCTTTAAGCACACACACAAGACACAGTGGCAGTATGTGAGCTTGTAGATATTAAGACTTTGACACATTTTGAGAACCTTCGATACTATTAGTTAAAGCGCTCACACCTATTTGCACTCAAGACAACCGAGCGCACCACCGTGCTCCATGTCATTTTCTTCAACAGCTGAGCTGGCCTTGTCCAATGGGCAAGGCCTTCCAAAAATATCCATAACTCATCAACGTCCCTCTCCACGGAAGTCTTTAGTAAAAGGCGAAAGGCTTATTCGTCATGAAGAGAGACCCGAGTAATTCTACCCGCTTGCCACAGCGGCCGGCAAAGCCTCTAGCCGCGCCGGTCAAGCGCTTAACGGCGCGCGTGCACGCACACACTTGGCGTGGGCAGCTCCGCAAAACCGCACATGCGTTATTTCACAGTCCGAGGTGGCCCTGTGCCCCCGCGGCTGGGTTTAAGGCGTCTTGGGTGGGTGGTTAAGAGCGGGTGTCCGGGTTGAAAGCGGGGCCTGTCGGATTGAGGGTGGGGTTTAATGATGTAGGCGTGGCCTATGCGCTTTGGGGGGCAAAAAGTTTTAGTGGTGCACAAAGATCTAGTGTTTAGCATGGCCATTCATGAATGACCATTGCTCATTCAGTATGCCGACATGAAAATGCTTACAGCACCTGGTATTCCCAGGCGGTCTCCCATCCAAGTACTAACCAGGCCCGACCCTGCTTAGCTTCCGAGATCGGACGAGATCGGGCGTGTTCAGGGTGGTATGGCCGTAAGCAAAGGCAGCGGTGGCCGGTACGGCCCATATACAGCAGATGGCAGTAGCCAATGCGTTAATGAAAAGCTTACAGCACCTGGTGTTAGATTGTGAAGATTCCGGGGGGGGGGGGGGGGGGGGTGCTTAAGAGTGGGTACCCGGGTTCGGATGGAGAGCCGGGTCGTGGGTTTAGCTGGCTTCGGGCCTGGCACCCCGGTAGGAGACCAGGGCTCCCTGGGTCCGAGTGGAGAGCAGGGCAAAAGGTACCCGGGTTCGGATGGAGAGCCGGGTCGTGGGTTTAGCTGGCTTCGGGCCTGGCACCCCGGTGGGGGCCCAAGGCTTCCTGGGTCCGAGTGGAGGGCCGGGCAAAACGACTTTCTGCTGTCCACACTTTGAAGATTTTACACTCGTGCCCCGGAAGTCACGTTAGAGGCTGGCCCAGGCCACCCCCTCCCCCTCCTGGGTGACAAGGCTCCCCGGGGCCGCGTGGAGAGCCAGGCAAAACGCCACATTGGGTGTTTTTCAGGTAGGGTAGGGCTCCTTTCCAGCACTATCCGCATGTTTTCAACACTTAATCAGGGGAGAGCGCGAACGCAGTCCCCCACTACCAGAAATTGTGCAGTCGAGATTCCCACATTTGGGGAATTCGCCCGGGTCAGCAAAGCACGGGGTGCAATGGCTGAGCCTCGCCGAGGGTGAACCACCTTCATGATCATGGTGTCTCCCCTGCCAGGTAAGTATGAGTTGTACATGCTGGCCATAGAGGAAAGCACTCAATCCACACACCAGTGCCCTGCCGGTCAGTCAACGACTAGTCCCCTCCACGAGGGCGTAACAATGGCCTCTTTGCGGTACCCAACAACCGAGTCTTAAAATTCCCCTTTAAGCACACACACAAGACACAGTGGCAGTATGTGAGCTTGTAGATATTAAGACTTTGACACATTTTGAGAACCTTCGATACTATTAGTTAAAGCGCTCACACCTATTTGCACTCAAGACAACCGAGCGCACCACCGTGCTCCATGTCATTTTCTTCAACAGCTGAGCTGGCCTTGTCCAATGGGCAAGGCCTTCCAAAAATATCCATAACTCATCAACGTCCCTCTCCACGGAAGTCTTTAGTAAAAGGCGAAAGGCTTATTCGTCATGAAGAGAGACCCGAGTAATTCTACCCGCTTGCCACAGCGGCCGGCAAAGCCTCTAGCCGCGCCGGTCAAGCGCTTAACGGCGCGCGTGCACGCACACACTTGGCGTGGGCAGCTCCGCAAAACCGCACATGCGTTATTTCACAGTCCGAGGTGGCCCTGTGCCCCCGCGGCTGGGTTTAAGGCGTCTTGGGTGGGTGGTTAAGAGCGGGTGTCCGGGTTGAAAGCGGGGCCTGTCGGATTGAGGGTGGGGTTTAATGATGTAGGCGTGGCCTATGCGCTTTGGGGGGCAAAAAGTTTTAGTGGTGCACAAAGATCTAGTGTTTAGCATGGCCATTCATGAATGACCATTGCTCATTCAGTATGCCGACATGAAAATGCTTACAGCACCTGGTATTCCCAGGCGGTCTCCCATCCAAGTACTAACCAGGCCCGACCCTGCTTAGCTTCCGAGATCGGACGAGATCGGGCGTGTTCAGGGTGGTATGGCCGTAAGCAAAGGCAGCGGTGGCCGGTACGGCCCATATACAGCAGATGGCAGTAGCCAATGCGTTAATGAAAAGCTTACAGCACCTGGTGTTAGATTGTGAAGATTCCGGGGGGGGGGGGGGGGGTGCTTAAGAGTGGGTACCCGGGTTCGGATGGAGAGCCGGGTCGTGGGTTTAGCTGGCTTCGGGCCTGGCACCCCGGTGGGAGACCAGGGCTCCCTGGGTCCGAGTGGAGAGCAGGGCAAAAGGTACCCGGGTTCGGATGGAGAGCCGGGTCGTGGGTTTAGCTGGCTTCGGGCCTGGCACCCCGGTGGGGGCCCAAGGCTTCCTGGGTCCGAGTGGAGGGCCGGGCAAAACGACTTTCTGCTGTCCACACTTTGAAGATTTTACACTCGTGCCCCGGAAGTCACGTTAGAGGCTGGCCCAGGCCACCCCCTCCCCCTCCTGGGTGACAAGGCTCCCCGGGGCCGCGTGGAGAGCCAGGCAAAACGCCACATTGGGTGTTTTTCAGGTAGGGTAGGGCTCCTTTCCAGCACTATCCGCATGTTTTCAACACTTAATCAGGGGAGAGCGCGAACGCAGTCCCCCACTACCAGAAATTGTGCAGTCGAGATTCCCACATTTGGGGAATTCGCCCGGGTCAGCAAAGCACGGGGTGCAATGGCTGAGCCTCGCCGAGGGTGAACCACCTTCATGATCATGGTGTCTCCCCTGCCAGGTAAGTATGAGTTGTACATGCTGGCCATAGAGGAAAGCACTCAATCCACACACCAGTGCCCTGCCGGTCAGTCAACGACTAGTCCCCTCCACGAGGGCGTAACAATGGCCTCTTTGCGGTACCCAACAACCGAGTCTTAAAATTCCCCTTTAAGCACACACACAAGACACAGTGGCAGTATGTGAGCTTGTAGATATTAAGACTTTGACACATTTTGAGAACCTTCGATACTATTAGTTAAAGCGCTCACACCTATTTGCACTCAAGACAACCGAGCGCACCACCGTGCTCCATGTCATTTTCTTCAACAGCTGAGCTGGCCTTGTCCAATGGGCAAGGCCTTCCAAAAATATCCATAACTCATCAACGTCCCTCTCCACGGAAGTCTTTAGTAAAAGGCGAAAGGCTTATTCGTCATGAAGAGAGACCCGAGTAATTCTACCCGCTTGCCACAGCGGCCGGCAAAGCCTCTAGCCGCGCCGGTCAAGCGCTTAACGGCGCGCGTGCACGCACACACTTGGCGTGGGCAGCTCCGCAAAACCGCACATGCGTTATTTCACAGTCCGAGGTGGCCCTGTGCCCCCGCGGCTGGGTTTAAGGCGTCTTGGGTGGGTGGTTAAGAGCGGGTGTCCGGGTTGAAAGCGGGGCCTGTCGGATTGAGGGTGGGGTTTAATGATGTAGGCGTGGCCTATGCGCTTTGGGGGGCAAAAAGTTTTAGTGGTGCACAAAGATCTAGTGTTTAGCATGGCCATTCATGAATGACCATTGCTCATTCAGTATGCCGACATGAAAATGCTTACAGCACCTGGTATTCCCAGGCGGTCTCCCATCCAAGTACTAACCAGGCCCGACCCTGCTTAGCTTCCGAGATCGGACGAGATCGGGCGTGTTCAGGGTGGTATGGCCGTAAGCAAAGGCAGCGGTGGCCGGTACGGCCCATATACAGCAGATGGCAGTAGCCAATGCGTTAATGAAAAGCTTACAGCACCTGGTGTTAGATTGTGAAGATTCCGGGGGGGGGGGGGGGGGGGGTGCTTAAGAGTGGGTACCCGGGTTCGGATGGAGAGCCGGGTCGTGGGTTTAGCTGGCTTCGGGCCTGGCACCCCGGTAGGAGACCAGGGCTCCCTGGGTCCGAGTGGAGAGCAGGGCAAAAGGTACCCGGGTTCGGATGGAGAGCCGGGTCGTGGGTTTAGCTGGCTTCGGGCCTGGCACCCCGGTGGGGGCCCAAGGCTTCCTGGGTCCGAGTGGAGGGCCGGGCAAAACGACTTTCTGCTGTCCACACTTTGAAGATTTTACACTCGTGCCCCGGAAGTCACGTTAGAGGCTGGCCCAGGCCACCCCCTCCCCCTCCTGGGTGACAAGGCTCCCCGGGGCCGCGTGGAGAGCCAGGCAAAACGCCACATTGGGTGTTTTTCAGGTAGGGTAGGGCTCCTTTCCAGCACTATCCGCATGTTTTCAACACTTAATCAGGGGAGAGCGCGAACGCAGTCCCCCACTACCAGAAATTGTGCAGTCGAGATTCCCACATTTGGGGAATTCGCCCGGGTCAGCAAAGCACGGGGTGCAATGGCTGAGCCTCGCCGAGGGTGAACCACCTTCATGATCATGGTGTCTCCCCTGCCAGGTAAGTATGAGTTGTACATGCTGGCCATAGAGGAAAGCACTCAATCCACACACCAGTGCCCTGCCGGTCAGTCAACGACTAGTCCCCTCCACGAGGGCGTAACAATGGCCTCTTTGCGGTACCCAACAACCGAGTCTTAAAATTCCCCTTTAAGCACACACACAAGACACAGTGGCAGTATGTGAGCTTGTAGATATTAAGACTTTGACACATTTTGAGAACCTTCGATACTATTAGTTAAAGCGCTCACACCTATTTGCACTCAAGACAACCGAGCGCACCACCGTGCTCCATGTCATTTTCTTCAACAGCTGAGCTGGCCTTGTCCAATGGGCAAGGCCTTCCAAAAATATCCATAACTCATCAACGTCCCTCTCCACGGAAGTCTTTAGTAAAAGGCGAAAGGCTTATTCGTCATGAAGAGAGACCCGAGTAATTCTACCCGCTTGCCACAGCGGCCGGCAAAGCCTCTAGCCGCGCCGGTCAAGCGCTTAACGGCGCGCGTGCACGCACGCACTTGGCGTGGGCAGCTCCGCAAAACAGCACATGCGTTATTTCACAGTCCGAGGTGGCCCTGTGCCCCCGCGGCTGGGTTTAAGGCGTCTTGGGTGGGTGGTTAAGAGCGGGTGTCCGGGTTGAAAGCGGGGCCTGTCGGATTGAGGGTGGGGTTTAATGATGTAGGCGTGGCCTATGCGCTTTGGGGGGCAAAAAGTTTTAGTGGTGCACAAAGATCTAGTGTTTAGCATGGCCATTCATGAATGACCATTGCTCATTCAGTATGCCGACATGAAAATGCTTACAGCACCTGGTATTCCCAGGCGGTCTCCCATCCAAGTACTAACCAGGCCCGACCCTGCTTAGCTTCCGAGATCGGACGAGATCGGGCGTGTTCAGGGTGGTATGGCCGTAAGCAAAGGCAGCGGTGGCCGGTACGGCCCATATACAGCAGATGGCAGTAGCCAATGCGTTAATGAAAAGCTTACAGCACCTGGTGTTAGATTGTGAAGATTCCGGGGGGGGGGGGGGGGGGGGGGGGGTGCTTAAGAGTGGGTACCCGGGTTCGGATGGAGAGCCGGGTCGTGGGTTTAGCTGGCTTCGGGCCTGGCACCCCGGTGGGAGACCAGGGCTCCCTGGGTCCGAGTGGAGAGCAGGGCAAAAGGTACCCGGGTTCGGATGGAGAGCCGGGTCGTGGGTTTAGCTGGCTTCGGGCCTGGCACCCCGGTGGGGGCCCAAGGCTTCCTGGGTCCGAGTGGAGGGCCGGGCAAAACGACTTTCTGCTGTCCACACTTTGAAGATTTTACACTCGTGCCCCGGAAGTCACGTTAGAGGCTGGCCCAGGCCACCCCCTCCCCCTCCTGGGTGACAAGGCTCCCCGGGGCCGCGTGGAGAGCCAGGCAAAACGCCACATTGGGTGTTTTTCAGGTAGGGTAGGGCTCCTTTCCAGCACTATCCGCATGTTTTCAACACTTAATCAGGGGAGAGCGCGAACGCAGTCCCCCACTACCAGAAATTGTGCAGTCGAGATTCCCACATTTGGGGAATTCGCCCGGGTCAGCAAAGCACGGGGTGCAATGGCTGAGCCTCGCCGAGGGTGAACCACCTTCATGATCATGGTGTCTCCCCTGCCAGGTAAGTATGAGTTGTACATGCTGGCCATAGAGGAAAGCACTCAATCCACACACCAGTGCCCTGCCGGTCAGTCAACGACTAGTCCCCTCCACGAGGGCGTAACAATGGCCTCTTTGCGGTACCCAACAACCGAGTCTTAAAATTCCCCTTTAAGCACACACACAAGACACAGTGGCAGTATGTGAGCTTGTAGATATTAAGACTTTGACACATTTTGAGAACCTTCGATACTATTAGTTAAAGCGCTCACACCTATTTGCACTCAAGACAACCGAGCGCACCACCGTGCTCCATGTCATTTTCTTCAACAGCTGAGCTGGCCTTGTCCAATGGGCAAGGCCTTCCAAAAATATCCATAACTCATCAACGTCCCTCTCCACGGAAGTCTTTAGTAAAAGGCGAAAGGCTTATTCGTCATGAAGAGAGACCCGAGTAATTCTACCCGCTTGCCACAGCGGCCGGCAAAGCCTCTAGCCGCGCCGGTCAAGCGCTTAACGGCGCGCGTGCACGCACACACTTGGCGTGGGCAGCTCCGCAAAACAGCACATGCGTTATTTCACAGTCCGAGGTGGCCCTGTGCCCCCGCGGCTGGGTTTAAGGCGTCTTGGGTGGGTGGTTAAGAGCGGGTGTCCGGGTTGAAAGCGGGGCCTGTCGGATTGAGGGTGGGGTTTAATGATGTAGGCGTGGCCTATGCGCTTTGGGGGCAAAAAGTTTTAGTGGTGCACAAAGATCTAGTGTTTAGCATGGCCATTCATGAATGACCATTGCTCATTCAGTATGCCGACATGAAAATGCTTACAGCACCTGGTATTCCCAGGCGGTCTCCCATCCAAGTACTAACCAGGCCCGACCCTGCTTAGCTTCCGAGATCGGACGAGATCGGGCGTGTTCAGGGTGGTATGGCCGTAAGCAAAGGCAGCGGTGGCCGGTACGGCCCATATACAGCAGATGGCAGTAGCCAATGCGTTAATGAAAAGCTTACAGCACCTGGTGTTAGATTGTGAAGATTCCGGGGGGGGGGGGTGCTTAAGAGTGGGTACCCGGGTTCGGATGGAGAGCCGGGTCGTGGGTTTAGCTGGCTTCGGGCCTGGCACCCCGGTGGGAGACCAGGGCTCCCTGGGTCCGAGTGGAGAGCAGGGCAAAAGGTACCCGGGTTCGGATGGAGAGCCGGGTCGTGGGTTTAGCTGGCTTCGGGCCTGGCACCCCGGTGGGGGCCCAAGGCTTCCTGGGTCCGAGTGGAGGGCCGGGCAAAACGACTTTCTGCTGTCCACACTTTGAAGATTTTACACTCGTGCCCCGGAAGTCACGTTAGAGGCTGGCCCAGGCCACCCCCTCCCCCTCCTGGGTGACAAGGCTCCCCGGGGCCGCGTGGAGAGCCAGGCAAAACGCCACATTGGGTGTTTTTCAGGTAGGGTAGGGCTCCTTTCCAGCACTATCCGCATGTTTTCAACACTTAATCAGGGGAGAGCGCGAACGCAGTCCCCCACTACCAGGAATTGTGCAGTCGAGATTCCCACATTTGGGGAATTCGCCCGGGTCAGCAAAGCACGGGGTGCAATGGCTGAGCCTCGCCGAGGGTGAACCACCTTCATGATCATGGTGTCTCCCCTGCCAGGTAAGTATGAGTTGTACATGCTGGCCATAGAGGAAAGCACTCAATCCACACACCAGTGCCCTGCCGGTCAGTCAACGACTAGTCCCCTCCACGAGGGCGTAACAATGGCCTCTTTGCGGTACCCAACAACCGAGTCTTAAAATTCCCCTTTAAGCACACACACAAGACACAGTGGCAGTATGTGAGCTTGTAGATATTAAGACTTTGACACATTTTGAGAACCTTCGATACTATTAGTTAAAGCGCTCACACCTATTTGCACTCAAGACAACCGAGCGCACCACCGTGCTCCATGTCATTTTCTTCAACAGCTGAGCTGGCCTTGTCCAATGGGCAAGGCCTTCCAAAAATATCCATAACTCATCAACGTCCCTCTCCACGGAAGTCTTTAGTAAAAGGCGAAAGGCTTATTCGTCATGAAGAGAGACCCGAGTAATTCTACCCGCTTGCCACAGCGGCCGGCAAAGCCTCTAGCCGCGCCGGTCAAGCGCTTAACGGCGCGCGTGCACGCACACACTTGGCGTGGGCAGCTCCGCAAAACAGCACATGCGTTATTTCACAGTCCGAGGTGGCCCTGTGCCCCCGCGGCTGGGTTTAAGGCGTCTTGGGTGGGTGGTTAAGAGCGGGTGTCCGGGTTGAAAGCGGGGCCTGTCGGATTGAGGGTGGGGTTTAATGATGTAGGCGTGGCCTATGCGCTTTGGGGGGCAAAAAGTTTTAGTGGTGCACAAAGATCTAGTGTTTAGCATGGCCATTCATGAATGACCATTGCTCATTCAGTATGCCGACATGAAAATGCTTACAGCACCTGGTATTCCCAGGCGGTCTCCCATCCAAGTACTAACCAGGCCCGACCCTGCTTAGCTTCCGAGATCGGACGAGATCGGGCGTGTTCAGGGTGGTATGGCCGTAAGCAAAGGCAGCGGTGGCCGGTACGGCCCATATACAGCAGATGGCAGTAGCCAATGCGTTAATGAAAAGCTTACAGCACCTGGTGTTAGATTGTGAAGATTCCGGGGGGGGTGCTTAAGAGTGGGTACCCGGGTTCGGATGGAGAGCCGGGTTGTGGGTTTAGCTGGCTTCGGGCCTGGCACCCCGGTGGGAGACCAGGGCTCCCTGGGTCCGAGTGGAGAGCAGGGCAAAAGGTACCCGGGTTCGGATGGAGAGCCGGATCGTGGGTTTAGCTGGCTTCGGGCCTGGCACCCCGGTGGGGGCCCAAGGCTCCCTGGGTCCGAGTGGAGGGCCGGGCAAAACAACTTTCTGCTGTCCACACTTTGAAGATTTTACACTCGTGCCCCGGAAGTCACGTTAGAGGCTGGCCCAGGCCACCCCCTCCCCCTCCTGGGTGACAAGGCTCCCCGGGGCCGCGTGGAGAGCCAGGCAAAACGCCACATTGGGTGTTTTTCAGGTAGGGTAGGGCTCCTTTCCAGCACTATCCGCATGTTTTCAACACTTAATCAGGGGAGAGCGCGAACGCAGTCCCCCACTACCAGAAATTGTGCAGTCGAGATTCCCACATTTGGGGAATTCGCCCGGGTCAGCAAAGCACAGGGTGCAATGGCTGAGCCTCGCCGAGGGTGAACCACCTTCATGATCATGGTGTCTCCCCTGCCAGGTAAGTATGAGTTGTACATGCTGGCCATAGAGGAAAGCACTCAATCCACACACCAGTGCCCTGCCGGTCAGTCAACGACTAGTCCCCTCCACGAGGGCGTAACAATGGCCTCTTTGCGGTACCCAACAACCAAGTCTTAAAATTCCCCTTAACGCACACACACAAGACACAGTGGCAGTATGTGAGCTTGTAGATATTAAGACTTTGACACATTTTGAGAACCTTCGATACTATTAGTTAAAGCGCTCACACCTATTTGCACTCAAGACAACCGAGCGCACCACCGTGCTCCATGTCATTTTCTTCAACAGCTGAGCTGGCCTTGTCCAATGGGAAAGGCATTCCAAAACTATCCATAACTCATCAACGTCCCTCTCCACGGAAGTCTTTAGTAAAAGGCGAAAGGCTTATTCGTCATGAAGAGAGACCCGAGTAATTCTACCCGCTTGCCACAGCGGCCGGCAAAGCCTCTAGCCGCGCCGGTCAAGCGCTTAACGGCGCGCGTGCACGCACACACTTGGCGTGGGCAGCTCCGCAAAACAGCACATGCGTTATTTCACAGTCCGAGGTGGCCCTGTGCCCCCGCGGCTGGGTTTAAGGCGTCTTGGGTGGGTGGTTAAGAGCGGGTGTCCGGGTTGAAAGCGGGGCCTGTCGGATTGAGGGTGGGGTTTAATGATGTAGGCGTGGCCTATGCGCTTTGGGGGGCAAAAAGTTGTAGTGGTGCACAAATATCTAGTGTTTAGCATGGCCATTCATGAATGACCATTGCTCATTCAGTATGCCGACATGAAAATGATTACAGCACTTGGTATTCCCAGGCGGTCTCCCATCCAAGTACTAACCAGGCCCGACCCTGCTTAGCTTCCGAGATCGGACGAGATCGGGGGTGTTCAGGGTGGTATGGCCGTAAGCAAAGGCAGCGGTGGCCGGTACGGCCCATATACAGCAGATGGCAGTAGCCAATGCGTTAATGAAAAGCTTACAGCACCTGGTGTTAGATTGTGAAGTGTCCGGGGGGGTGCTTAAGAGTGGGTACCCGGGTTCGGATGGAGAGCCGGGTCGTGGGTTTAGCTGGCTTCGGGCCTGGCACCCCGGTGGGAGACCAGGGCTCCCTGGGTCCGAGTGGAGAGCAGGGCAAAAGGTACCCGGGTTCGGATGGAGAGCCGGATCGTGGGTTTAGCTGGCTTCGGGCCTGGCACCCCGGTGGGGGCCCAAGGCTCCCTGGGTCCGAGTGGAGGGCCGGGCAAAACAACTTTCTGCTGTCCACACTTTGAAGATTTTACACTCGTGCCCCGGAAGTCACGTTAGAGGCTGGCCCAGGCCACCCCCTCCCCCTCCTGGGTGACAAGGCTCCCCGGGGCCGCGTGGAGAGCCAGGCAAAACGCCACATTGGGTGTTTTTCAGGTAGGGTAGGGCTCCTTTCCAGCACTATCCGCATGTTTTCAACACTTAATCAGGGGAGAGCGCGAACGCAGTCCCCCACTACCAGAAATTGTGCAGTCGAGATTCCCACATTTGGGGAATTCGCCCGGGTCAGCAAAGCGCGGGGTGCAATGGCTGAGCCTCGCCGAGGGTGAACCACCTTCATGATCATGGTGTCTCCCCTGCCAGGTAAGTATGAGTTGTACATGCTGGCCATAGACGAAAGCACTCAATCCACACACCAGTGCCCTGCCGGTCAGTCAACGACTAGTCCCCTCCACGAGGGCGTAACAATGGCCTCTTTGCGGTACCCAACAACCAAGTCTTAAAATTCCCCTTTAAGCACACACACAAGACACAGTGGCAGTATGTGAGCTTGTAGATATTAAGACTTTGACACATTTTGAGAACCTTCGATACTATTAGTTAAAGCGCTCACACCTATTTGCACTCAAGACAACCGAGCGCACCACCGTGCTCCATGTCATTTTCTTCAACAGCTGAGCTGGCCTTGTCCAATGGGCAAGGCCTTCCAAAAATATCCATAACTCATCAACGTCCCTCTCCACGGAAGTCTTTAGTAAAAGGCGAAAGGCTTATTCGTCATGAAGAGAGACCCGAGTAATTCTACCCGCTTGCCACAGCGGCCGGCAAAGCCTCTAGCCGCGCCGGTCAAGCGCTTAACGGCGCGCGTGCACGCACACACTTGGCGTGGGCAGCTCCGCAAAACAGCACATGCGTTATTTCACAGTCCGAGGTGGCCCTGTGCCCCCGCGGCTGGGTTTAAGGCGTCTTGGGTGGGTGGTTAAGAGCGGGTGTCCGGGTTGAAAGCGGGGCCTGTCGGATTGAGGGTGGGGTTTAATGATGTAGGCGTGGCCTATGCGCTTTGGGGGGCAAAAAGTTTTAGTGGTGCACAAAGATCTAGTGTTTAGCATGGCCATTCATGAATGACCATTGCTCATTCAGTATGCCGACATGAAAATGCTTACAGCACCTGGTATTCCCAGGCGGTCTCCCATCCAAGTACTAACCAGGCCCGACCCTGCTTAGCTTCCGAGATCGGACGAGATCGGGCGTGTTCAGGGTGGTATGGCCGTAAGCAAAGGCAGCGGTGGCCGGTACGGCCCATATACAGCAGATGGCAGTAGCCAATGCGTTAATGAAAAGCTTACAGCACCTGGTGTTAGATTGTGAAGATTCCGGGGGGGGTGCTTAAGAGTGGGTACCCGGGTTCGGATGGAGAGCCGGGTCGTGGGTTTAGCTGGCTTCGGGCCTGGCACCCCGGTGGGAGACCAGGGCTCCCTGGGTCCGAGTGGAGAGCAGGGCAAAAGGTACCCGGGTTCGGATGGAGAGCCGGATCGTGGGTTTAGCTGGCTTCGGGCCTGGCACCCCGGTGGGGGCCCAAGGCTCCCTGGGTCCGAGTGGAGGGCCGGGCAAAACAACTTTCTGCTGTCCACACTTTGAAGATTTTACACTCGTGCCCCGGAAGTCACGTTAGAGGCTGGCCCAGGCCACCCCCTCCCCCTCCTGGGTGACAAGGCTCCCCGGGGCCGCGTGGAGAGCCAGGCAAAACGCCACATTGGGTGTTTTTCAGGTAGGGTAGGGCTCCTTTCCAGCACTATCCGCATGTTTTCAACACTTAATCAGGGGAGAGCGCGAACGCAGTCCCCCACTACCAGAAATTGTGCAGTCGAGATTCCCACATTTGGGGAATTCGCCCGGGTCAGCAAAGCACAGGGTGCAATGGCTGAGCCTCGCCGAGGGTGAACCACCTTCATGATCATGGTGTCTCCCCTGCCAGGTAAGTATGAGTTGTACATGCTGGCCATAGAGGAAAGCACTCAATCCACACACCAGTGCCCTGCCGGTCAGTCAACGACTAGTCCCCTCCACGAGGGCGTAACAATGGCCTCTTTGCGGTACCCAACAACCAAGTCTTAAAATTCCCCTTAACGCACACACACAAGACACAGTGGCAGTATGTGAGCTTGTAGATATTAAGACTTTGACACATTTTGAGAACCTTCGATACTATTAGTTAAAGCGCTCACACCTATTTGCACTCAAGACAACCGAGCGCACCACCGTGCTCCATGTCATTTTCTTCAACAGCTGAGCTGGCCTTGTCCAATGGGCAAGGTCTTCCAAAAATATCCATAACTCATCAACGTCCCTCTCCACGGAAGTCTTTAGTAAAAGGCGAAAGGCTTATTCGTCATGAAGAGAGACCCGAGTAATTCTACCCGCTTGCCACAGCGGCCGGCAAAGCCTCTAGCCGCGCCGGTCAAGCGTTTAACGGCGCGCGTGCACGCACACACTTGGCGTGGGCAGCTCCGCAAAACAGCACATGCGTTATTTCACAGTCCGAGGTGGCCCTGTGCCCCCGCGGCTGGGTTTAAGGCGTCTTGGGTGGGTGGTTAAGAGCGGGTGTCCGGGTTGAAAGCGGGGCCTGTCGGATTGAGGGTGGGGTTTAATGATGTAGGCGTGGCCTATGCGCTTTGGGGGGCAAAAAGTTTTAGTGGTGCACAAATATCTAGTGTTTAGCATGGCCATTCATGAATGACCATTGCTCATTCAGTATGCCGACATGAAAATGATTACAGCACTTGGTATTCCCAGGCGGTCTCCCATCCAAGTACTAACCAGGCCCGACCCTGCTTAGCTTCCGAGATCGGACGAGATCGGGCGTGTTCAGGGTGGAATGGCCGTAAGCAAAGGCAGCGGTGGCCGGTACGGCCCATATACAGCAGATGGCAGTAGCCAATGCGTTAATGAAAAGCTTACAGCACCTGGTGTTAGATTGTGAAGTGTCCGGGGGGGTGCTTAAGAGTGGGTACCCGGGTTCGGATGGAGAGCCGGGTCGTGGGTTTAGCTGGCTTCGGGCCTGGCACCCCGGTGGGAGACCAGGGCTCCCTGGGTCCGAGTGGAGAGCAGGGCAAAAGGTACCCGGGTTCGGATGGAGAGCCGGATCGTGGGTTTAGCTGGCTTCGGGCCTGGCACCCCGGTGGGGGCCCAAGGCTCCCTGGGTCCGAGTGGAGGGCCGGGCAAAACAACTTTCTGCTGTCCACACTTTGAAGATTTTACACTCGTGCCCCGGAAGTCACGTTAGAGGCTGGCCCAGGCCACCCCCTCCCCCTCCTGGGTGACAAGGCTCCCCGGGGCCGCGTGGAGAGCCAGGCAAAACGCCACATTGGGTGTTTTTCAGGTAGGGTAGGGCTCCTTTCCAGCACTATCCGCATGTTTTCAACACTTAATCAGGGGAGAGCGCGAACGCAGTCCCCCACTACCAGAAATTGTGCAGTCGAGATTCCCACATTTGGGGAATTCGCCCGGGTCAGCAAAGCACAGGGTGCAATGGCTGAGCCTCGCCGAGGGTGAACCACCTTCATGATCATGGTGTCTCCCCTGCCAGGTAAGTATGAGTTGTACATGCTGGCCATAGAGGAAAGCACTCAATCCACACACCAGTGCCCTGCCGGTCAGTCAACGACTAGTCCCCTCCACGAGGGCGTAACAATGGCCTCTTTGCGGTACCCAACAACCAAGTCTTAAAATTCCCCTTAACGCACACACACAAGACACAGTGGCAGTATGTGAGCTTGTAGATATTAAGACTTTGACACATTTTGAGAACCTTCGATACTATTAGTTAAAGCGCTCACACCTATTTGCACTCAAGACAACCGAGCGCACCACCGTGCTCCATGTCATTTTCTTCAACAGCTGAGCTGGCCTTGTCCAATGGGCAAGGCCTTCCAAAACTATCCATAACTCATCAACGTCCCTCTCCACGGAAGTCTTTAGTAAAAGGCGAAAGGCTTATTCGTCATGAAGAGAGACCCGAGTAATTCTACCCGCTTGCCACAGCGGCCGGCAAAGCCTCTAGCCGCGCCGGTCAAGGGCTTAACGGCGCGCGTGCACGCACACACTTGGCGTGGGCAGCTCCGCAAAACAGCACATGCGTTATTTCACAGTCCGAGGTGGCCCTGTGCCCCCGCGGCTGGGTTTAAGGCGTCTTGGGTGGGTGGTTAAGAGCGGGTGTCCGGGTTGAAAGCGGGGCCTGTCAGATTGAGGGTGGGGTTTAATGATGTAGGCGTGGCCTATGCGCTTTGGGGGGCAAAAAGTTTTAGTGGTGCACAAATATCTAGTGTTTAGCATGGCCATTCATGAATGACCATTGCTCATTCAGTATGCCGACATGAAAATGATTACAGCACTTGGTATTCCCAGGCGGTCTCCCATCCAAGTACTAACCAGGCCCGACCCTGCTTAGCTTCCGAGATCGGACGAGATCGGGCGTGTTCAGGGTGGTATGGCCGTAAGCAAAGGCAGCGGTGGCCGGTACGGCCCATATACAGCAGATGGCAGTAGCCAATGCGTTAATGAAAAGCTTACAGCACCTGGTGTTAGATTGTGAAGTGTCCGGGGGGGTGCTTAAGAGTGGGTACCCGGGTTCGGATGGAGAGCCGGGTCGTGGGTTTAGCTGGCTTCGGGCCTGGCACCCCGGTGGGGGACCAGGGCTCCCTGGGTCCGAGTGGAGAGCAGGGCAAAAGGTACCCGGGTTCGGATGGAGAGCCGGGTCGTGGGTTTAGCTGGCTTCGGGCCTGGCACCCCGGTGGGGGCCCAAGGCTTCCTGGGTCCGAGTGGAGGGCCGGGCAAAACGACTTTCTGCTGTCCACACTTTGAAGATTCTACACTCGTGCCCCGGAAGTCACGTTAGAGGCTGGCCCAGGCCACCCCCTCCCCCTCCTGGGTGACAAGGCTCCCCGGGGCCGCGTGGAGAGCCAGGCAAAACGCCACATTGGGTGTTTTTCAGGTAGGGTAGGGCTCCTTTCCAGCACTATCCGCATGTTTTCAACACTTAATCAGGGGAGAGCGCGAACGCAGTCCCCCACTACCAGAAAATGTGCAGTCGAGATTCCCACATTTGGGGAATTCGCCCGGGTCAGCAAAGCACGGGGTGCAATGGCTGAGCCTCGCCGAGGGTGAACCACCTTCATGATCATGGTGTCTCCCCTGCCAGGTAAGTATGAGTTGTACATGCTGGCCATAGACGAAAGCACTCAATCCACACACCAGTGCCCTGCCGGTCAGTCAACGACTAGTCCCCTCCACGAGGGCGTAACAATGGCCTCTTTGCGGTACCCAACAACCAAGTCTTAAAATTCCCCTTTAAGCACACACACAAGACACAGTGGCAGTATGTGAGCTTGTAGATATTAAGACTTTGACACATTTTGAGAACCTTCGATACTATTAGTTAAAGCGCTCACACCTATTTGCACTCAAGACAACCGAGCGCACCACCGTGCTCCATGTCATTTTCTTCAACAGCTGAGCTGGCCTTGTCCAATGGGCAAGGCCTTCCAAAAATATCCATAACTCATCAACGTCCCTCTCCACGGAAGTCTTTAGTAAAAGGCGAAAGGCTTATTCGTCATGAAGAGAGACCCGAGTAATTCTACCCGCTTGCCACAGCGGCCGGCAAAGCCTCTAGCCGCGCCGGTCAAGCGCTTAACGGCGCGCGTGCACGCACACACTTGGCGTGGGCAGCTCCGCAAAACAGCACATGCGTTATTTCACAGTCCGAGGTGGCCCTGTGCCCCCGCGGCTGGGTTTAAGGCGTCTTGGGTGGGTGGTTAAGAGCGGGTGTCCGGGTTGAAAGCGGGGCCTGTCGGATTGAGGGTGGGGTTTAATGATGTAGGCGTGGCCTATGCGCTTTGGGGGGCAAAAAGTTTTAGTGGTGCACAAAGATCTAGTGTTTAGCATGGCCATTCATGAATGACCATTGCTCATTCAGTATGCCGACATGAAAATGATTACAGCACTTGGTATTCCCAGGCGGTCTCCCATCCAAGTACTAACCAGGCCCGACCCTGCTTAGCTTCCGAGATCGGACGAGATCGGGCGTGTTCAGGGTGGTATGGCCGTAAGCAAAGGCAGCGGTGGCCGGTACGGCCCATATACAGCAGATGGCAGTAGCCAATGCGTTAATGAAAAGCTTACAGCACCTGGTGTTAGATTGTGAAGTGTCCGGGGGGGTGCTTAAGAGTGGGTACCCGGGTTCGGATGGAGAGCCGGGTCGTGGGTTTAGCTGGCTTCGGGCCTGGCACCCCGGTGGGGGACCAGGGCTCCCTGGGTCCGAGTGGAGAGCAGGGCAAAAGGTACCCGGGTTCGGATGGAGAGCCGGGTCGTGGGTTTAGCTGGCTTCGGGCCTGGCACCCCGGTGGGGGCCCAAGGCTTCCTGGGTCCGAGTGGAGGGCCGGGCAAAACGACTTTCTGCTGTCCACACTTTGAAGATTCTACACTCGTGCCCCGGAAGTCACGTTAGAGGCTGGCCCAGGCCACCCCCTCCGGCCACCCCCTCCCCCTCCTGGGTGACAAGGCTCCCCGGGGCCGCGTGGAGAGCCAGGCAAAACGCCACATTGGGTGTTTTTCAGGTAGGGTAGGGCTCCTTTCCAGCACTATCCGCATGTTTTCAACACTTAATCAGGGGAGAGCGCGAACGCAGTCCCCCACTACCAGAAATTGTGCAGTCGAGATTCCCACATTTGGGGAATTCGCCCGGGTCAGCAAAGCGCGGGGTGCAATGGCTGAGCCTCGCCGAGGGTGAACCACCTTCATGATCATGGTGTCTCCCCTGCCAGGTAAGTATGAGTTGTACATGCTGGCCATAGACGAAAGCACTCAATCCACACACCAGTGCCCTGCCGGTCAGTCAACGACTAGTCCCCTCCACGAGGGCGTAACAATGGCCTCTTTGCGGTACCCAACAACCAAGTCTTAAAATTCCCCTTTAAGCACACACACAAGACACAGTGGCAGTATGTGAGCTTGTAGATATTAAGACTTTGACACATTTTGAGAACCTTCGATACTATTAGTTAAAGCGCTCACACCTATTTGCACTCAAGACAACCGAGCGCACCACCGTGCTCCATGTCATTTTCTTCAACAGCTGAGCTGGCCTTGTCCAATGGGCAAGGCCTTCCAAAAATATCCATAACTCATCAACGTCCCTCTCCACGGAAGTCTTTAGTAAAAGGCGAAAGGCTTATTCGTCATGAAGAGAGACCCGAGTAATTCTACCCGCTTGCCACAGCGGCCGGCAAAGCCTCTAGCCGCGCCGGTCAAGCGCTTAACGGCGCGCGTGCACGCACACACTTGGCGTGGGCAGCTCCGCAAAACAGCACATGCGTTATTTCACAGTCCGAGGTGGCCCTGTGCCCCCGCGGCTGGGTTTAAGGCGTCTTGGGTGGGTGGTTAAGAGCGGGTGTCCGGGTTGAAAGCGGGGCCTGTCGGATTGAGGGTGGGGTTTAATGATGTAGGCGTGGCCTATGCGCTTTGGGGGGCAAAAAGTTTTAGTGGTGCACAAAGATCTAGTGTTTAGCATGGCCATTCATGAATGACCATTGCTCATTCAGTATGCCGACATGAAAATGATTACAGCACTTGGTATTCCCAGGCGGTCTCCCATCCAAGTACTAACCAGGCCCGACCCTGCTTAGCTTCCGAGATCGGACGAGATCGGGCGTGTTCAGGGTGGTATGGCCGTAAGCAAAGGCAGCGGTGGCCGGTACGGCCCATATACAGCAGATGGCAGTAGCCAATGCGTTAATGAAAAGCTTACAGCACCTGGTGTTAGATTGTGAAGTGTCCGGGGGGGTGCTTAAGAGTGGGTACCCGGGTTCGGATGGAGAGCCGGGTCGTGGGTTTAGCTGGCTTCGGGCCTGGCACCCCGGTGGGGGACCAGGGCTCCCTGGGTCCGAGTGGAGAGCAGGGCAAAAGGTACCCGGGTTCGGATGGAGAGCCGGGTCGTGGGTTTAGCTGGCTTCGGGCCTGGCACCCCGGTGGGGGCCCAAGGCTTCCTGGGTCCGAGTGGAGGGCCGGGCAAAACGACTTTCTGCTGTCCACACTTTGAAGATTCTACACTCGTGCCCCGGAAGTCACGTTAGAGGCTGGCCCAGGCCACCCCCTCCCCCTCCTGGGTGACAAGGCTCCCCGGGGCCGCGTGGAGAGCCAGGCAAAACGCCACATTGGGTGTTTTTCAGGTAGGGTAGGGCTCCTTTCCAGCACTACCGCATGTTTTCAACACTTAATCAGGGGAGAGCGCGAACGCAGTCCCCCACTACCAGAAATTGTGCAGTCGAGATTCCCACATTTGGGGAATTCGCCCGGGTCAGCAAAGCACGGGGTGCAATGGCTGAGCCTCGCCGAGGGTGAACCACCTTCATGATCATGGTGTCTCCCCTGCCAGGTAAGTATGAGTTGTACATGCTGGCCATAGACGAAAGCACTCAATCCACACACCAGTGCCCTGCCGGTCAGTCAACGACTAGTCCCCTCCACGAGGGCGTAACAATGGCCTCTTTGCGGTACCCAACAACCAAGTCTTAAAATTCCCCTTTAAGCACACACACAAGACACAGTGGCAGTATGTGAGCTTGTAGATATTAAGACTTTGACACATTTTGAGAACCTTCGATACTATTAGTTAAAGCGCTCACACCTATTTGCACTCAAGACAACCGAGCGCACCACCGTGCTCCATGTCATTTTCTTCAACAGCTGAGCTGGCCTTGTCCAATGGGCAAGGCCTTCCAAAAATATCCATAACTCATCAACGTCCCTCTCCACGGAAGTCTTTAGTAAAAGGCGAAAGGCTTATTCGTCATGAAGAGAGACCCGAGTAATTCTACCCGCTTGCCACAGCGGCCAGCAAAGCCTCTAGCCGCGCCGGTCAAGCGCTTAACGGCGCGCGTGCACGCACACACTTGGCGTGGGCAGCTCCGCAAAACAGCACATGCGTTATTTCACAGTCCGAGGTGGCCCTGTGCCCCCGCGGCTGGGTTTAAGGCGTCTTGGGTGGGTGGTTAAGAGCGGGTGTCCGGGTTGAAAGCGGGGCCTGTCGGATTGAGGGTGGGGTTTAATGATGTAGGCGTGGCCTATGCGCTTTGGGGGGCAAAAAGTTTTAGTGGTGCACAAAGATCTAGTGTTTAGCATGGCCATTCATGAATGACCATTGCTCATTCAGTATGCCGACATGAAAATGCTTACAGCACCTGGTATTCCCAGGCGGTCTCGCATCCAAGTACTAACCAGGCCCGACCCTGCTTAGCTTCCGAGATCGGACGAGATCGGGCGTGTTCAGGGTGGTATGGCCGTAAGCAAAGGCAGCGGTGGCCGGTACGGCCCATATACAGCAGATGGCAGTAGCCAATGCGTTAATGAAAAGCTTACAGCACCTGGTGTTAGATTGTGAAGATTCCGGGGGGGGGGGGGGGGGTGCTTAAGAGTGGGTACCCGGGCTCGGATGGAGAGCCGGGTCGTGGGTTTAGCTGGCTTCGGGCCTGGCACCCCGGTGGGAGACCAGGGCTCCCTGGGTCCGAGTGGAGAGCAGGGCAAAAGGTACCCGGGTTCGGATGGAGAGCCGGGTCGTGGGTTTAGCTGGCTTCGGGCCTGGCACCCCGGTGGGGGCCCAAGGCTTCCTGGGTCCGAGTGGAGGGCCGGGCAAAACGAGTTTCTGCTGTCCACACTTTGAAGATTTTACACTCGTGCCCCGGAAGTCACGTTAGAGGCTGGCCCAGGCCACCCCCTCCCCCTCCTGGGTGACAAGGCTCCCCGGGGCCGCGTGGAGAGCCAGGCAAAACGCCACATTGGGTGTTTTTCAGGTAGGGTAGGGCTCCTTTCCAGCACTATCCGCATGTTTTCAACACTTAATCAGGGGAGAGCGCGAACGCAGTCCCCCACTACCAGAAATTGTGCAGTCGAGATTCCCACATTTGGGGAATTCGCCCGGGTCAGCAAAGCACGGGGTGCAATGGCTGAGCCTCGCCGAGGGTGAACCACCTTCATGATCATGGTGTCTCCCCTGCCAGGTAAGTATGAGTTGTACATGCTGGCCATAGAGGAAAGCACTCAATCCACACACCAGTGCCCTGCCGGTCAGTCAACGACTAGTCCCCTCCACGAGGGCGTAACAATGGCCTCTTTGCGGTACCCAACAACCGAGTCTTAAAATTCCCCTTTAAGCACACACACAAGACACAGTGGCAGTATGTGAGCTTGTAGATATAGAGACTTTGACACATTTTGAGAACCTTCGATACTATTAGTTAAAGCGCTCACACCTATTTGCACTCAAGACAACCGAGCGCACCACCGTGCTCCATGTCATTTTCTTCAACAGCTGAGCTGGCCTTGTCCAATGGGCAAGGCCTTCCAAAAATATCCATAACTCATCAACGTCCCTCTCCACGGAAGTCTTTAGTAAAAGGCGAAAGGCTTATTCGTCATGAAGAGAGACCCGAGTAATTCTACCCGCTTGCCACAGCGGCCGGCAAAGCCTCTAGCCGCGCCGGTCAAGCGCTTAACGGCGCGCATGCACGCACACACTTGGCGTGGGCAGCTCCGCAAAACAGCACATGCGTTATTTCACAGTCCGAGGTGGCCCTGTGCCCCCGCGGCTGGGTTTAAGGCGTCTTGGGTGGGTGGTTAAGAGCGGGTGTCCGGGTTGAAAGCGGGGCCTGTCGGATTGAGGGTGGGGTTTAATGATGTAGGCGTGGCCTATGCGCTTTGGGGGGCAAAACGTTTTAGTGGTGCACAAAGATCTAGTGTTTAGCATGGCCATTCATGAATGACCATTGCTCATTCAGTATGCCGACATGAAAATCCTTACAGCACCTGGTATTCCCAGGCGGTCTCCCATCCAAGTACTAACCAGGCCCGACCCTGCTTAGCTTCCGAGATCGGACGAGATCGGGCGTGTTCAGGGTGGTATGGCCGTAAGCAAAGGCAGCGGTGGCCGGTACGGCCCATATACAGCAGATGGCAGTAGCCAATGCGTTAATGAAAAGCTTACAGCACCTGGTGTTAGATTGTGAAGATTCCGGGGGGGGGGGGGGGGGTGCTTAAGAGTGGGTACCCGGGTTCGGATGGAGAGCCGGGTCGTGGGTTTAGCTGGCTTCGGGCCTGGCACCCCGGTGGGAGACCAGGGCTCCCTGGGTCCGAGTGGAGAGCAGGGCAAAAGGTACCCGGGTTCGGATGGAGAGCCGGGTCGTGGGTTTAGCTGGCTTCGGGCCTGGCACCCCGGTGGGGGCCCAAGGCTTCCTGGGTCCGAGTGGAGGGCCGGGCAAAACGACTTTCTGCTGTCCACACTTTGAAGATTTTACACTCGTGCCCCGGAAGTCACGTTAGAGGCTGGCCCAGGCCACCCCCTCCCCCTCCTGGGTGACAAGGCTCCCCGGGGCCGCGTGGAGAGCCAGGCAAAACGCCACATTGGGTGTTTTTCAGGTAGGGTAGGGCTCCTTTCCAGCACTATCCGCATGTTTTCAACACTTAATCAGGGGAGAGCGCGAACGCAGTCCCCCACTACCAGAAATTGTGCAGTCGAGATTCCCACATTTGGGGAATTCGCCCGGGTCAGCAAAGCACGGGGTGCAATGGCTGAGCCTCGCCGAGGGTGAACCACCTTCATGATCATGGTGTCTCCCCTGCCAGGTAAGTATGAGTTGTACATGCTGGCCATAGAGGAAAGCACTCAATCCACACACCAGTGCCCTGCCGGTCAGTCAACGACTAGTCCCCTCCACGAGGGCGTAACAATGGCCTCTTTGCGGTACCCAACAACCGAGTCTTAAAATTCCCCTTTAAGCACACACACAAGACACAGTGGCAGTATGTGAGCTTGTAGATATAGAGACTTTGACACATTTTGAGAACCTTCGATACTATTAGTTAAAGCGCTCACACCTATTTGCACTCAAGACAACCGAGCGCACCACCGTGCTCCATGTCATTTTCTTCAACAGCTGAGCTGGCCTTGTCCAATGGGCAAGGCCTTCCAAAAATATCCATAACTCATCAACGTCCCTCTCCACGGAAGTCTTTAGTAAAAGGCGAAAGGCTTATTCGTCATGAAGAGAGACCCGAGTAATTCTACCCGCTTGCCACAGCGTCCGGCAAAGCCTCTAGCCGTGCCGGTCAAGCGCTTAACGGCGCGCGTGCACGCACACACTTGGCGTGGGCAGCTCCGCAAAACAGCACATGCGTTATTTCACAGTCCGAGGTGGCCCTGTGCCCTGGGTTTAAGGCGTCTTGGGTGGGTGGTTAAGAGCGGGTGTCCGGGTTGAAAGCGGGGCCTGTCGGATTGAGGGTGGGGTTTAATGATGTAGGCGTGGCCTATGCGCTTTGGGGGGCAAAACGTTTTAGTGGTGCACAAAGATCTAGTGTTTAGCATGGCCATTCATGAATGACCATTGCTCATTCAGTATGCCGACATGAAAATGCTTACAGCACCTGGTATTCCCAGGCGGTCTCCCATCCAAGTACTAACCAGGCCCGACCCTGCTTAGCTTCCGAGATCGGACGAGATCGGGCGTGTTCAGGGTAGTATGGCCGTAAGCAAAGGCAGCGGTGGCCGGTACGGCCCATATACAGCAGATGGCAGTAGCCAATGCGTTAATGAAAAGCTTACAGCACATGGTGTTAGATTGTGAAGATTCCGGGGGGGGGGGTGCTTAAGAGTGGGTACCCGGGTTCGGATGGAGAGCCGGGTCGTGGGTTTAGCTGGCTTCGGGCCTGGCACCCCGGTGGGAGACCAGGGCTCCCTGGGTCCGAGTGGAGAGCAGGGCAAAAGGTACCCGGGTTCGGATGGAGAGCCGGGTCGTGGGTTTAGCTGGCTTCGGGCCTGGCACCCCGGTGGGGGCCCAAGGCTTCCTGGGTCCGAGTGGAGGGCCGGGCAAAACGACTTTCTGCTGTCCACACTTTGAAGATTTTACACTCGTGCCCCGGAAGTCACGTTAGAGGCTGGCCCAGGCCACCCCCTCCCCCTCCCCCTCCTGGGTGACAAGGCTCCCCGGGGCCGCGTGGAGAGCCAGGCAAAACGCCACATTGGGTGTTTTTCAGGTAGGGTAGGGCTCCTTTCCAGCACTATCCGCATGTTTTCAACACTTAATCAGGGGAGAGCGCGAACGCAGTCCCCCACTACCAGAAATTGTGCAGTCGAGATTCCCACATTTGGGGAATTCGCCCGGGTCAGCAAAGCACGGGGTGCAATGGCTGAGCCTCGCCGAGGGTGAACCACCTTCATGATCATGGTGTCTCCCCTGCCAGGTAAGTATGAGTTGTACATGCTGGCCATAGAGGAAAGCACTCAATCCACACACCAGTGCCCTGCCGGTCAGTCAACGACTAGTCCCCTCCACGAGGGCGTAACAATGGCCTCTTTGCGGTACCCAACAACCGAGTCTTAAAATTCCCCTTTAAGCACACACACAAGACACAGTGGCAGTATGTGAGCTTGTAGATATAGAGACTTTGACACATTTTGAGAACCTTCGATACTATTAGTTAAAGCGCTCACACCTATTTGCACTCAAGACAACCGAGCGCACCACCGTGCTCCATGTCATTTTCTTCAACAGCTGAGCTGGCCTTGTCCAATGGGCAAGGCCTTCCAAAAATATCCATAACTCATCAACGTCCCTCTCCACGGAAGTCTTTAGTAAAAGGCGAAAGGCTTATTCGTCATGCAGAGAGACCCGAGTAATTCTACCCGCTTGCCACAGCGGCCGGCAAAGCCTCTAGCCGCGCCGGTCAAGTGCTTAACGGCGCGCGTGCAAGCACACACTTGGCGTGGGCAGCTCCGCAAAACAGCACATGCGTTATTTCACAGTCCGAGGTGGCCCTGTGCCCCCGCGGCTGGGTTTAAGGCGTCTTGGGTGGGTGGTTAAGAGCGGGTTTCCGGGTTGAAAGCGGGGCCTGTCGGATTGAGGGTGGGGTTTAATGATGTAGGCGTGGCCTATGCGCTTTGGGGGGCAAAAAGTTTTAGTGGTGCACAAAGATCTAGTGTTTAGCATGGCCATTCATGAATGACCATTGCTCATTCAGTATGCCGACATGAAAATGCTTACAGCACCTGGTATTCCCAGGCGGTCTCCCATCCAAGTACTAACCAGGCCCGACCCGGCTTAGCTTCCGAGATCGGACGAGATCGGGCGTGTTCAGGGGGGTATGGCCGTAAGCAAAGGCAGCGGTGGCCGGTACGGCCCATATACAGCAGATGGCAGTAGCCAATGCGTTAATGAAAAGCTTACAGCACCTGGTGTTAGATTGTGAAGATTCCGGGGGGGTGCTTAAGAGTGGGTACCCGGGTTCGGATGGAGAGCCGGGTCGTGGGTTTAGCTGGCTTCGGGCCTGGCACCCCGGTGGGGGACCAGGGCTCCCTGGGTCCGAGTGGAGAGCAGGGCAAAAGGTACCCGGGTTCGGATGGAGAGCCGGGTCGTGGGTTTAGCTGGCTTCGGGTCTGGCACCCCGGTGGGGGCCCAAGGCTTCCTGGGTCCGAGTGGAGGGCCGGGCAAAACGACTTTCTGCTGTCCACACTTTGAAGATTCTACACTCGTGCCCCGGAAGTCACGTTAGAGGCTGGCCCAGGCCACCCCCTCCCCCTCCTGGGTGACAAGGCTCCCCGGGGCCGCGTGGAGAGCCAGGCAAAACGCCACATTGGGTGTTTTTCAGGTAGGGTAGGGCTCCTTTCCAGCACTATCCGCATGTTTTCAACACGTAATCAGGGGAGAGCGCGAACGCAGTCCCCCACTACCAGAAATTGTGCAGTCGAGATTCCCACATTTGGGGAATTCGCCCGGGTCAGCAAAGCACGGGGTGCAATGGCTGAGCCTCGCCGAGGGTGAACCACCTTCATGATCATGGTGTCTCCCCTGCCAGGTAAGTATGAGTTGTACATGCTGGCCATAGAGGAAAGCACTCAATCCACACACCAGTGCCCTGCCGGTCAGTCAACGACTAGTCCCCTCCACGAGGGCGTAACAATGGCCTCTTTGCGGTACCCAACAACCGAGTCTTAAAATTCCCCTTTAAGCACACACACAAGACACAGTGGCAGTATGTGAGCTTGTAGATATAGAGACTTTGACACATTTTGAGAACCTTCGATACTATTAGTTAAAGCGCTCACACCTATTTGCACTCAAGACAACCGAGCGCACCACCGTGCTCCATGTCATTTTCTTCAACAGCTGAGCTGGCCTTGTCCAATGGGCAAGGCCTTCCAAAAATATCCATAACTCATCAACGTCCCTCTCCACGGAAGTCTTTAGTAAAAGGCGAAAGGCTTATTCGTCATGAAGAGAGACCCGAGTAATTCTACCCGCTTGCCACAGCGTCCGGCAAAGCCTCTAGCCGTGCCGGTCAAGCGCTTAACGGCGCGCGTGCACGCACACACTTGGCGTGGGCAGCTCCGCAAAACAGCACATGCGTTATTTCACAGTCCGAGGTGGCCCTGTGCCCCCGCGGCTGGGTTTAAGGCGTCTTGGGTGGGTGGTTAAGAGCGGGTGTCCGGGTTGAAAGCGGGGCCTGTCGGATTGAGGGTGGGGTTTAATGATGTAGGCGTGGCCTATGCGCTTTGGGGGGCAAAACGTTTTAGTGGTGCACAAAGATCTAGTGTTTAGCATGGCCATTCATGAATGACCATTGCTCATTCAGTATGCCGACATGAAAATGCTTACAGCACCTGGTATTCCCAGGCGGTCTCCCATCCAAGTACTAACCAGGCCCGACCCTGCTTAGCTTCCGAGATCGGACGAGATCGGGCGTGTTCAGGGTAGTATGGCCGTAAGCAAAGGCAGCGGTGGCCGGTACGGCCCATATACAGCAGATGGCAGTAGCCAATGCGTTAATGAAAAGCTTACAGCACCTGGTGTTAGATTGTGAAGATTCCGGGGGGGGGGGTGCTTAAGAGTGGGTACCCGGGTTCGGATGGAGAGCCGGGTCGTGGGTTTAGCTGGCTTCGGGCCTGGCACCCCGGTGGGAGACCAGGGCTCCCTGGGTCCGAGTGGAGAGCAGGGCAAAAGGTACCCGGGTTCGGATGGAGAGCCGGGTCGTGGGTTTAGCTGGCTTCGGGCCTGGCACCCCGGTGGGGGCCCAAGGCTTCCTGGGTCCGAGTGGAGGGCCGGGCAAAACGACTTTCTGCTGTCCACACTTTGAAGATTTTACACTCGTGCCCCGGAAGTCACGTTAGAGGCTGGCCCAGGCCACCCCCTCCCCCTCCCCCTCCTGGGTGACAAGGCTCCCCGGGGCCGCGTGGAGAGCCAGGCAAAACGCCACATTGGGTGTTTTTCAGGTAGGGTAGGGCTCCTTTCCAGCACTATCCGCATGTTTTCAACACTTAATCAGGGGAGAGCGCGAACGCAGTCCCCCACTACCAGAAATTGTGCAGTCGAGATTCCCACATTTGGGGAATTCGCCCGGGTCAGCAAAGCACGGGGTGCAATGGCTGAGCCTCGCCGAGGGTGAACCACCTTCATGATCATGGTGTCTCCCCTGCCAGGTAAGTATGAGTTGTACATGCTGGCCATAGAGGAAAGCACTCAATCCACACACCAGTGCCCTGCCGGTCAGTCAACGACTAGTCCCCTCCACGAGGGCGTAACAATGGCCTCTTTGCGGTACCCAACAACCGAGTCTTAAAATTCCCCTTTAAGCACACACACAAGACACAGTGGCAGTATGTGAGCTTGTAGATATAGAGACTTTGACACATTTTGAGAACCTTCGATACTATTAGTTAAAGCGCTCACACCTATTTGCACTCAAGACAACCGAGCGCACCACCGTGCTCCATGTCATTTTCTTCAACAGCTGAGCTGGCCTTGTCCAATGGGCAAGGCCTTCCAAAAATATCCATAACTCATCAACGTCCCTCTCCACGGAAGTCTTTAGTAAAAGGCGAAAGGCTTATTCGTCATGCAGAGAGACCCGAGTAATTCTACCCGCTTGCCACAGCGGCCGGCAAAGCCTCTAGCCGCGCCGGTCAAGTGCTTAACGGCGCGCGTGCAAGCACACACTTGGCGTGGGCAGCTCCGCAAAACAGCACATGCGTTATTTCACAGTCCGAGGTGGCCCTGTGCCCCCGCGGCTGGGTTTAAGGCGTCTTGGGTGGGTGGTTAAGAGCGGGTTTCCGGGTTGAAAGCGGGGCCTGTCGGATTGAGGGTGGGGTTTAATGATGTAGGCGTGGCCTATGCGCTTTGGGGGGCAAAAAGTTTTAGTGGTGCACAAAGATCTAGTGTTTAGCATGGCCATTCATGAATGACCATTGCTCATTCAGTATGCCGACATGAAAATGCTTACAGCACCTGGTATTCCCAGGCGGTCTCCCATCCAAGTACTAACCAGGCCCGACCCGGCTTAGCTTCCGAGATCGGACGAGATCGGGCGTGTTCAGGGGGGTATGGCCGTAAGCAAAGGCAGCGGTGGCCGGTACGGCCCATATACAGCAGATGGCAGTAGCCAATGCGTTAATGAAAAGCTTACAGCACCTGGTGTTAGATTGTGAAGATTCCGGGGGGGTGCTTAAGAGTGGGTACCCGGGTTCGGATGGAGAGCCGGGTCGTGGGTTTAGCTGGCTTCGGGCCTGGCACCCCGGTGGGGGACCAGGGCTCCCTGGGTCCGAGTGGAGAGCAGGGCAAAAGGTACCCGGGTTCGGATGGAGAGCCGGGTCGTGGGTTTAGCTGGCTTCGGGTCTGGCACCCCGGTGGGGGCCCAAGGCTTCCTGGGTCCGAGTGGAGGGCCGGGCAAAACGACTTTCTGCTGTCCACACTTTGAAGATTCTACACTCGTGCCCCGGAAGTCACGTTAGAGGCTGGCCCAGGCCACCCCCTCCCCCTCCTGGGTGACAAGGCTCCCCGGGGCCGCGTGGAGAGCCAGGCAAAACGCCACATTGGGTGTTTTTCAGGTAGGGTAGGGCTCCTTTCCAGCACTATCCGCATGTTTTCAACACGTAATCAGGGGAGAGCGCGAACGCAGTCCCCCACTACCAGAAATTGTGCAGTCGAGATTCCCACATTTGGGGAATTCGCCCGGGTCAGCAAAGCACGGGGTGCAATGGCTGAGCCTCGCCGAGGGTGAACCACCTTCATGATCATGGTGTCTCCCCTGCCAGGTAAGTATGAGTTGTACATGCTGGCCATAGAGGAAAGCACTCAATCCACACACCAGTGCCCTGCCGGTCAGTCAACGACTAGTCCCCTCCACGAGGGCGTAACAATGGCCTCTTTGCGGTACCCAACAACCGAGTCTTAAAATTCCCCTTTAAGCACACACACAAGACACAGTGGCAGTATGTGAGCTTGTAGATATAGAGACTTTGACACATTTTGAGAACCTTCGATACTATTAGTTAAAGCGCTCACACCTATTTGCACTCAAGACAACCGAGCGCACCACCGTGCTCCATGTCATTTTCTTCAACAGCTGAGCTGGCCTTGTCCAATGGGCAAGGCCTTCCAAAAATATCCATAACTCATCAACGTCCCTCTCCACGGAAGTCTTTAGTAAAAGGCGAAAGGCTTATTCGTCATGAAGAGAGACCCGAGTAATTCTACCCGCTTGCCACAGCGTCCGGCAAAGCCTCTAGCCGTGCCGGTCAAGCGCTTAACGGCGCGCGTGCACGCACACACTTGGCGTGGGCAGCTCCGCAAAACAGCACATGCGTTATTTCACAGTCCGAGGTGGCCCTGTGCCCCCGCGGCTGGGTTTAAGGCGTCTTGGGTGGGTGGTTAAGAGCGGGTGTCCGGGTTGAAAGCGGGGCCTGTCGGATTGAGGGTGGGGTTTAATGATGTAGGCGTGGCCTATGCGCTTTGGGGGGCAAAACGTTTTAGTGGTGCACAAAGATCTAGTGTTTAGCATGGCCATTCATGAATGACCATTGCTCATTCAGTATGCCGACATGAAAATGCTTACAGCACCTGGTATTCCCAGGCGGTCTCCCATCCAAGTACTAACCAGGCCCGACCCTGCTTAGCTTCCGAGATCGGACGAGATCGGGCGTGTTCAGGGTAGTATGGCCGTAAGCAAAGGCAGCGGTGGCCGGTACGGCCCATATACAGCAGATGGCAGTAGCCAATGCGTTAATGAAAAGCTTACAGCACCTGGTGTTAGATTGTGAAGATTCCGGGGGGGGGGGTGCTTAAGAGTGGGTACCCGGGTTCGGATGGAGAGCCGGGTCGTGGGTTTAGCTGGCTTCGGGCCTGGCACCCCGGTGGGAGACCAGGGCTCCCTGGGTCCGAGTGGAGAGCAGGGCAAAAGGTACCCGGGTTCGGATGGAGAGCCGGGTCGTGGGTTTAGCTGGCTTCGGGCCTGGCACCCCGGTGGGGGCCCAAGGCTTCCTGGGTCCGAGTGGAGGGCCGGGCAAAACGACTTTCTGCTGTCCACACTTTGAAGATTTTACACTCGTGCCCCGGAAGTCACGTTAGAGGCTGGCCCAGGCCACCCCCTCCCCCTCCCCCTCCTGGGTGACAAGGCTCCCCGGGGCCGCGTGGAGAGCCAGGCAAAACGCCACATTGGGTGTTTTTCAGGTAGGGTAGGGCTCCTTTCCAGCACTATCCGCATGTTTTCAACACTTAATCAGGGGAGAGCGCGAACGCAGTCCCCCACTACCAGAAATTGTGCAGTCGAGATTCCCACATTTGGGGAATTCGCCCGGGTCAGCAAAGCACGGGGTGCAATGGCTGAGCCTCGCCGAGGGTGAACCACCTTCATGATCATGGTGTCTCCCCTGCCAGGTAAGTATGAGTTGTACATGCTGGCCATAGAGGAAAGCACTCAATCCACACACCAGTGCCCTGCCGGTCAGTCAACGACTAGTCCCCTCCACGAGGGCGTAACAATGGCCTCTTTGCGGTACCCAACAACCGAGTCTTAAAATTCCCCTTTAAGCACACACACAAGACACAGTGGCAGTATGTGAGCTTGTAGATATAGAGACTTTGACACATTTTGAGAACCTTCGATACTATTAGTTAAAGCGCTCACACCTATTTGCACTCAAGACAACCGAGCGCACCACCGTGCTCCATGTCATTTTCTTCAACAGCTGAGCTGGCCTTGTCCAATGGGCAAGGCCTTCCAAAAATATCCATAACTCATCAACGTCCCTCTCCACGGAAGTCTTTAGTAAAAGGCGAAAGGCTTATTCGTCATGCAGAGAGACCCGAGTAATTCTACCCGCTTGCCACAGCGGCCGGCAAAGCCTCTAGCCGCGCCGGTCAAGTGCTTAACGGCGCGCGTGCAAGCACACACTTGGCGTGGGCAGCTCCGCAAAACAGCACATGCGTTATTTCACAGTCCGAGGTGGCCCTGTGCCCCCGCGGCTGGGTTTAAGGCGTCTTGGGTGGGTGGTTAAGAGCGGGTTTCCGGGTTGAAAGCGGGGCCTGTCGGATTGAGGGTGGGGTTTAATGATGTAGGCGTGGCCTATGCGCTTTGGGGGGCAAAAAGTTTTAGTGGTGCACAAAGATCTAGTGTTTAGCATGGCCATTCATGAATGACCATTGCTCATTCAGTATGCCGACATGAAAATGCTTACAGCACCTGGTATTCCCAGGCGGTCTCCCATCCAAGTACTAACCAGGCCCGACCCGGCTTAGCTTCCGAGATCGGACGAGATCGGGCGTGTTCAGGGGGGTATGGCCGTAAGCAAAGGCAGCGGTGGCCGGTACGGCCCATATACAGCAGATGGCAGTAGCCAATGCGTTAATGAAAAGCTTACAGCACCTGGTGTTAGATTGTGAAGATTCCGGGGGGGTGCTTAAGAGTGGGTACCCGGGTTCGGATGGAGAGCCGGGTCGTGGGTTTAGCTGGCTTCGGGCCTGGCACCCCGGTGGGGGACCAGGGCTCCCTGGGTCCGAGTGGAGAGCAGGGCAAAAGGTACCCGGGTTCGGATGGAGAGCCGGGTCGTGGGTTTAGCTGGCTTCGGGTCTGGCACCCCGGTGGGGGCCCAAGGCTTCCTGGGTCCGAGTGGAGGGCCGGGCAAAACGACTTTCTGCTGTCCACACTTTGAAGATTCTACACTCGTGCCCCGGAAGTCACGTTAGAGGCTGGCCCAGGCCACCCCCTCCCCCTCCTGGGTGACAAGGCTCCCCGGGGCCGCGTGGAGAGCCAGGCAAAACGCCACATTGGGTGTTTTTCAGGTAGGGTAGGGCTCCTTTCCAGCACTATCCGCATGTTTTCACCACGTAATCAGGGGAGAGCGCGAACGCAGTCCCCCACTACCAGAAATTGTGCAGTCGAGATTCCCACATTTGGGGAATTCGCCCGGGTCAGCAAAGCACGGGGTGCAATGGCTGAGCCTCGCCGAGGGTGAACCACCTTCATGATCATGGTGTCTCCCCTGCCAGGTAAGTATGAGTTGTACATGCTGGCCATAGAGGAAAGCACTCAATCCACACACCAGTGCCCTGCCGGTCAGTCAACGACTAGTCCCCTCCACGAGGGCGTAACAATGGCCTCTTTGCGGTACCCAACAACCGAGTCTTAAAATTCCCCTTTAAGCACACACACAAGACACAGTGGCAGTATGTGAGCTTGTAGATATAGAGACTTTGACACATTTTGAGAACCTTCGATACTATTAGTTAAAGCGCTCACACCTATTTGCACTCAAGACAACCGAGCGCACCACCGTGCTCCATGTCATTTTCTTCAACAGCTGAGCTGGCCTTGTCCAATGGGCAAGGCCTTCCAAAAATATCCATAACTCATCAACGTCCCTCTCCACGGAAGTCTTTAGTAAAAGGCGAAAGGCTTATTCGTCATGAAGAGAGACCCGAGTAATTCTACCCGCTTGCCACAGCGTCCGGCAAAGCCTCTAGCCGTGCCGGTCAAGCGCTTAACGGCGCGCGTGCACGCACACACTTGGCGTGGGCAGCTCCGCAAAACAGCACATGCGTTATTTCACAGTCCGAGGTGGCCCTGTGCCCCCGCGGCTGGGTTTAAGGCGTCTTGGGTGGGTGGTTAAGAGCGGGTGTCCGGGTTGAAAGCGGGGCCTGTCGGATTGAGGGTGGGGTTTAATGATGTAGGCGTGGCCTATGCGCTTTGGGGGGCAAAACGTTTTAGTGGTGCACAAAGATCTAGTGTTTAGCATGGCCATTCATGAATGACCATTGCTCATTCAGTATGCCGACATGAAAATGCTTACAGCACCTGGTATTCCCAGGCGGTCTCCCATCCAAGTACTAACCAGGCCCGACCCTGCTTAGCTTCCGAGATCGGACGAGATCGGGCGTGTTCAGGGTAGTATGGCCGTAAGCAAAGGCAGCGGTGGCCGGTACGGCCCATATACAGCAGATGGCAGTAGCCAATGCGTTAATGAAAAGCTTACAGCACCTGGTGTTAGATTGTGAAGATTCCGGGGGGGGGGGTGCTTAAGAGTGGGTACCCGGGTTCGGATGGAGAGCCGGGTCGTGGGTTTAGCTGGCTTCGGGCCTGGCACCCCGGTGGGAGACCAGGGCTCCCTGGGTCCGAGTGGAGAGCAGGGCAAAAGGTACCCGGGTTCGGATGGAGAGCCGGGTCGTGGGTTTAGCTGGCTTCGGGCCTGGCACCCCGGTGGGGGCCCAAGGCTTCCTGGGTCCGAGTGGAGGGCCGGGCAAAACGACTTTCTGCTGTCCACACTTTGAAGATTTTACACTCGTGCCCCGGAAGTCACGTTAGAGGCTGGCCCAGGCCACCCCCTCCCCCTCCTGGGTGACAAGGCTCCCCGGGGCCGCGTGGAGAGCCAGGCAAAACGCCACATTGGGTGTTTTTCAGGTAGGGTAGGGCTCCTTTCCAGCACTATCCGCATGTTTTCAACACTTAATCAGGGGAGAGCGCGAACGCAGTCCCCCACTACCAGAAATTGTGCAGTCGAGATTCCCACATTTGGGGAATTCGCCCGGGTCAGCAAAGCACGGGGTGCAATGGCTGAGCCTCGCCGAGGGTGAACCACCTTCATGATCATGGTGTCTCCCCTGCCAGGTAAGTATGAGTTGTACATGCTGGCCATAGAGGAAAGCACTCAATCCACACACCAGTGCCCTGCCGGTCAGTCAACGACTAGTCCCCTCCACGAGGGCGTAACAATGGCCTCTTTGCGGTACCCAACAACCGAGTCTTAAAATTCCCCTTTAAGCACACACACAAGACACAGTGGCAGTATGTGAGCTTGTAGATATAGAGACTTTGACACATTTTGAGAACCTTCGATACTATTAGTTAAAGCGCTCACACCTATTTGCACTCAAGACAACCGAGCGCACCACCGTGCTCCATGTCATTTTCTTCAACAGCTGAGCTGGCCTTGTCCAATGGGCAAGGCCTTCCAAAAATATCCATAACTCATCAACGTCCCTCTCCACGGAAGTCTTTAGTAAAAGGCGAAAGGCTTATTCGTCATGCAGAGAGACCCGAGTAATTCTACCCGCTTGCCACAGCGGCCGGCAAAGCCTCTAGCCGCGCCGGTCAAGTGCTTAACGGCGCGCGTGCAAGCACACACTTGGCGTGGGCAGCTCCGCAAAACAGCACATGCGTTATTTCACAGTCCGAGGTGGCCCTGTGCCCCCGCGGCTGGGTTTAAGGCGTCTTGGGTGGGTGGTTAAGAGCGGGTTTCCGGGTTGAAAGCGGGGCCTGTCGGATTGAGGGTGGGGTTTAATGATGTAGGCGTGGCCTATGCGCTTTGGGGGGCAAAAAGTTTTAGTGGTGCACAAAGATCTAGTGTTTAGCATGGCCATTCATGAATGACCATTGCTCATTCAGTATGCCGACATGAAAATGCTTACAGCACCTGGTATTCCCAGGCGGTCTCCCATCCAAGTACTAACCAGGCCCGACCCGGCTTAGCTTCCGAGATCGGACGAGATCGGGCGTGTTCAGGGGGGTATGGCCGTAAGCAAAGGCAGCGGTGGCCGGTACGGCCCATATACAGCAGATGGCAGTAGCCAATGCGTTAATGAAAAGCTTACAGCACCTGGTGTTAGATTGTGAAGATTCCGGGGGGGTGCTTAAGAGTGGGTACCCGGGTTCGGATGGAGAGCCGGGTCGTGGGTTTAGCTGGCTTCGGGCCTGGCACCCCGGTGGGGGACCAGGGCTCCCTGGGTCCGAGTGGAGAGCAGGGCAAAAGGTACCCGGGTTCGGATGGAGAGCCGGGTCGTGGGTTTAGCTGGCTTCGGGTCTGGCACCCCGGTGGGGGCCCAAGGCTTCCTGGGTCCGAGTGGAGGGCCGGGCAAAACGACTTTCTGCTGTCCACACTTTGAAGATTCTACACTCGTGCCCCGGAAGTCACGTTAGAGGCTGGCCCAGGCCACCCCCTCCCCCTCCTGGGTGACAAGGCTCCCCGGGGCCGCGTGGAGAGCCAGGCAAAACGCCACATTGGGTGTTTTTCAGGTAGGGTAGGGCTCCTTTCCAGCACTATCCGCATGTTTTCAACACGTAATCAGGGGAGAGCGCGAACGCAGTCCCCCACTACCAGAAATTGTGCAGTCGAGATTCCCACATTTGGGGAATTCGCCCGGGTCAGCAAAGCACGGGGTGCAATGGCTGAGCCTCGCCGAGGGTGAACCACCTTCATGATCATGGTGTCTCCCCTGCCAGGTAAGTATGAGTTGTACATGCTGGCCATAGAGGAAAGCACTCAATCCACACACCAGTGCCCTGCCGGTCAGTCAACGACTAGTCCCCTCCACGAGGGCGTAACAATGGCCTCTTTGCGGTACCCAACAACCGAGTCTTAAAATTCCCCTTTAAGCACACACACAAGACACAGTGGCAGTATGTGAGCTTGTAGATATAGAGACTTTGACACATTTTGAGAACCTTCGATACTATTAGTTAAAGCGCTCACACCTATTTGCACTCAAGACAACCGAGCGCACCACCGTGCTCCATGTCATTTTCTTCAACAGCTGAGCTGGCCTTGTCCAATGGGCAAGGCCTTCCAAAAATATCCATAACTCATCAACGTCCCTCTCCACGGAAGTCTTTAGTAAAAGGCGAAAGGCTTATTCGTCATGAAGAGAGACCCGAGTAATTCTACCCGCTTGCCACAGTGTCCGGCAAAGCCTCTAGCCGTGCCGGTCAAGCGCTTAACGGCGCGCGTGCACGCACACACTTGGCGTGGGCAGCTCCGCAAAACAGCACATGCGTTATTTCACAGTCCGAGGTGGCCCTGTGCCCCCGCGGCTGGGTTTAAGGCGTCTTGGGTGGGTGGTTAAGAGCGGGTGTCCGGGTTGAAAGCGGGGCCTGTCGGATTGAGGGTGGGGTTTAATGATGTAGGCGTGGCCTATGCGCTTTGGGGGGCAAAACGTTTTAGTGGTGCACAAAGATCTAGTGTTTAGCATGGCCATTCATGAATGACCATTGCTCATTCAGTATGCCGACATGAAAATGCTTACAGCACCTGGTATTCCCAGGCGGTCTCCCATCCAAGTACTAACCAGGCCCGACCCTGCTTAGCTTCCGAGATCGGACGAGATCGGGCGTGTTCAGGGTGGTATGGCCGTAAGCAAAGGCAGCGGTGGCCGGTACGGCCCATATACAGCAGATGGCAGTAGCCAATGCGTTAATGAAAAGCTTACAGCACCTGGTGTTAGATTGTGAAGATTCCGGGGGGGGGGGTGCTTAAGAGTGGGTACCCGGGTTCGGATGGAGAGCCGGGTCGTGGGTTTAGCTGGCTTCGGGCCTGGCACCCCGGTGGGAGACCAGGGCTCCCTGGGTCCGAGTGGAGAGCAGGGCAAAAGGTACCCGGGTTCGGATGGAGAGCCGGGTCGTGGGTTTAGCTGGCTTCGGGCCTGGCACCCCGGTGGGGGCCCAAGGCTTCCTGGGTCCGAGTGGAGGGCCGGGCAAAACTACTTTCTGCTGTCCACACTTTGAAGATTTTACACTCGTGCCCCGGAAGTCACGTTAGAGGCTGGCCCAGGCCACCCCCTCCCCCTCCTGGGTGACAAGGCTCCCCGGGGCCGCGTGGAGAGCCAGGCAAAACGCCACATTGGGTGTTTTTCAGGTAGGGTAGGGCTCCTTTCCAGCACTATCCGCATGTTTTCAACACTTAATCAGGGGAGAGCGCGAACGCAGTCCCCCACTACCAGAAATTGTGCAGTCGAGATTCCCACATTTGGGGAATTCGCCCGGGTCAGCAAAGCACGGGGTGCAATGGCTGAGCCTCGCCGAGGGTGAACCACCTTCATGATCATGGTGTCTCCCCTGCCAGGTAAGTATGAGTTGTACATGCTGGCCATAGAGGAAAGCACTCAATCCACACACCAGTGCCCTGCCGGTCAGTCAACGACTAGTCCCCTCCACGAGGGCGTAACAATGGCCTCTTTGCGGTACCCAACAACCGAGTCTTAAAATTCCCCTTTAAGCACACACACAAGACACAGTGGCAGTATGTGAGCTTGTAGATATAGAGACTTTGACACATTTTGAGAACCTTCGATACTATTAGTTAAAGCGCTCACACCTATTTGCACTCAAGACAACCAAGCGCACCACCGTGCTCCATGTCATTTTCTTCAACAGCTGAGCTGGCCTTGTCCAATGGGCAAGGCCTTCCAAAAATATCCATAACTCATCAACGTCCCTCTCCACGGAAGTCTTTAGTAAAAGGCGAAAGGCTTATTCGTCATGAAGAGAGACCCGAGTAATTCTACCCGCTTGCCACAGCGGCCGGCAAAGCCTCTAGCCGCGCCGGTCAAGTGCTTAACGGCGCGCGTGCAAGCACACACTTGGCGTGGGCAGCTCCGCAAAACAGCACATGCGTTATTTCACAGTCCGAGGTGGCCCTGTGCCCCCGCGGCTGGGTTTAAGGCGTCTTGGGTGGGTGGTTAAGAGCGGGTTTCCGGGTTGAAAGCGGGGCCTGTCGGATTGAGGGTGGGGTTTAATGATGTAGGCGTGGCCTATGCGCTTTGGGGGGCAAAAAGTTTTAGTGGTGCACAAAGATCTAGTGTTTAGCATGGCCATTCATGAATGACCATTGCTCATTCAGTATGCCGACATGAAAATGCTTACAGCACCTGGTATTCCCAGGCGGTCTCCCATCCAAGTACTAACCAGGCCCGACCCTGCTTAGCTTCCGAGATCGGACGAGATCGGGCTTGTGCAGGGTGGTATGGCCGTAAGCAAAGGCAGCGGTGGCCGGTACGGCCCATATACAGCAGATGGCAGTAGCCAATGCGTTAATGAAAAGCTTACAGCACCTGGTGTTAGATTGTGAAGATTCCGGAGGGGGGGTGCTTAAGAGTGGGTACCCGGGTTCGGATGGAGAGCCGGGTCGTGGGTTTAGCTGGCTTCGGGCCTGGCACCCCGGTGGGAGACCAGGGCTCCCTGGGTCCGAGTGGAGAGCAGGGCAAAAGGTACCCGGGTTCGGATGGAGAGCCGGGTCGTGGGTTTAGCTGGCTTCGGGCCTGGCGCCCCGGTGGGGGCCCAAGGCTTCCTGGGTCCGAGTGGAGGGCCGGGCAAAACGACTTTCTGCTGTCCACACTTTGAAGATTTTACACTCGTGCCCCGGAAGTCACGTTAGAGGCTGGCCCAGGCCACCCCCTCCCCCTCCTGGGTGACAAGGCTCCCCGGGGCCGCGTGGAGAGCCAGGCAAAACACCACATTGGGTGTTTTTCAGGTAGGGTAGGGCTCCTTTCCAGCACTATCCGCATGTTTTCAACACTTAATCAGGGGAGAGCGCGAACGCAGTCCCCCACTACCAGAAATTGTGCAGTCGAGATTACCACATTTGGGGAATTCGCCCGGGACAGCAAAGCACGGGGTGCAATGGCTGAGCCTCGCCGAGGGTGAACCACCTTCATGATCATGGTGTCTCCCCTGCCAGGTAAGTATGAGTTGTACATGCTGGCCATAGAGGAAAGCACTCAATCCACACACCAGTGCCCTGCCGGTCAGTCAACGACTAGTCCCCTCCACGAGGGCGTAACAATGGCCTCTTTGCGGTACCCAACAACCGAGTCTTAAAATTCCCCTTTAAGCACACACACAAGACACAGTGGCAGTATGTGAGCTTGTAGATATAGAGACTTTGACACATTTTGAGAACCTTCGATACTATTAGTTAAAGCGCTCACACCTATTTGCACTCAAGACAACCGAGCGCACCACCGTGCTCCATGTCATTTTCTTCAACAGCTGAGCTGGCCTTGTCCAATGGGCAAGGCCTTCCAAAAATATCCATAACTCATCAACGTCCCTCTCCACGGAAGTCTTTAGTAAAAGGCGAAAGGCTTATTCGTCATGAAGAGAGACCCGAGTAATTCTACCCGCTTGCCACAGCGGCCGGCAAAGCCTCTAGCCGCGCCGGTCAAGCGCTTAACGGCGCGCATGCACGCACACACTTGGCGTGGGCAGCTCCGCAAAACAGCACATGCGTTATTTCACAGTCCGAGGTGGCCCTGTGCCCCCGCGGCTGGGTTTAAGGCGTCTTGGGTGGGTGGTTAAGAGCGGGTGTCCGGGTTGAAAGCGGGGCCTGTCGGATTGAGGGTGGGGTTTAATGATGTAGGCGTGGCCTATGCGCTTTGGGGGGCAAAACGTTTTAGTGGTGCACAAAGATCTAGTGTTTAGCATGGCCATTCATGAATGACCATTGCTCATTCAGTATGCCGACATGAAAATGCTTACAGCACCTGGTATTCCCAGGCGGTCTCCCATCCAAGTACTAACCAGGCCCGACCCTGCTTAGCTTCCGAGATCGGACGAGATCGGGCGTGTTCAGGGTGGTATGGCCGTAAGCAAAGGCAGCGGTGGCCGGTACGGCCCATATACAGCAGATGGCAGTAGCCAATGCGTTAATGAAAAGCTTACAGCACCTGGTGTTAGATTGTGAAGATTCCGGGGGGGGGGGGGTGCTTAAGAGTGGGTACCCGGGTTCGGATGGAGAGCCGGGTCGTGGGTTTAGCTGGCTTCGGGCCTGGCACCCCGGTGGGAGACCAGGGCTCCCTGGGTCCGAGTGGAGAGCAGGGCAAAAGGTACCCGGGTTCGGATGGAGAGCCGGGTCGTGGGTTTAGCTGGCTTCGGGCCTGGCACCCCGGTGGGGGCCCAAGGCTTCCTGGGTCCGAGTGGAGGGCCGGGCAAAACGACTTTCTGCTGTCCACACTTTGAAGATTTTACACTCGTGCCCCGGAAGTCACGTTAGAGGCTGGCCCAGGCCACCCCCTCCCCCTCCTGGGTGACAAGGCTCCCCGGGGCCGCGTGGAGAGCCAGGCAAAACGCCACATTGGGTGTTTTTCAGGTAGGGTAGGGCTCCTTTCCAGCACTATCCGCATGTTTTCAACACTTAATCAGGGGAGAGCGCGAACGCAGTCCCCCACTACCAGAAATTGTGCAGTCGAGATTCCCACATTTGGGGAATTCGCCCGGGTCAGCAAAGCACGGGGTGCAATGGCTGAGCCTCGCCGAGGGTGAACCACCTTCATGATCATGGTGTCTCCCCTGCCAGGTAAGTATGAGTTGTACATGCTGGCCATAGAGGAAAGCACTCAATCCACACACCAGTGCCCTGCCGGTCAGTCAACGACTAGTCCCCTCCACGAGGGCGTAACAATGGCCTCTTTGCGGTACCCAACAACCGAGTCTTAAAATTCCCCTTTAAGCACACACACAAGACACAGTGGCAGTATGTGAGCTTGTAGATATAGAGACTTTGACACATTTTGAGAACCTTCGATACTATTAGTTAAAGCGCTCACACCTATTTGCACTCAAGACAACCGAGCGCACCACCGTGCTCCATGTCATTTTCTTCAACAGCTGAGCTGGCCTTGTCCAATGGGCAAGGCCTTCCAAAAATATCCATAACTCATCAACGTCCCTCTCCACGGAAGTCTTTAGTAAAAGGCGAAAGGCTTATTCGTCATGAAGAGAGACCCGAGTAATTCTACCCGCTTGCCACAGCGGCCGGCAAAGCCTCTAGCCGCGCCGGTCAAGTGCTTAACGGCGCGCGTGCAAGCACACACTTGGCGTGGGCAGCTCCGCAAAACAGCACATGCGTTATTTCACAGTCCGAGGTGGCCCTGTGCCCCCGCGGCTGGGTTTAAGGCGTCTTGGGTGGGTGGTTAAGAGCGGGTTTCCGGGTTGAAAGCGGGGCCTGTCGGATTGAGGGTGGGGTTTAATGATGTAGGCGTGGCCTATGCGCTTTGGGGGGCAAAAAGTTTTAGTGGTGCACAAAGATCTAGTGTTTAGCATGGCCATTCATGAATGACCATTGCTCATTCAGTATGCCGACATGAAAATGCTTACAGCACCTGGTATTCCCAGGCGGTCTCCCATCCAAGTACTAACCAGGCCCGACCCTGCTTAGCTTCCGAGATCGGACGAGATCGGGCTTGTGCAGGGTGGTATGGCCGTAAGCAAAGGCAGCGGTGGCCGGTACGGCCCATATACAGCAGATGGCAGTAGCCAATGCGTTAATGAAAAGCTTACAGCACCTGGTGTTAGATTGTGAAGATTCCGGAGGGGGGGTGCTTAAGAGTGGGTACCCGGGTTCGGATGGAGAGCCGGGTCGTGGGTTTAGCTGGCTTCGGGCCTGGCACCCCGGTGGGAGACCAGGGCTCCCTGGGTCCGAGTGGAGAGCAGGGCAAAAGGTACCCGGGTTCGGATGGAGAGCCGGGTCGTGGGTTTAGCTGGCTTCGGGCCTGGCGCCCCGGTGGGGGCCCAAGGCTTCCTGGGTCCGAGTGGAGGGCCGGGCAAAACGACTTTCTGCTGTCCACACTTTGAAGATTTTACACTCGTGCCCCGGAAGTCACGTTAGAGGCTGGCCCAGGCCACCCCCTCCCCCTCCTGGGTGACAAGGCTCCCCGGGGCCGCGTGGAGAGCCAGGCAAAACACCACATTGGGTGTTTTTCAGGTAGGGTAGGGCTCCTTTCCAGCACTATCCGCATGTTTTCAACACTTAATCAGGGGAGAGCGCGAACGCAGTCCCCCACTACCAGAAATTGTGCAGTCGAGATTACCACATTTGGGGAATTCGCCCGGGTCAGCAAAGCACGGGGTGCAATGGCTGAGCCTCGCCGAGGGTGAACCACCTTCATGATCATGGTGTCTCCCCTGCCAGGTAAGTATGAGTTGTACATGCTGGCCATAGAGGAAAGCACTCAATCCACACACCAGTGCCCTGCCGGTCAGTCAACGACTAGTCCCCTCCACGAGGGCGTAACAATGGCCTCTTTGCGGTACCCAACAACCGAGTCTTAAAATTCCCCTTTAAGCACACACACAAGACACAGTGGCAGTATGTGAGCTTGTAGATATAGAGACTTTGACACATTTTGAGAACCTTCGATACTATTAGTTAAAGCGCTCACACCTATTTGCACTCAAGACAACCGAGCGCACCACCGTGCTCCATGTCATTTTCTTCAACAGCTGAGCTGGCCTTGTCCAATGGGCAAGGCCTTCCAAAAATATCCATAACTCATCAACGTCCCTCTCCACGGAAGTCTTTAGTAAAAGGCGAAAGGCTTATTCGTCATGAAGAGAGACCCGAGTAATTCTACCCGCTTGCCACAGCGGCCGGCAAAGCCTCTAGCCGCGCCGGTCAAGCGCTTAACGGCGCGCATGCACGCACACACTTGGCGTGGGCAGCTCCGCAAAACAGCACATGCGTTATTTCACAGTCCGAGGTGGCCCTGTGCCCCCGCGGCTGGGTTTAAGGCGTCTTGGGTGGGTGGTTAAGAGCGGGTGTCCGGGTTGAAAGCGGGGCCTGTCGGATTGAGGGTGGGGTTTAATGATGTAGGCGTGGCCTATGCGCTTTGGGGGGCAAAACGTTTTAGTGGTGCACAAAGATCTAGTGTTTAGCATGGCCATTCATGAATGACCATTGCTCATTCAGTATGCCGACATGAAAATGCTTACAGCACCTGGTATTCCCAGGCGGTCTCCCATCCAAGTACTAACCAGGCCCGACCCTGCTTAGCTTCCGAGATCGGACGAGATCGGGCGTGTTCAGGGTGGTATGGCCGTAAGCAAAGGCAGCGGTGGCCGGTACGGCCCATATACAGCAGATGGCAGTAGCCAATGCGTTAATGAAAAGCTTACAGCACCTGGTGTTAGATTGTGAAGATTCCGGGGGGGGGGGGGGTGCTTAAGAGTGGGTACCCGGGTTCGGATGGAGAGCCGGGTCGTGGGTTTAGCTGGCTTCGGGCCTGGCACCCCGGTGGGAGACCAGGGCTCCCTGGGTCCGAGTGGAGAGCAGGGCAAAAGGTACCCGGGTTCGGATGGAGAGCCGGGTCGTGGGTTTAGCTGGCTTCGGGCCTGGCACCCCGGTGGGGGCCCAAGGCTTCCTGGGTCCGAGTGGAGGGCCGGGCAAAACGACTTTCTGCTGTCCACACTTTGAAGATTTTACACTCGTGCCCCGGAAGTCACGTTAGAGGCTGGCCCAGGCCACCCCCTCCCCCTCCTGGGTGACAAGGCTCCCCGGGGCCGCGTGGAGAGCCAGGCAAAACGCCACATTGGGTGTTTTTCAGGTAGGGTAGGGCTCCTTTCCAGCACTATCCGCATGTTTTCAACACTTAATCAGGGGAGAGCGCGAACGCAGTCCCCCACTACCAGAAATTGTGCAGTCGAGATTCCCACATTTGGGGAATTCGCCCGGGTCAGCAAAGCACGGGGTGCAATGGCTGAGCCTCGCCGAGGGTGAACCACCTTCATGATCATGGTGTCTCCCCTGCCAGGTAAGTATGAGTTGTACATGCTGGCCATAGAGGAAAGCACTCAATCCACACACCAGTGCCCTGCCGGTCAGTCAACGACTAGTCCCCTCCACGAGGGCGTAACAATGGCCTCTTTGCGGTACCCAACAACCGAGTCTTAAAATTCCCCTTTAAGCGCACACACACAAGACACAGTGGCAGTATGTGAGCTTGTAGATATAGAGACTTTGACACATTTTGAGAACCTTCGATACTATTAGTTAAAGCGCTCACACCTATTTGCACTCAAGACAACCGAGCGCACCACCGTGCTCCATGTCATTTTCTTCAACAGCTGAGCTGGCCTTGTCCAATGGGCAAGGCCTTCCAAAAATATCCATAACTCATCAACGTCCCTCTCCACGGAAGTCTTTAGTAAAAGGCGAAAGGCTTATTCGTCATGAAGAGAGACCCGAGTAATTCTACCCGCTTGCCACAGCGGCCGGCAAAGCCTCTAGCCGCGCCGGTCAAGCGCTTAACGGCGCGCATGCACGCACACACTTGGCGTGGGCAGCTCCGCAAAACAGCACATGCGTTATTTCACAGTCCGAGGTGGCCCTGTGCCCCCGCGGCTGGGTTTAAGGCGTCTTGGGTGGGTGGTTAAGAGCGGGTGTCCGGGTTGAAAGCGGGGCCTGTCGGATTGAGGGTGGGGTTTAATGATGTAGGCGTGGCCTATGCGCTTTGGGGGGCAAAACGTTTTAGTGGTGCACAAAGATCTAGTGTTTAGCATGGCCATTCATGAATGACCATTGCTCATTCAGTATGCCGACATGAAAATGCTTACAGCACCTGGTATTCCCAGGCGGTCTCCCATCCAAGTACTAACCAGGCCCGACCCTGCTTAGCTTCCGAGATCGGACGAGATCGGGCGTGTTCAGGGTGGTATGGCCGTAAGCAAAGGCAGCGGTGGCCGGTACGGCCCATATACAGCAGATGGCAGTAGCCAATGCGTTAATGAAAAGCTTACAGCACCTGGTGTTAGATTGTGAAGATTCCGGGGGGGGGGGGTGCTTAAGAGTGGGTACCCGGGTTCGGATGGAGAGCCGGGTCGTGGGTTTAGCTGGCTTCGGGCCTGGCACCCCGGTGGGGGACCAGGGCTCCCTGGGTCCGAGTGGAGAGCAGGGCAAAAGGTACCCGGGTTCGGATGGAGAGCCGGGTCGTGGGTTTAGCTGGCTTCGGGTCTGGCACCCCGGTGGGTGCCCAAGGCTTCCTGGGTCCGAGTGGAGGGCCGGGCAAAACGACTTTCTGCTGTCCACACTTTGAAGATTCTACACTCGTGCCCCGGAAGTCACGTTAGAGGCTGGCCCAGGCCAGCCCCTCCCCCTCCTGGGTGACAAGGCTCCCCGGGGCCGCGTGGAGAGCCAGGCAAAACGCCACATTGGGTGTTTTTCAGGTAGGGTAGGGCTCCTTTCCAGCACTATCCACATGTTTTCAACACTTAATCAGGGGAGAGCTCGAACGCAGTCCCCCACTACCAGAAATTGTGCAGTCGAGATTCCCACATTTGGGGAATTCGCCCGGGTCAGCAAAGCACGGGGTGCAATGGCTGAGCCTCGCCGAGGGTGAACCACCTTCATGATCATGGTGTCTCCCCTGCCAGGTAAGTATGAGTTGTACATGCTGGCCATAGAGGAAAGCACTCAATCCACACACCAGTGCCCTGCCGGTCAGTCAACGACTAGTCCCCTCCACGAGGGCGTAACAATGGCCTCTTTGCGGTACCCAACAACCGAGTCTTAAAATTCCCCTTTAAGCACACACACAAGACACAGTGGCAGTATGTGAGCTTGTAGATATTAAGACTTTGACACATTTTGAGAACCTTCGATACTATTAGTTAAAGCGCTCACACCTATTTGCACTCAAGACAACCGAGCGCACCACCGTGCTCCATGTCATTTTCTTCAACAGCTGAGCTGGCCTTGTCCAATGGGCAAGGCCTTCCAAAAATATCCATAACTCATCAACGTCCCTCTCCACGGAAGTCTTTAGTAAAAGGCGAAAGGCTTATTCGTCATGAAGAGAGACCCGAGTAATTCTACCCGCTTGCCACTGCGGCCGGCAAAGCCTCTAGCCGCGCCGGTCAAGCGCTTAACGGCGCGCGTGCACGCACACACTTGGCGTGGGCAGCTCCGCAAAACAGCACATGCGTTATTTCACAGTCCGAGGTGGCCCTGTGCCCCCGCGGCTGGGTTTAAGGCGTCTTGGGTGGGTGGTTAAGAGCGGGTGTCCGGGTTGAAAGCGGGGCCTGTCGGATTGAGGGTGGGGTTTAATGATGTAGGCGTGGCCTATGCGCTTTGGGGGGCAAAAAGTTTTAGTGGTGCACAAAGATCTAGTGTTTAGCATGGCCATTCATGAATGACCATTGCTCATTCAGTATGCCGACATGAAAATGCTTACAGCACCTGGTATTCCCAGGCGGTCTCCCATCCAAGTACTAACCAGGCCCGACCCTGCTTAGCTTCCGAGATCGGACGAGATCGGGCGTGTTCAGGGTGGTATGGCCGTAAGCAAAGGCAGCGGTGGCCGGTACGGCCCATATACAGCAGATGGCAGTAGCCAATGCGTTAATGAAAAGCTTACAGCACCTGGTGTTAGATTGTGAAGATTCCGGGGGGGGGGGTGCTTAAGAGTGGGTACCCGGGTTCGGATGGAGAGCCGGGTCGTGGGTTTAGCTGGCTTCGGGCCTGGCGCCCCGGTGGGGGCCCAAGGCTTCCTGGGTCCGAGTGGAGGGCCGGGCAAAACGACTTTCTGCTGTCCACACTTTGAAGATTTTACACTCGTGCCCCGGAAGTCACGTTAGAGGCTGGCCCAGGCCACCCCCTCCCCCTCCTGGGTGACAAGGCTCCCCGGGGCCGCGTGGAGAGCCAGGCAAAACGCCACATTGGGTGTTTTTCAGGTAGGGTAGGGCTCCTTTCCAGCACTATCCGCATGTTTTCAACACTTAATCAGGGGAGAGCGCGAACGCAGTCCCCCACTACCAGAAATTGTGCAGTCGAGATTCCCACATTTGGGGAATTCGCCCGGGTCAGCAAAGCACGGGGTGCAATGGCTGAGCCTCGCCGAGGGTGAACCACCTTCATGATCATGGTGTCTCCCCTGCCAGGTAAGTATGAGTTGTACAAGCTGGCCATAGAGGAAAGCACTCAATCCACACACCAGTGCCCTGCCGGTCAGTCAACGACTAGTCCCCTCCACGAGGGCGTAACAATGGCCTCTTTGCGGCACCCAACAACCGAGTCTTAAAATTCCCCTTTAAGCACACACACAAGACACAGTGGCAGTATGTGAGCTTGTAGATATAGAGACTTTGACACATTTTGAGAACCTTCGATACTATTAGTTAAAGCGCTCACACCTATTTGCACTCAAGACAACCGAGCGCACCACCGTGCTCCATGTCATTTTCTTCAACAGCTGAGCTGGCCTTGTCCAATGGGCAAGGCCTTCCAAAAATATCCATAACTCATCAACGTCCCTCTCCACGGAAGTCTTTAGTAAAAGGCGAAAGGCTTATTCGTCATGAAGAGAGACCCGAGTAATTCTACCCGCTTGCCACAGCGGCCGGCAAAGCCTCTAGCCGCGCCGGTCAAGCGCTTAACGGCGCGCGTGCACGCACACACTTGGCGTGGGCAGCTCCGCAAAACAGCACATGCGTTATTTCACAGTCCGAGGTGGCCCTGTGCCCCCGCGGCTGGGTTTAAGGCGTCTTGGGTGGGTGGTTAAGAGCGGGTGTCCGGGTTGAAAGCGGGGCCTGTCGGATTGAGGGTGGGGTTTAATGATGTAGGCGTGGCCTATGCGCTTTGGGGGGCAAAACGTTTTAGTGGTGCACAAAGATCTAGTGTTTAGCATGGCCATTCATGAATGACCATTGCTCATTCAGTATGCCGACATGAAAATGCTTACAGCACCTGGTATTCCCAGGCGGTCTCCCATCCAAGTACTAACCAGGCCCGACCCTGCTTAGCTTCCGAGATCGGACGAGATCGGGCGTGTTCAGGGTGGTATGGCCGTAAGCAAAGGCAGCGGTGGCCGGTACGGCCCATATACAGCAGATGGCAGTAGCCAATGTGTTAATGAAAAGCTTACAGCACCTGGTGTTAGATTGCGAAGATTCCGGGGGGGGGGGTGCTTAAGAGTGGGTACCCGGGTTCGGATGGAGAGCCGGGTCGTGGGTTTAGCTGGCTTCGGGCCTGGCACCCCGGTGGGAGACCAGGGCTCCCTGGGTCCGAGTGGAGAGCAGGGCAAAAGGTACCCGGGTTCGGATGGAGAGCCGGGTCGTGGGTTTAGCTGGCTTCGGGCCTGGCACCCCGGTGGGGGCCCAAGGCTTCCTGGGTCCGAGTGGAGGGCCGGGCAAAACGACTTTCTGCTGTCCACACTTTGAAGATTTTACACTCGTGCCCAGGAAGTCACGTTAGAGGCTGGCCCAGGCCACCCCCTCCCCCTCCTGGGTGACAAGGCTCCCCGGGGCCGCGTGGAGAGCCAGGCAAAACGCCACATTGGGTGTTTTTCAGGTAGGGTAGGGCTCCTTTCCAGCACTATCCGCATGTTTTCAACACTTAATCAGGGGAGAGCGCGAACGCAGTCCCCCACTACCAGAAATTGTGCAGTCGAGATTCCCACATTTGGGGAATTCGCCCGGGTCAGCAAAGCACAGGGTGCAATGGCTGAGCCTCGCCGAGGGTGAACCACCTTCATGATCATGGTGTCTCCCCTGCCAGGTAAGTATGAGTTGTACATGCTGGCCATAGAGGAAAGCACTCAATCCACACACCAGTGCCCTGCCGGTCAGTCAACGACTAGTCCCCTCCACGAGGGCGTAACAATGGCCTCTTTGCGGTACCCAACAACCAAGTCTTAAAATTCCCCTTAACGCACACACACAAGACACAGTGGCAGTATGTGAGCTTGTAGATATTAAGACTTTGACACATTTTGAGAACCTTCGATACTATTAGTTAAAGCGCTCACACCTATTTGCACTCAAGACAACCGAGCGCACCACCGTGCTCCATGTCATTTTCTTCAACAGCTGAGCTGGCCTTGTCCAATGGGCAAGGCCTTCCAAAAATATCCATAACTCATCAACGTCCCTCTCCACGGAAGTCTTTAGTAAAAGGCGAAAGGCTTATTCGTCATGAAGAGAGACCCGAGTAATTCTACCCGCTTGCCACAGCGGCCGGCAAAGCCTCTAGCCGCGCCGGTCAAGCGCTTAACGGCGCGCGTGCACGCACACACTTGGCGTGGGCAGCTCCGCAAAACAGCACATGCGTTATTTCACAGTCCGAGGTGGCCCTGTGCCCCCGCGGCTGGGTTTAAGGCGTCTTGGGTGGGTGGTTAAGAGCGGGTGTCCGGGTTGAAAGCGGGGCCTGTCGGATTGAGGGTGTGGTTTAATGATGTAGGCGTGGCCTATGCGCTTTGGGGGGCAAAACGTTTTAGTGGTGCACAAATATCTAGTGTTTAACATGGCCATTCATGAATGACCATTGCTCATTCAGTATGCCGACATGAAAATGATTACAGCACTTGGTATTCCCAGGCGGTCTCCCATCCAAGTACTAACCAGGCCCGACCCTGCTTAGCTTCCGAGATCGGACGAGATCGGGCGTGTTCAGGGTGGTATGGCCGTAAGCAAAGGCAGCGGTGGCCGGTACGGCCCATATACAGCAGATGGCAGTAGCCAATGCGTTAATGAAAAGCTTACAGCACCTGGTGTTAGATTGTGAAGTGTCCGGGGGGGTGCTTAAGAGTGGGTACCCGGGTTCGGATGGAGAGCCGGGTCGTGGGTTTAGCTGGCTTCGGGCCTGGCACCCCGGTGGGGGACCAGGGCTCCCTGGGTCCGAGTGGAGAGCAGGGCAAAAGGTACCCGGGTTCGGATGGAGAGCCGGGTCGTGGGTTTAGCTGGCTTCGGGCCTGGCACCCCGGTGGGGGCCCAAGGCTTCCTGGGTCCGAGTGGAGGGCCGGGCAAAACGACTTTCTGCTGTCCACACTTTGAAGATTCTACACTCGTGCCCCGGAAGTCACGTTAGAGGCTGGCCCAGGCCACCCCCTCCCCCTCCTGGGTGACAAGGCTCCCCGGGGCCGCGTGGAGAGCCAGGCAAAACGCCACATTGGGTGTTTTTCAGGTAGGGTAGGGCTCCTTTCCAGCACTATCCGCATGTTTTCAACACTTAATCAGGGGAGAGCGCGAACGCAGTCCCCCACTACCAGAAATTGTGCAGTTGAGATTCCCACATTTGGGGAATTCGCCCGGGTCAGCAAAGCACGGGGTGCAATGGCTGAGCCTCGCCGAGGGTGAACCACCTTCATGATCATGGTGTCTCCCCTGCCAGGTAAGTATGAGTTGTACATGCTGGCCATAGACGAAAGCACTCAATCCACACACCAGTGCCCTGCCGGTCAGTCAACGACTAGTCCCCTCCACGAGGGCGTAACAATGGCCTCTTTGCGGTACCCAACAACCAAGTCTTAAAATTCCCCTTTAAGCACACACACAAGACACAGTGGCAGTATGTGAGCTTGTAGATATTAAGACTTTGACACATTTTGAGAACCTTCGATACTATTAGTTAAAGCGCTCACACCTATTTGCACTCAAGACAACCGAGCGCACCACCGTGCTCCATATCATTTTCTTCAACAGCTGAGCTGGCCTTGTCCAATGGGCAAGGCCTTCCAAAAATATCCATAACTCATCAACGTCCCTCTCCACGGAAGTCTTTAGTAAAAGGCGAAAGGCTTATTCGTCATGAAGAGAGACCCGAGTAATTCTACCCGCTTGCCACTGCGGCCGGCAAAGCCTCTAGCCGCGCCGGTCAAGCGCTTAACGGCGCGCGTGCACGCACACACTTGGCGTGGGCAGCTCCGCAAAACAGCACATGCGTTATTTCACAGTCCGAGGTGGCCCTGTGCCCCCGCGGCTGGGTTTAAGGCGTCTTGGGTGGGTGGTTAAGAGCGGGTGTCCGGGTTGAAAGCGGGGCCTGTCGGATTGAGGGTGGGGTTTAATGATGTAGGCGTGGCCTATGCGCTTTGGGGGGCAAAAAGTTTTAGTGGTGCACAAAGATCTAGTGTTTAGCATGGCCATTCATGAATGACCATTGCTCATTCAGTATGCCGACATGAAAATGCTTACAGCACCTGGTATTCCCAGGCGGTCTCCCATCCAAGTACTAACCAGGCCCGACCCTGCTTAGCTTCCGAGATCAGACGAGATCGGGCGTGTTCAGGGTGGTATGGCCGTAAGCAAACGCAGCGGTGGCCGGTACGGCCCATATACAGCAGATGGCAGTAGCCAATGCGTTAATGAAAAGCTTACAGCACCTGGTGTTAGATTGTGAAGATTCCGGGGGGGGTGCTTAAGAGTGGGTACCCGGGTTCGGATGGAGAGCCGGGTCGTGGGTTTAGCTGGCTTCGGGCCTGGCACCCCGGTGGGGGCCCAAGGCTTCCTGGGTCCGAGTGGAGGGCCGGGCAAAACAACTTTCTGCTGTCCACACTTTGAAGATTTTACACTCGTGCCCCGGAAGTCACGTTAGAGGCTGGCCCAGGCCACCCCCTCCCCCTCCTGGGTGACAAGGCTCCCCGGGGCCACGTGGAGAGCCAGGCAAAACGCCACATTGGGTGTTTTTCAGGTAGGGTAGGGCTCCTTTCCAGCACTATCCGCATGTTTTCAACACTTAATCAGGGGAGAGCGCGAACGCAGTCCCCCACTACCAGAAATTGTGCAGTCGAGATTCCCACATTTGGGGAATTCGCCCGGGTCAGCAAAGCACAGGGTGCAATGGCTGAGCCTCGCCGAGGGTGAACCACCTTCATGATCATGGTGTCTCCCCTGCCAGGTAAGTATGAGTTGTACATGCTGGTGAAGAATATAATCTACAAAGGAGAGAGTGCTTTTCCTCTCCCCATAGAGCATAATCAGACCTTTAGATACTTAGACTAGAAAATACTCAGGCAAAAATACGGAGAAGTTCTGCAGACAGATAGATGGATCAAGAAGCACAGGCAAGCAGATGGATGAAGGTTCCGGAGTTCCAGTTTATTTGCAGACACAAAGTACAGATCATCTCTCCTGCATGGGCCTAGGCCACCCGCCTCACGGCGTGTGAGCCACTGACTAACTGTTACAAACATTTTCAGTAGACCTTATACCACTCAAAGACAGAGACATCAAAGGAAGAATGCAAAGGTGGTCCCAACCCCCCTGTACCAAATGGTCATGTCTAAATAAGGTAATGGTCACCAGGAAGGACAGAGTAGGTGTCCTGCAGGCCTGGCCGTTTACTATCAGCAAGCCAGATCTTTAGGGTCCCTCCTGCAGCTGCCCATGCATCCTGTCTAAACACGTCATGTCACTCTCTCAGGCCCTGAGAGACAAAGATCCACTTTAGTTTAAAACATGGTTCTTTATGCTATATTAATGTGAATTATGGTTTTCCATATACATCATAACCTCCCTTTGAGACAATCATGTCTCATAAAAACGAATATGGAAACACAATTGACCCTCGTCCTCCCTTTGGCACTGACTGGAACATTAAAAATATGACACAAAGAAATCAACAATTACAGTAGAATTCAAAAATGGTTTGCAGACTTCTAGGCATTCAAATCACATAACTCGTTACCAGTGTTCTCATTCCATTACAGTATTATCATCGGTGTGCTTATAGAACTCCCTTCTGTGTTCTCTCTTACACCCTAACTTCTCTGTACTGTAATTAACTTCACTTTAAACCTTTACATAACTCAAAACATGATCATTGACATAAATGATAACCCGTAAACATATATCTGACATTTAAACACAATACACCGTCGCTGAATCGAACCCCTTTTGCTTCACTCCAAAGCACCCAATTATTGAATACAAAGTGTGTTACGGTTCTTCAAACTATACATCTGATGCTCTTAGCATCAGTTAATGTTAAGGATACATTTTACCATAGTCATCCATAAAATGATTCATTTTTGTTTAGTTAACTCATCTTTAGGACATGCAGAAATCATCTATAATTATTTCAACACTCTAGATTTCCCAAGGCTCGTACAAATAACAGCACTGCGGCACTTACAACATTCACTTCATGACCCCTTAGGTCATGGACGGACCAATGCGAGACCTGACCACCTCTTTGTGATTCACACCCACGAAACAACATATAAAAAACGTGCATGCTACTATTATTCACTTACGTTAAAATCCTAGAGTAATTTATATAACTTTAGAGTTTTCCCCACATGTCATAGCAGAAATACTTTCGTTGACTTTTCCCATTCACAAATTTATTCGAACAAAAATAAGAACTTTATGCACAATTAGGACGATTAACACTTATGCGTACGACAGGAGCGCTGTCTTTCGCCTGACAAAGAAACATCTAACTAATTTTACTCCGGTAAATATTTATATTCAGAATTTCAAATCTCCCTTAGGCATATCATCCCCATTAAGCCAACTTATCTAATTAAATACCTGACACATAAAATCAACATGCGTACGACAGGAGCGCTGTCTTTCGCCTGACAAAGAAACATCTAACTAATTTTACTCCGGTAAATATTTCTATTCAGAATTTCAAATCTCCCTTAGGCATATCATCCCCATTAAGCCAACTTATCTAATTAAATACCTGACACATAAAATCAACACACATGCCCATTATATGTTGAACTAGACAAACGTAGACATACATTTGGAATCAAATGGAACGATATCCATCTGATATAATAAAATCTTCTGTAACGTTTCTTCTCCTTTTGTCTCACCTTCGTCATCAGTCAGCGCACACGGGCCAAACGAGGTTTGTGATGCAGTACACTTATGCACCGCATGGCGTAGGCCGCTCTGTTGTCGAGTTGCCCTTTGTCCCGTCCTGAAACTTTCATTCTGAATTCTGATCTGAATTCACTTTATCACCTCCTCCCTTTCAGTCATGACAATACAACATGACTAAAAAACGAGAAAGTGAACCAGTGTCATCACAGGAGCCTGCAGGCCTCTGCAAGGCAGAAACCCGTGACGTGCCGCGTTGCGAGCTTGTAGATCAGCTCTGTCGAGCCGCTGAATGGAACGAAGCCACGACGCCTCGCCGCCGGCGCCTGTCGAGTCGAGACGCGCCGTGAAGAGTCAATGAAATGGCCATCGCCTCCCTTGGACCGCTGACCGCCGATGAACGCCCACGGGCCGGGGCACCCTCCCCGCCGTCCAGCCGCTGTCCATCGCCGAGGCACGCACAATCGCCCTCCACCGCAGCCGCTGTGTAGAGTAGACTGTAGGCCGCCCCCCTTCGAACGCCGCTCAACGCCGACTGTAGTCAGAGGTGACGCTGGAGACGCCGACCGTAGTCCCTCCGTCCTCCGTCCATCGCCGGGCAGGAACCACAGCTGTGCATCGTCGCTCCCCAGTGCAGGCCATCCCTGTTGCGGCGGTGATCGCCGTGTTGAACCCCGTCGGTCCGACTGCAGCGCGCAGCGCCGTCGTTCTCCTCCGTTCAAAAAAAAATTGCCGACCGAAATATCTATTAGACTGAATTGTCAATTGTCCACTGGTTCTCTCGCCTGACGCAAAAATGCATCAACACGACCGAGCTCGGCACCACTTTGAAGAATATAATCTACAAAGGAGAGAGTGCTTTTCCTCTCCCCATAGAGCATAATCAGACCTTTAGATACTTAGACTAGAAAATACTCAGGCAAAAATACGGAGAAGTTCTGCAGACAGATAGATGGATCAAGAAGCACAGGCAAGCAGATGGATGAAGGTTCCGGAGTTCCAGTTTATTTGCAGACACAAAGTACAGATCATCTCTCCTGCATGGGCCTAGGCCACCCGCCTCACGGCGTGTGAGCCACTGACTAACTGTTACAAACATTTTCAGTAGACCTTATACCACTCAAAGACAGAGACATCAAAGGAAGAATGCAAAGGTGGTCCCAACCCCCCTGTACCAAATGGTCATGTCTAAATAAGGTAATGGTCACCAGGAAGGACAGAGCTAAGAGGCACAGTAGGTGTCCTGCAGGCCTGGCCGTTTACTATCAGCAAGCCAGATCTTTAGGGTCCCTCCTGCAGCTGCCCATACATCCTGTCTAAACACGTCATGTCACTCTCTCAGGCCCTGAGAGACAAAGATCCACTTTAGTTTAAAACATGGTTCTTTATGCTATATTAATGTGAATTATGGTTTTCCATATACATCACTGGCCATAGAGGAAAGCACTCAATCCACACACCAGTGCCCTGCCGGTCAGTCAACGACTAGTCCCCTCCACGAGGGCGTAACAATGGCCTCTTTGCGGTACCCAACAACCGAGTCTTAAAATTCCCCTTTAAGCACACACACAAGACACAGTGGCAGTATGTGAGCTTGTAGATATAGAGACTTTGACACATTTTGAGAACCTTCGATACTATTAGTTAAAGCGCTCACACCTATTTGCACTCAAGACAACCGAGCGCACCACCGTGCTCCATGTCATTTTCTTCAACAGCTGAGCTGGCCTTGTCCAATGGGCAAGGCCTTCCAAAAATATCCATAACTCATCAACATCCCTCTCCACGGAAGTCTTTAGTAAAAGGCGAAAGGCTTATTCGTCATGAAGAGAGACCCGAGTAATTCTACCCGCTTGCCACAGCGGCCGGCAAAGCCTCTAGCCGCGCCGGTCAAGTGCTTAACGGCGCGCGTGCAAGCACACACTTGGCGTGGGCAGCTCCGCAAAACAGCACATGCGTTATTTCACAGTCCGAGGTGGCCCTGTGCCCCCGCGGCTGGGTTTAAGGCGTCTTGGGTGGGTGGTTAAGAGCGGGTTTCCGGGTTGAAAGCGGGGCCTGTCGGATTGAGGGTGGGGTTTAATGATGTAGGCGTGGCCTATGCGCTTTGGGGGGCAAAAAGTTTTAGTGGTGCACAAAGATCTAGTGTTTAGCATGGCCATTCATGAATGACCATTGCTCATTCAGTATGCCGACATGAAAATGCTTACAGCACCTGGTATTCCCAGGCGGTCTCCCATCCAAGTACTAACCAGGCCCGACCCGGCTTAGCTTCCGAGATCGGACGAGATCGGGCGTGTTCAGGGGGGTATGGCCGTAAGCAAAGGCAGCGGTGGCCGGTACGGCCCATATACAGCAGATGGCAGTAGCCAATGCGTTAATGAAAAGCTTACAGCACCTGGTGTTAGATTGTGAAGATTCCGGGGGGGTGCTTAAGAGTGGGTACCCGGGTTCGGATGGAGAGCCGGGTCGTGGGTTTAGCTGGCTTCGGGCCTGGCACCCCGGTGGGGGACCAGGGCTCCCTGGGTCCGAGTGGAGAGCAGGGCAAAAGGTACCCGGGTTCGGATGGAGAGCCGGGTCGTGGGTTTAGCTGGCTTCGGGTCTGGCACCCCGGTGGGGGCCCAAGGCTTCCTGGGTCCGAGTGGAGGGCCGGGCAAAACGACTTTCTGCTGTCCACACTTTGAAGATTCTACACTCGTGCCCCGGAAGTCACGTTAGAGGCTGGCCCAGGCCAGCCCCTCCCCCTCCTGGGTGACAAGGCTCCCCGGGGCCGCGTGGAGAGCCAGGCAAAACGCCACATTGGGTGTTTTTCAGGTAGGGTAGGGCTCCTTTCCAGCACTATCCGCATGTTTTCAACACTTAATCAGGGGAGAGCGCGAACGCAGTCCCCCACTACCAGAAATTGTGCAGTCGAGATTCCCACATTTGGGGAATTCGCCCGGGTCAGCAAAGCACGGGGTGCAATGGCTGAGACTCGCCGAGGGTGAACCACCTTCATGATCATGGTGTCTCCCCTGCCAGGTAAGTATGAGTTGTACATGCTGGCCATAGAGGAAAGCACTCAATCCACACACCAGTGCCCTGCCGGTCAGTCAACGACTAGTCCCCTCCACAAGGGCGTAACAATGGCCTCTTTGCGGTACCCAACAACCGAGTCTTAAAATTCCCCTTTAAGCACACACACAAGACACAGTGGCAGTATGTGAGCTTGTAGATATTAAGACTTTGACACATTTTGAGAACCTTCGATACTATTAGTTAAAGCGCTCACACCTATTTGCACTCAAGACAACCGAGCGCACCACCGTGCTCCATGTCATTTTCTTCAACAGCTGAGCTGGCCTTGTCCAATGGGCAAGGCCTTCCAAAAATATCCATAACTCATCAACGTCCCTCTCCACGGAAGTCTTTAGTAAAAGGCGAAAGGCTTATTCGTCATGAAGAGAGACCCGAGTAATTCTACCCGCTTGCCACAGCGGCCGGCAAAGCCTCTAGCCGCGCCGGTCAAGCGCTTAACGGCGCGCGTGCACGCACACACTTGGCGTGGGCAGCTCCGCAAAACAGCACATGCGTTATTTCACAGTCCGAGGTGGCCCTGTGCCCCCGCGGCTGGGTTTAAGGCGTCTTGGGTGGGTGGTTAAGAGCGGGTGTCCGGGTTGAAAGCGGGGCCTGTCGGATTGAGGGTGGGGTTTAATGATGTAGGCGTGGCCTATGCGCTTTGGGGGGCAAAAAGTTTTAGTGGTGCACAAAGATCTAGTGTTTAGCATGGCCATTCATGAATGACCATTGCTCATTCAGTATGCCGACATGAAAATGCTTACAGCACCTGGTATTCCCAGGCGGTCTCCCATCCAAGTACTAACCAGGCCCGACCCTGCTTAGCTTCCGAGATCGGACGAGATCGGGCGTGTTCAGGGTGGTATGGCCGTAAGCAAACGCAGCGGTGGCCGGTACGGCCCATATACAGCAGATGGCAGTAGCCAATGCGTTAATGAAAAGCTTACAGCACCTGGTGTTAGATTGTGAAGATTCCGGGGGGGGTGCTTAAGAGTGGGTACCCGGGTTCGGATGGAGAGCCGGGTCGTGGGTTTAGCTGGCTTCGGGCCTGGCACCCCGGTGGGAGACCAGGGCTCCCTGGGTCCGAGTGGAGAGCAGGGCAAAAGGTACCCGGGTTCGGATGGAGAGCCGGGTCGTGGGTTTAGCTGGCTTCGGGCCTGGCACCCCGGTGGGGGCCCAAGGCTTCCTGGGTCCGAGTGGAGGGCCGGGCAAAACAACTTTCTGCTGTCCACACTTTGAAGATTTTACACTCGTGCCCCGGAAGTCACGTTAGAGGCTGGCCCAGGCCACCCCCTCCCCCTCCTGGGTGACAAGGCTCCCCGGGCCGCGTGGAGAGCCAGGCAAAACGCCACATTGGGTGTTTTTCAGGTAGGGTAGGGCTCCTTTCCAGCACTATCCGCATGTTTTCAACACTTAATCAGGGGAGAGCGCGAACGCAGTCCCCCACTACCAGAAATTGTGCAGTCGAGATTCCCACATTTGGGGAATTCGCCCGGGTCAGCAAAGCACAGGGTGCAATGGCTGAGCCTCGCCGAGGGTGAACCACCTTCATGATCATGGTGTCTCCCCTGCCAGGTAAGTATGAGTTGTACATGCTGGCCATAGAGGAAAGCACTCAATCCACACACCAGTGCCCTGCCGGTCAGTCAACGACTAGTCCCCTCCACGAGGGCGTAACAATGGCCTCTTTGCGGTACCCAACAACCAAGTCTTAAAATTCCCCTTAACGCACACACACAAGACACAGTGGCAGTATGTGAGCTTGTAGATATTAAGACTTTGACACATTTTGAGAACCTTCGATACTATTAGTTAAAGCGCTCACACCTATTTGCACTCAAGACAACCGAGCGCACCACCGTGCTCCATGTCATTTTCTTCAACAGCTGAGCTGGCCTTGTCCAATGGGCAAGGCCTTCCAAAAATATCCATAACTCATCAACGTCCCTCTCCACGGAAGTCTTTAGTAAAAGGCGAAAGGCTTATTCGTCATGAAGAGAGACCCGAGTAATTCTACCCGCTTGCCACAGCGGCCGGCAAAGCCTCTAGCCGCGCCGGTCAAGCGCTTAACGGCGCGCGTGCACGCACACACTTGGCGTGGGCAGCTCCGCAAAACAGCACATGCGTTATTTCACAGTCCGAGGTGGCCCTGTGCCCCCGCGGCTGGGTTTAAGGCGTCTTGGGTGGGTGGTTAAGAGCGGGTGTCCGGGTTGAAAGCGGGGCCTGTCGGATTGAGGGTGGGGTTTAATGATGTAGGCGTGGCCTATGCGCTTTGGGGGGCAAAAAGTTTTAGTGGTGCACAAATATCTAGTGTTTAGCATGGCCATTCATGAATGACCATTGCTCATTCAGTATGCCGACATGAAAATGATTACAGCACTTGGTATTCCCAGGCGGTCTCCCATCCAAGTACTAACCAGGCCCGACCCTGCTTAGCTTCCGAGATCGGACGAGATCGGGCGTGTTCAGGGTGGTATGGCCGTAAGCAAAGGCAGCGGTGGCCGGTACGGCCCATATACAGCAGATGGCAGTAGCCAATGCGTTAATGAAAAGCTTACAGCACCTGGTGTTAGATTGTGAAGTGTCCGGGGGGGTGCTTAAGAGTGGGTACCCGGGTTCGGATGGAGAGCCGGGTCGTGGGTTTAGCTGGCTTCGGGCCTGGCACCCCGGTGGGGGACCAGGGCTCCCTGGGTCCGAGTGGAGAGCAGGGCAAAAGGTACCCGGGTTCGGATGGAGAGCCGGGTCGTGGGATTAGCTGGCTTCGGGCCTGGCACCCCGGTGGGGGCCCAAGGCTTCCTGGGTCCGAGTGGAGGGCCGGGCAAAACGACTTTCTGCTGTCCACACTTTGAAGATTCTACACTCGTGCCCCGGAAGTCACGTTAGAGGCTGGCCCAGGCCACCCCCTCCCCCTCCTGGGTGACAAGGCTCCCCGGGGCCGCGTGGAGAGCCAGGCAAAACGCCACATTGGGTGTTTTTCAGGTAGGGTAGGGCTCCTTTCCAGCACTATCCGCATGTTTTCAACACTTAATCAGGGGAGAGCGCGAACGCAGTCCCCCACTACCAGAAATTGTGCAGTCGAGATTCCCACATTTGGGGAATTCGCCCGGGTCAGCAAAGCACGGGGTGCAATGGCTGAGCCTCGCCGAGGGTGAACCACCTTCATGATCATGGTGTCTCCCCTGCCAGGTAAGTATGAGTTGTACATGCTGGCCATAGACGAAAGCACTCAATCCACACACCAGTGCCCTGCCGGTCAGTCAACGACTAGTCCCCTCCACGAGGGCGTAACAATGGCCTCTTTGCGGTACCCAACAACCAAGTCTTAAAATTCCCCTTTAAGCACACACACAAGACACAGTGGCAGTATGTGAGCTTGTAGATATTAAGACTTTGACACATTTTGAGAACCTTCGATACTATTAGTTAAAGCGCTCACACCTATTTGCACTCAAGACAACCGAGCGCACCACCGTGCTCCATGTCATTTTCTTCAACAGCTGAGCTGGCCTTGTCCAATGGGCAAGGCCTTCCAAAAATATCCATAACTCATCAACGTCCCTCTCCACGGAAGTCTTTAGTAAAAGGCGAAAGGCTTATTCGTCATGAAGAGAGACCCGAGTAATTCTACCCGCTTGCCACTGCGGCCGGCAAAGCCTCTAGCCGCGCCGGTCAAGCGCTTAACGGCGCGCGTGCACGCACACACTTGGCGTGGGCAGCTCCGCAAAACAGCACATGCGTTATTTCACAGTCCGAGGTGGCCCTGTGCCCCCGCGGCTGGGTTTAAGGCGTCTTGGGTGGGTGGTTAAGAGCGGGTGTCCGGGTTGAAAGCGGGGCCTGTCGGATTGAGGGTGGGGTTTAATGATGTAGGCGTGGCCTATGCGCTTTGGGGGGCAAAAAGTTTTAGTGGTGCACAAAGATCTAGTGTTTAGCATGGCCATTCATGAATGACCATTGCTCATTCAGTATGCCGACATGAAAATGCTTACAGCACCTGGTATTCCCAGGCGGTCTCCCATCCAAGTACTAACCAGGCCCGACCCTGCTTAGCTTCCGAGATCGGACGAGATCGGGCGTGTTCAGGGTGGTATGGCCGTAAGCAAAGGCAGCGGTGGCCGGTACGGCCCATATACAGCAGATGGCAGTAGCCAATGCGTTAATGAAAAGCTTACAGCACCTGGTGTTAGATTGTGAAGATTCCGGGGGGGGGGGTGCTTAAGAGTGGGTACCCGGGTTCGGATGGAGAGCCGGGTCGTGGGTTTAGCTGGCTTCGGGCCTGGCTCCCCGGTGGGGGCCCAAGGCTTCCTGGGTCCGAGTGGAGGGCCGGGCAAAACGACTTTCTGCTGTCCACACTTTGAAGATTTTACACTCGTGCCCCGGAAGTCACGTTAGAGGCTGGCCCAGGCCACCCCCTCCCCCTCCTGGGTGACAAGGCTCCCCGGGGCCGCGTGGAGAGCCAGGCAAAACGCCACATTGGGTGTTTTTCAGGTAGGGTAGGGCTCCTTTCCAGCACTATCCGCATGTTTTCAACACTTAATCAGGGGAGAGCGCGAACGCAGTCCCCCACTACCAGAAATTGTGCAGTCGAGATTCCCACATTTGGGGAATTCGCCCGGGTCAGCAAAGCACGGGGTGCAATGGCTGAGCCTCGCCGAGGGTGAACCACCTTCATGATCATGGTGTCTCCCCTGCCAGGTAAGTATGAGTTGTACATGCTGGCCATAGAGGAAAGCACTCAATCCACACACCAGTGCCCTGCCGGTCAGTCAACGACTAGTCCCCTCCACGAGGGCGTAACAATGGCCTCTTTGCGGCACCCAACAACCGAGTCTTAAAATTCCCCTTTAAGCACACACACAAGACACAGTGGCAGTATGTGAGCTTGTAGATATAGAGACTTTGACACATTTTGAGAACCTTCGATACTATTAGTTAAAGCGCTCACACCTATTTGCACTCAAGACAACCGAGCGCACCACCGTGCTCCATGTCATTTTCTTCAACAGCTGAGCTGGCCTTGTCCAATGGGCAAGGCCTTCCAAAAATATCCATAACTCATCAACGTCCCTCTCCACGGAAGTCTTTAGTAAAAGGCGAAAGGCTTATTCGTCATGAAGAGAGACCCGAGTAATTCTACCCGCTTGCCACAGCGGCCGGCAAAGCCTCTAGCCGCGCCGGTCAAGCGCTTAACGGCGCGCGTGCACGCACACACTTGGCGTGGGCAGCTCCGCAAAACAGCACATGCGTTATTTCACAGTCCGAGGTGGCCCTGTGCCCCCGCGGCTGGGTTTAAGGCGTCTTGGGTGGGTGGTTAAGAGCGGGTGTCCGGGTTGAAAGCGGGGCCTGTCGGATTGAGGGTGGGGTTTAATGATGTAGGCGTGGCCTATGCGCTTTGGGGGGCAAAACGTTTTAGTGGTGCACAAAGATCTAGTGTTTAGCATGGCCATTCATGAATGACCATTGCTCATTCAGTATGCCGACATGAAAATGCTTACAGCACCTGGTATTCCCAGGCGGTCTCCCATCCAAGTACTAACCAGGCCCGACCCTGCTTAGCTTCCGAGATCGGACGAGATCGGGCGTGTTCAGGGTGGTATGGCCGTAAGCAAAGGCAGCGGTGGCCGGTACGGCCCATATACAGCAGATGGCAGTAGCCAATGCGTTAATGAAAAGCTTACAGCACCTGGTGTTAGATTGTGAAGATTCCGGGGGGGGGGGGTGCTTAAGAGTGGGTACCCGGGTTCGGATGGAGAGCCGGGTCGTGGGTTTAGCTGGCTTCGGGCCTGGCACCCCGGTGGGAGACCAGGGCTCCCTGGGTCCGAGTGGAGAGCAGGGCAAAAGGTAACCGGGTTCGGATGGAGAGCCGGGTCGTGGGTTTAGCTGGCTTCGGGCCTGGCACCCCGGTGGGGGCCCAAGGCTTCCTGGGTCCGAGTGGAGGGCCGGGCAAAACGACTTTCTGCTGTCCACACTTTGAAGATTTTACACTCGTGCCCCGGAAGTCACGTTAGAGGCTGGCCCAGGCCACCCCCTCCCCCTCCTGGGTGACAAGGCTCCCCGGGGCCGCGTGGAGAGCCAGGCAAAACGCCACATTGGGTGTTTTTCAGGTAGGGTAGGGCTCCTTTCCAGCACTATCCGCATGTTTTCAACACTTAATCAGGGGAGAGCGCGAACGCAGTCCCCCACTACCAGAAATTGTGCAGTCGAGATTCCCACATTTGGGGAATTCGCCCGGGTCAGCAAAGCACAGGGTGCAATGGCTGAGCCTCGCCGAGGGTGAACCACCTTCATGATCATGGTGTCTCCCCTGCCAGGTAAGTATGAGTTGTACATGCTGGCCATAGAGGAAAGCACTCAATCCACACACCAGTGCCCTGCCGGTCAGTCAACGACTAGTCCCCTCCACGAGGGCGTAACAATGGCCTCTTTGCGGTACCCAACAACCAAGTCTTAAAATTCCCCTTAACGCACACACACAAGACACAGTGGCAGTATGTGAGCTTGTAGATATTAAGACTTTGACACATTTTGAGAACCTTCGATACTATTAGTTAAAGCGCTCACACCTATTTGCACTCAAGACAACCGAGCGCACCACCGTGCTCCATGTCATTTTCTTCAACAGCTGAGCTGGCCTTGTCCAATGGGCAAGGCCTTCCAAAAATATCCATAACTCATCAACGTCCCTCTCCACGGAAGTCTTTAGTAAAAGGCGAAAGGCTTATTCGTCATGAAGAGAGACCCGAGTAATTCTACCCGCTTGCCACAGCGGCCGGCAAAGCCTCTAGCCGCGCCGGTCAAGCGCTTAACGGCGCGCGTGCACGCACACACTTGGCGTGGGCAGCTCCGCAAAACAGCACATGCGTTATTTCACAGTCCGAGGTGGCCCTGTGCCCCCGCGGCTGGGTTTAAGGCGTCTTGGGTGGGTGGTTAAGAGCGGGTGTCCGGGTTGAAAGCGGGGCCTGTCGGATTGAGGGTGGGGTTTAATGATGTAGGCGTGGCCTATGCGCTTTGGGGGGCAAAACGTTTTAGTGGTGCACAAATATCTAGTGTTTAGCATGGCCATTCATGAATGACCATTGCTCATTCAGTATGCCGACATGAAAATGATTACAGCACTTGGTATTCCCAGGCGGTCTCCCATCCAAGTACTAACCAGGCCCGACCCTGCTTAGCTTCCGAGATCGGACGAGATCGGGCGTGTTCAGGGTGGTATGGCCGTAAGCAAAGGCAGCGGTGGCCGGTACGGCCCATATACAGCAGATGGCAGTAGCCAATGCGTTAATGAAAAGCTTACAGCACCTGGTGTTAGATTGTGAAGTGTCCGGGGGGGTGCTTAAGAGTGGGTACCCGGGTTCGGATGGAGAGCCGGGTCGTGGGTTTAGCTGGCTTCGGGCCTGGCACCCCGGTGGGGGACCAGGGCTCCCTGGGTCCGAGTGGAGAGCAGGGCAAAAGGTACCCGGGTTCGGATGGAGAGCCGGGTCGTGGGTTTAGCTGGCTTCGGGCCTGGCACCCCGGTGGGGGCCCAAGGCTTCCTGGGTCCGAGTGGAGGGCCGGGCAAAACGACTTTCTGCTGTCCACACTTTGAAGATTCTACACTCGTGCCCCGGAAGTCACGTTAGAGGCTGGCCCAGGCCACCCCCTCCCCCTCCTGGGTGACAAGGCTCCCCGGGGCCGCGTGGAGAGCCAGGCAAAACGCCACATTGGGTGTTTTTCAGGTAGGGTAGGGCTCCTTTCCAGCACTATCCGCATGTTTTCAACACTTAATCAGGGGAGAGCGCGAACGCAGTCCCCCACTACCAGAAATTGTGCAGTCGAGATTCCCACATTTGGGGAATTCGCACGGGTCAGCAAAGCACGGGGTGCAATGGCTGAGCCTCGCCGAGGGTGAACCACCTTCATGATCATGGTGTCTCCCCTGCCAGGTAAGTATGAGTTGTACATGCTGGCCATAGACGAAAGCACTCAATCCACACACCAGTGCCCTGCCGGTCAGTCAACGACTAGTCCCCTCCACGAGGGCGTAACAATGGCCTCTTTGCGGTACCCAACAACCAAGTCTTAAAATTCCCCTTTAAGCACACACACAAGACACAGTGGCAGTATGTGAGCTTGTAGATATTAAGACTTTGACACATTTTGAGAACCTTCGATACTATTAGTTAAAGCGCTCACACCTATTTGCACTCAAGACAACCGAGCGCACCACCGTGCTCCATATCATTTTCTTCAACAGCTGAGCTGGCCTTGTCCAATGGGCAAGGCCTTCCAAAAATATCCATAACTCATCAACGTCCCTCTCCACGGAAGTCTTTAGTAAAAGGCGAAAGGCTTATTCGTCATGAAGAGAGACCCGAGTAATTCTACCCGCTTGCCACTGCGGCCGGCAAAGCCTCTAGCCGCGCCGGTCAAGCGCTTAACGGCGCGCGTGCACGCACACACTTGGCGTGGGCAGCTCCGCAAAACAGCACATGCGTTATTTCACAGTCCGAGGTGGCCCTGTGCCCCCGCGGCTGGGTTTAAGGCGTCTTGGGTGGGTGGTTAAGAGCGGGTGTCCGGGTTGAAAGCGGGGCCTGTCGGATTGAGGGTGGGGTTTAATGATGTAGGCGTGGCCTATGCGCTTTGGGGGGCAAAAAGTTTTAGTGGTGCACAAAGATCTAGTGTTTAGCATGGCCATTCATGAATGACCATTGCTCATTCAGTATGCCGACATGAAAATGCTTACAGCACCTGGTATTCCCAGGCGGTCTCCCATCCAAGTACTAACCAGGCCCGACCCTGCTTAGCTTCCGAGATCGGACGAGATCGGGCGTGTTCAGGGTGGTATGGCCGTAAGCAAACGCAGCGGTGGCCGGTACGGCCCATATACAGCAGATGGCAGTAGCCAATGCGTTAATGAAAAGCTTACAGCACCTGGTGTTAGATTGTGAAGATTCCGGGGGGGGTGCTTAAGAGTGGGTACCCGGGTTCGGATGGAGAGCCGGGTCGTGGGTTTAGCTGGCTTCGGGCCTGGCACCCCGGTGGGAGACCAGGGCTCCCTGGGTCCGAGTGGAGAGCAGGGCAAAAGGTACCCGGGTTCGGATGGAGAGCCGGGTCGTGGGTTTAGCTGGCTTCGGGCCTGGCACCCCGGTGGGGGCCCAAGGCTTCCTGGGTCCGAGTGGAGGGCCGGGCAAAACAACTTTCTGCTGTCCACACTTTGAAGATTTTACACTCGTGCCCCGGAAGTCACGTTAGAGGCTGGCCCAGGCCACCCCCTCCCCCTCCTGGGTGACAAGGCTCCCCGGGGCCGCGTGGAGAGCCAGGCAAAACGCCACATTGGGTGTTTTTCAGGTAGGGTAGGGCTCCTTTCCAGCACTATCCGCATGTTTTCAACACTTAATCAGGGGAGAGCGCGAACGCAGTCCCCCACTACCAGAAATTGTGCAGTCGAGATTCCCACATTTGGGGAATTCGCCCGGGTCAGCAAAGCACAGGGTGCAATGGCTGAGCCTCGCCGAGGGTGAACCACCTTCATGATCATGGTGTCTCCCCTGCCAGGTAAGTATGAGTTGTACATGCTGGCCATAGAGGAAAGCACTCAATCCACACACCAGTGCCCTGCCGGTCAGTCAACGACTAGTCCCCTCCACGAGGGCGTAACAATGGCCTCTTTGCGGTACCCAACAACCAAGTCTTAAAATTCCCCTTAACGCACACACACAAGACACAGTGGCAGTATGTGAGCTTGTAGATATTAAGACTTTGACACATTTTGAGAACCTTCGATACTATTAGTTAAAGCGCTCACACCTATTTGCACTCAAGACAACCGAGCGCACCACCGTGCTCCATGTCATTTTCTTCAACAGCTGAGCTGGCCTTGTCCAATGGGCAAGGCCTTCCAAAAATATCCATAACTCATCAACGTCCCTCTCCACGGAAGTCTTTAGTAAAAGGCGAAAGGCTTATTCGTCATGAAGAGAGACCCGAGTAATTCTACCCGCTTGCCACAGCGGCCGGCAAAGCCTCTAGCCGCGCCGGTCAAGCGCTTAACGGCGCGCGTGCACGCACACACTTGGCGTGGGCAGCTCCGCAAAACAGCACATGCGTTATTTCACAGTCCGAGGTGGCCCTGTGCCCCCGCGGCTGGGTTTAAGGCGTCTTGGGTGGGTGGTTAAGAGCGGGTGTCCGGGTTGAAAGCGGGGCCTGTCGGATTGAGGGTGGGGTTTAATGATGTAGGCGTGGCCTATGCGCTTTGGGGGGCAAAACGTTTTAGTGGTGCACAAATATCTAGTGTTTAGCATGGCCATTCATGAATGACCATTGCTCATTCAGTATGCCGACATGAAAATGATTACAGCACTTGGTATTCCCAGGCGGTCTCCCATCCAAGTACTAACCAGGCCCGACCCTGCTTAGCTTCCGAGATCGGACGAGATCGGGCGTGTTCAGGGTGGTATGGCCGTAAGCAAAGGCAGCGGTGGCCGGTACGGCCCATATACAGCAGATGGCAGTAGCCAATGCGTTAATGAAAAGCTTACAGCACCTGGTGTTAGATTGTGAAGTGTCCGGGGGGGTGCTTAAGAGTGGGTACCCGGGTTCGGATGGAGAGCCGGGTCGTGGGTTTAGCTGGCTTCGGGCCTGGCACCCCGGTGGGGGACCAGGGCTCCCTGGGTCCGAGTGGAGAGCAGGGCAAAAGGTACCCGGGTTCGGATGGAGAGCCGGGTCGTGGGTTTAGCTGGCTTCGGGCCTGGCACCCCGGTGGGGGCCCAAGGCTTCCTGGGTCCGAGTGGAGGGCCGGGCAAAACGACTTTCTGCTGTCCACACTTTGAAGATTCTACACTCGTGCCCCGGAAGTCACGTTAGAGGCTGGCCCAGGCCACCCCCTCCCCCTCCTGGGTGACAAGGCTCCCCGGGGCCGCGTGGAGAGCCAGGCAAAACACCACATTGGGTGTTTTTCAGGTAGGGTAGGGCTCCTTTCCAGCACTATCCGCATGTTTTCAACACTTAATCAGGGGAGAGCGCGAACGCAGTCCCCCACTACCAGAAATTGTGCAGTCGAGATTCCCACATTTGGGGAATTCGCCCGGGTCAGCAAAGCACGGGGTGCAATGGCTGAGCCTCGCCGAGGGTGAACCACCTTCATGATCATGGTGTCTCCCCTGCCAGGTAAGTATGAGTTGTACATGCTGGCCATAGACGAAAGCACTCAATCCACACACCAGTGCCCTGCCGGTCAGTCAACGACTAGTCCCCTCCACGAGGGCGTAACAATGGCCTCTTTGCGGTACCCAACAACCAAGTCTTAAAATTCCCCTTTAAGCACACACACAAGACACAGTGGCAGTATGTGAGCTTGTAGATATTAAGACTTTGACACATTTTGAGAACCTTCGATACTATTAGTTAAAGCGCTCACACCTATTTGCACTCAAGACAACCGAGCGCACCACCGTGCTCCATATCATTTTCTTCAACAGCTGAGCTGGCCTTGTCCAATGGGCAAGGCCTTCCAAAAATATCCATAACTCATCAACGTCCCTCTCCACGGAAGTCTTTAGTAAAAGGCGAAAGGCTTATTCGTCATGAAGAGAGACCCGAGTAATTCTACCCGCTTGCCACTGCGGCCGGCAACGCCTCTAGCCGCGCCGGTCAAGCGCTTAACGGCGCGCGTGCACGCACACACTTGGCGTGGGCAGCTCCGCAAAACAGCACATGCGTTATTTCACAGTCCGAGGTGGCCCTGTGCCCCCGCGGCTGGGTTTAAGGCGTCTTGGGTGGGTGGTTAAGAGCGGGTGTCCGGGTTGAAAGCGGGGCCTGTCGGATTGAGGGTGGGGTTTAATGATGTAGGCGTGGCCTATGCGCTTTGGGGGGCAAAAAGTTTTAGTGGTGCACAAAGATCTAGTGTTTAGCATGGCCATTCATGAATGACCATTGCTCATTCAGTATGCCGACATGAAAATGCTTACAGCACCTGGTATTCCCAGGCGGTCTCCCATCCAAGTACTAACCAGGCCCGACCCTGCTTAGCTTCCGAGATCGGACGAGATCGGGCGTGTTCAGGGTGGTATGGCCGTAAGCAAACGCAGCGGTGGCCGGTACGGCCCATATACAGCAGATGGCAGTAGCCAATGCGTTAATGAAAAGCTTACAGCACCTGGTGTTAGATTGTGAAGATTCCGGGGGGGGTGCTTAAGAGTGGGTACCCGGGTTCGGATGGAGAGCCGGGTCGTGGGTTTAGCTGGCTTCGGGCCTGGCACCCCGGTGGGAGACCAGGGCTCCCTGGGTCCGAGTGGAGAGCAGGGCAAAAGGTACCCGGGTTCGGATGGAGAGCCGGGTCGTGGGTTTAGCTGGCTTCGGGCCTGGCACCCCGGTGGGGGCCCAAGGCTTCCTGGGTCCGAGTGGAGGGCCGGGCAAAACAACTTTCTGCTGTCCACACTTTGAAGATTTTACACTCGTGCCCCGGAAGTCACGTTAGAGGCTGGCCCAGGCCACCCCCTCCCCCTCCTGGGTGACAAGGCTCCCCGGGGCCGCGTGGAGAGCCAGGCAAAACGCCACATTGGGTGTTTTTCAGGTAGGGTAGGGCTCCTTTCCAGCACTATCCGCATGTTTTCAACACTTAATCAGGGGAGAGCGCGAACGCAGTCCCCCACTACCAGAAATTGTGCAGTTGAGATTCCCACATTTGGGGAATTCGCCCGGGTCAGCAAAGCACAGGGTGCAATGGCTGAGCCTGCCGAGGGTGAACCACCTTCATGATCATGGTGTCTCCCCTGCCAGGTAAGTATGAGTTGTACATGCTGGTGAAGAATATAATCTACAAAGGAGAGAGTGCTTTTCCTCTCCCCATAGAGCATAATCAGACCTTTAGATACTTAGACTAGAAAATACTCAGGCAAAAATACGGAGAAGTTCTGCAGACAGATAGATGGATCAAGAAGCACAGGCAAGCAGATGGATGAAGGTTCCGGAGTTCCAGTTTATTTGCAGACACAAAGTACAGATCATCTCTCCTGCATGGGCCTAGGCCACCCGCCTCACGGCGTGTGAGCCACTGACTAACTGTTACAAACATTTTCAGTAGACCTTATACCACTCAAAGACAGAGACATCAAAGGAAGAATGCAAAGGTGGTCCCAACCCCCCTGTACCAAATGGTCATGTCTAAATAAGGTAATGGTCACCAGGAAGGACAGAGTAGGTGTCCTGCAGGCCTGGCCGTTTACTATCAGCAAGCCAGATCTTTAGGGTCCCTCCTGCAGCTGCCCATGCATCCTGTCTAAACACGTCATGTCACTCTCTCAGGCCCTGAGAGACAAAGATCCACTTTAGTTTAAAACATGGTTCTTTATGCTATATTAATGTGAATTATGGTTTTCCATATACATCATAACCTCCCTTTGAGACAATCATGTCTCATAAAAACGAATATGGAAACACAATTGACCCTCGTCCTCCCTTTGGCACTGACTGGAACATTAAAAATATGACACAAAGAAATCAACAATTACAGTAGAATTCAAAAATGGTTTGCAGACTTCTAGGCATTCAAATCACATAACTCGTTACCAGTGTTCTCATTCCATTACAGTATTATCATCGGTGTGCTTATAGAACTCCCTTCTGTGTTCTCTCTTACACCCTAACTTCTCTGTACTGTAATTAACTTCACTTTAAACCTTTACATAACTCAAAACATGATCATTGACATAAATGATAACCCGTAAACATATATCTGACATTTAAACACAATACACCGTAGCTGAATCCAACCCCTTTTGCTTCACTCCAAAGCACCCAATTATTGAATACAAAGTGTGTTACGGTTCTTCAAACTATACATCTGATGCTCTTAGCATCAGTTAATGTTAAGGATACATTTTACCATAGTCATCCATAAAATGATTCATTTTTGTTTAGTTAACTCATCTTTAGGACATGCAGAAATCATCTATAATTATTTCAACACTCTAGATTTCCCAAGGCTCGTACAAATAACAGCACTGCGGCACTTACAACATTCACTTCATGACCCCTTAGGTCATGGACGGACCAATGCGAGACCTGACCACCTCTTTGTGATTCACACCCACGAAACAACATATAAAAAACGTGCATGCTACTATTATTCACTTACGTTAAAATCCTAGAGTAATTTATATAACTTTAGAGTTTTCCCCACATGTCATAGCAGAAATACTTTCGTTGACTTTTCCCATTCACAAATTTATTCGAACAAAAATAAGAACTTTATGCACAATTAGGACGATTAACACTTATGCGTACGACAGGAGCGCTGTCTTTCGCCTGACAAAGAAACATCTAACTAATTTTACTCCGGTAAATATTTCTATTCAGAATTTCAAATCTCCCTTAGGCATATCATCCCCATTAAGCCAACTTATCTAATTAAATACCTGACACATAAAATCAACATGCGTACGACAGGAGCGCTGTCTTTCGCCTGACAAAGAAACATCTAACTAATTTTACTCCGGTAAATATTTCTATTCAGAATTTCAAATCTCCCTTAGGCATATCATCCCCATTAAGCCAACTTATCTAATTAAATACCTGACACATAAAATCAACACACATGCCCATTATATGTTGAACTAGACAAACGTAGACATACATTTGGAATCAAATGGAACGATATCCATCTGATATAATAAAATCTTCTGTAACGTTTCTTCTCCTTTTGTCTCACCTTCGTCATCAGTCAGCGCACACGGGCCAAACGAGGTTTGTGATGCAGTACACTTATGCACCGCATGGCGTAGGCCGCTCTGTTGTCGAGTTGCCCTTTGTCCCGTCCTGAAACTTTCATTCTGAATTCTGATCTGAATTCACTTTATCACCTCCTCCCTTTCAGTCATGACAATACAACATGACTAAAAAACGAGAAAGTGAACCAGTGTCATCACAGGAGCCTGCAGGCCTCTGCAAGGCAGAAACCCGTGACGTGCCGCGTTGCGAGCTTGTAGATCAGCTCTGTCGAGCCGCTGAATGGAACGAAGCCACGACGCCTCGCCGCCGGCGCCTGTCGAGTCGAGACGCGCCGTGAAGAGTCAATGAAATGGCCATCGCCTCCCTTGGACCGCTGACCGCCGATGAACGCCCACGGGCCGGGGCACCCTCCCCGCCGTCCAGCCGCTGTCCATCGCCGAGGCACGCACAATCGCCCTCCACCGCAGCCGCTGTGTAGAGTAGACTGTAGGCCGCCCCCCTTCGAACGCCGCTCAACGCCGACTGTAGTCAGAGGTGACGCTGGAGACGCCGACCGTAGTCCCTCCGTCCTCCGTCCATCGCCGGGCAGGAACCACAGCTGTGCATCGTCGCTCCCCAGTGCAGGCCATCCCTGTTGCGGCGGTGATCGCCGTGTTGAACCCCGTCGGTCCGACTGCAGCGCGCAGCGCCGTCGTTCTCCTCCGTTCAAAAAAAAATTGCCGACCGAAATATCTATTAGACTGAATTGTCAATTGTCCACTGGTTCTCTCGCCTGACGCAAAAATGCATCAACACGACCGAGCTCGGCACCACTTTGAAGAATATAATCTACAAAGGAGAGAGTGCTTTTCCTCTCCCCATAGAGCATAATCAGACCTTTAGATACTTAGACTAGAAAATACTCAGGCAAAAATACGGAGAAGTTCTGCAGACAGATAGATGGATCAAGAAGCACAGGCAAGCAGATGGATGAAGGTTCCGGAGTTCCAGTTTATTTGCAGACACAAAGTACAGATCATCTCTCCTGCATGGGCCTAGGCCACCCGCCTCACGGCGTGTGAGCCACTGACTAACTGTTACAAACATTTTCAGTAGACCTTATACCACTCAAAGACAGAGACATCAAAGGAAGAATGCAAAGGTGGTCCCAACCCCCCTGTACCAAATGGTCATGTCTAAATAAGGTAATGGTCACCAGGAAGGACAGAGCTAAGAGGCACAGTAGGTGTCCTGCAGGCCTGGCCGTTTACTATCAGCAAGCCAGATCTTTAGGGTCCCTCCTGCAGCTGCCCATACATCCTGTCTAAACACGTCATGTCACTCTCTCAGGCCCTGAGAGACAAAGATCCACTTTAGTTTAAAACATGGTTCTTTATGCTATATTAATGTGAATTATGGTTTTCCATATACATCACTGGCCATAGAGGAAAGCACTCAATCCACACACCAGTGCCCTGCCGGTCAGTCAACGACTAGTCCCCTCCACGAGGGCGTAACAATGGCCTCTTTGCGGTACCCAACAACCAAGTCTTAAAATTCCCCTTTAAGCACACACACAAGACACAGTGGCAGTATGTGAGCTTGTAGATATTAAGACTTTGACACATTTTGAGAACCTTCGATACTATTAGTTAGCGCGCTCACACCTATTTGCACTCAAGACAACCGAGCGCACCACCGTGCTCCATGTCATTTTCTTCAACAGCTGAGCTGGCCTTGTCCAATGGGCAAGGCCTTCCAAAAATATCCATAACTCATCAACGTCCCTCTCCACGGAAGTCTTTAGTAAAAGGCGAAAGGCTTATTCGTCATGAAGAGAGACCCGAGTAATTCTACCCGCTTGCCGCTTGCCTCTAGCCGCGCCGGTCAAGCGCTTAACGGCGCGCGTGCACGCACACACACACACTTGGCGTGGGCAGCTCCGCAAAACAGCACATGCGTTATTTCACAGTCCGAGGTGGCCCTGTGCCCCCGCGGCTGGGTTTAAGGCGTCTTGGGTGGGTGGTTAAGAGCGGGTGTCCGGGTTGAAAGCGGGGCCTGTCGGATTGAGGGTGGGGTTTAATGATGTAGGCGTGGCCTATGCGCTTTGGGGGGCAAAAAGTTTTAGTGGTGCACAAAGATCTAGTGTTTAGCATGGCCATTCATGAATGACCATTGCTCATTCAGTATGCCGACATGAAAATGCTTACAGCACCTGGTATTCCCAGGCGGTCTCCCATCCAAGTACTAACCAGGCCCGACCCTGCTTAGCTTCCGAGATCGGACGAGATCGGGCTTGTGCAGGGTGGTATGGCCGTAAGCAAAGGCAGCGGTGGCCGGTACGGCCCATATACAGCAGATGGCAGTAGCCAATGCGTTAATGAAAAGCTTACAGCACCTGGTGTTAGATTGTGAAGATTCCGGGGGGGGGGGTGCTTAAGAGTGGGTACCCGGGTTCGGATGGAGAGCCGGGTCGTGGGTTTAGCTGGCTTCGGGCCTGGCGCCCCGGTGGGGGCCCAAGGCTTCCTGGGTCCGAGTGGAGGGCCGGGCAAAACGACTTTCTGCTGTCCACACTTTGAAGATTTTACACTCGTGCCCCGGAAGTCACGTTAGAGGCTGGCCCAGGCCACCCCCTCCCCCTCCTGGGTGACAAGGCTCCCCGGGGCCGCGTGGAGAGCCAGGCAAAACGCCACATTGGGTGTTTTTCAGGTAGGGTAGGGCTCCTTTCCAGCACTATCCGCATGTTTTCAACACTTAATCAGGGGAGAGCGCGAACGCAGTCCCCCACTACCAGAAATTGTGCAGTCGAGATTCCCACATTTGGGGAATTCGCCCGGGTCAGCAAAGCACGGGGTGCAATGGCTGAGCCTCGCCGAGGGTGAACCACCTTCATGATCATGGTGTCTCCCCTGCCAGGTAAGTATGAGTTGTACATGCTGGCCATAGAGGAAAGCACTCAATCCACACACCAGTGCCCTGCCGGTCAGTCAACGACTAGTCCCCTCCACGAGGGCGTAACAATGGCCTCTTTGCGGTACCCAACAACCGAGTCTTAAAATTCCCCTTTAAGCACACACACAAGACACAGTGGCAGTATGTGAGCTTGTAGATATAGAGACTTTGACACATTTTGAGAACCTTCGATACTATTAGTTAAAGCGCTCACACCTATTTGCACTCAAGACAACCGTGCGCACCACCGTGCTCCATGTCATTTTCTTCAACAGCTGAGCTGGTCTTGTTCAATGGGCAAGGCCTTCCAAAAATATCCATAACTCATCAACGTCCCTCTCCACGGAAGTCTTTAGTAAAAGGCGAAAGGCTTATTCGTCATGAAGAGAGACCCGAGTAATTCTACCCGCTTGCCACAGCGGCCGGCAAAGCCTCTAGCCGCGCCGGTCAAGCGCTTAACGGCGCGCGTGCACGCACACACTTGGCGTGGGCAGCTCCGCAAAACAGCACATGCGTTATTTCACAGTCCGAGGTGGCCCTGTGCCCCCGCGGCTGGGTTTAAGGCGTCTTGGGTGGGTGGTTAAGAGCGGGTGTCCGGGTTGAAAGCGGGGCCTGTCGGATTGAGGGTGGGGTTTAATGATGTAGGCGTGGCCTATGCGCTTTGGGGGGCAAAACGTTTTAGTGGTGCACAAAGATCTAGTGTTTAGCATGGCCATTCATGAATGACCATTGCTCATTCAGTATGCCGACATGAAAATGCTTACAGCACCTGGTATTCCCAGGCGGTCTCCCATCCAAGTACTAACCAGGCCCGACCCTGCTTAGCTTCCGAGATCGGACGAGATCGGGCGTGTTCAGGGTGGTATGGCCGTAAGCAAAGGCAGCGGTGGCCGGTACGGCCCATATACAGCAGATGGCAGTAGCCAATGCGTTAATGAAAAGCTTACAGCACCTGGTGTTAGATTGTGAAGATTCCGGGGGGGGGGGGTGCTTAAGAGTGGGTACCCGGGTTCGGATGGAGAGCCGGGTCGTGGGTTTAGCTGGCTTCGGGCCTGGCACCCCGGTGGGAGACCAGGGCTCCCTGGGTCCGAGTGGAGAGCAGGGCAAAAGGTACCCGGGTTCGGATGGAGAGCCGGGTCGTGGGTTTAGCTGGCTTCGGGCCTGGCACCCCGGTGGGGGCCCAAGGCTTCCTGGGTCCGAGTGGAGGGCCGGGCAAAACGACTTTCTGCTGTCCACACTTTGAAGATTTTACACTCGTGCCCCGGAAGTCACGTTAGAGGCTGGCCCAGGCCACCCCCTCCCCCTCCTGGGTGACAAGGCTCCCCGGGGCCGCGTGGAGAGCCAGGCAAAACGCCACATTGGGTGTTTTTCAGGTAGGGTAGGGCTCCTTTCCAGCACTATCCGCATGTTTTCAACACTTAATCAGGGGAGAGCGCGAACGCAGTCCCCCACTACCAGAAATTGTGCAGTCGAGATTCCCACATTTGGGGAATTCGCCCGGGTCAGCAAAGCACGGGGTGCAATGGCTGAGCCTCGCCGAGGGTGAACCACCTTCATGATCATGGTGTCTCCCCTGCCAGGTAAGTATGAGTTGTACATGCTGGCCATAGAGGAAAGCACTCAATCCACACACCAGTGCCCTGCCGGTCAGTCAACGACTAGTCCCCTCCACGAGGGCGTAACAATGGCCTCTTTGCGGTACCCAACAACCGAGTCTTAAAATTCCCCTTTAAGCACACACACAAGACACAGTGGCAGTATGTGAGCTTGTAGATATAGAGACTTTGACACATTTTGAGAACCTTCGATACTATTAGTTAAAGCGCTCACACCTATTTGCACTCAAGACAACCGAGCGCACCACCGTGCTCCATGTCATTTTCTTCAACAGCTGAGCTGGCCTTGTCCAATGGGCAAGGCCTTCCAAAAATATCCATAACTCATCAACGTCCCTCTCCACGGAAGTCTTTAGTAAAAGGCGAAAGGCTTATTCGTCATGAAGAGAGACCCGAGTAATTCTACCCGCTTGCCACAGCGGCCGGCAAAGCCTCTAGCCGCGCCGGTCAAGCGCTTAACGGCGCGCGTGCACGCACACACTTGGCGTGGGCAGCTCCGCAAAACAGCACATGCGTTATTTCACAGTCCGAGGTGGCCCTGTGCCCCCGCGGCTGGGTTTAAGGCGTCTTGGGTGGGTGGTTAAGAGCGGGTGTCCGGGTTGAAAGCGGGGCCTGTCGGATTGAGGGTGGGGTTTAATGATGTAGGCGTGGCCTATGCGCTTTGGGGGGCAAAACGTTTTAGTGGTGCACAAAGATCTAGTGTTTAGCATGGCCATTCATGAATGACCATTGCTCATTCAGTATGCCGACATGAAAATGCTTACAGCACCTGGTATTCCCAGGCGGTCTCCCATCCAAGTACTAACCAGGCCCGACCCTGCTTAGCTTCCGAGATCGGACGAGATCGGGCGTGTTCAGGGTGGTATGGCCGTAAGCAAAGGCAGCGGTGGCCGGTACGGCCCATATACAGCAGATGGCAGTAGCCAATGCGTTAATGAAAAGCTTACAGCACCTGGTGTTAGATTGTGAAGATTCCGGGGGGGGGGGTGCTTAAGAGTGGGTACCCGGGTTCGGATGGAGAGCCGGGTCGTGGGTTTAGCTGGCTTCGGGCCTGGCACCCCGGTGGGAGACCAGGGCTCCCTGGGTCCGAGTGGAGAGCAGGGCAAAAGGTACCCGGGTTCGGATGGAGAGCCGGGTCGTGGGTTTAGCTGGCTTCGGGCCTGGCACCCCGGTGGGGGCCCAAGGCTTCCTGGGTCCGAGTGGAGGGCCGGGCAAAACGACTTTCTGCTGTCCACACTTTGAAGATTTTACACTCGTGCCCCGGAAGTCACGTTAGAGGCTGGCCCAGGCCACCCCCTCCCCCTCCTGGGTGACAAGGCTCCCCGGGGCCGCGTGGAGAGCCAGGCAAAACGCCACATTGGGTGTTTTTCAGGTAGGGTAGGGCTCCTTTCCAGCACTATCCGCATGTTTTCAACACTTAATCAGGGGAGAGCGCGAACGCAGTCCCCCACCACCAGAAATTGTGCAGTCGAGATTCCCACATTTGGGGAATTCGCCCGGGTCAGCAAAGCACGGGGTGCAATGGCTGAGCCTCGCCGAGGGTGAACCACCTTCATGATCATGGTGTCTCCCCTGCCAGGTAAGTATGAGTTGTACATGCTGGCCATAGAGGAAAGCACTCAATCCACACACCAGTGCCCTGCCCGTCAGTCAACGACTAGTCCCCTCCACGAGGGCGTAACAATGGCCTCTTTGCGGTACCCAACAACCAAGTCTTAAAATTCCCCTTTAAGCACACACACAAGACACAGTGGCAGTATGTGAGCTTGTAGATTTTAAGACTTTGACACATTTTGAGAACCTTCGATACTATTAGTTAAAGCGCTCACACCTATTTGCACTCAAGACAACCGAGCGCACCACCGTGCTCCATGTCATTTTCTTCAACAGCTGAGCTGGCCTTGTCCAATGGGCAAGGCCTTCCAAAAATATCCATAACTCATCAACGTCCCTCTCCACGGAAGTCTTTAGTAAAAGGCGAAAGGCTTATTCGTCATGAAGAGAGACCCGAGTAATTCTACCCACTTGCCACAGCGGCCGGCAAAGCCTCTAGCCGCGCCGGTCAAGCGCTTAACGGCGCGCGTGCACGCACACACTTGGCGTGGGCAGCTCCGCAAAACAGCACATGCGTTATTTCACAGTCCGAGTTGGCCCTGTGCCCCCGCGGCTGGGTTTAAGGCGTCTTGGGTGGGTGGTTAAGAGCGGGTGTCCGGGTTGAAAGCGGGGCCTGTCGGATTGAGGGTGGGGTTTAATGATGTAGGCGTGGCCTATGCGCTTTGGGGGGCAAAAAGTTTTAGTGGTGCACAAAGATCTAGTGTTTAGCATGGCCATTCATGAATGACCATTGCTCATTCAGTATGCCGACATGAAAATGCTTACAGCACCTGGTATTCCCAGGCGGTCTCCCATCCAAGTACTAACCAGGCCCGACCCTGCTTAGCTTCCGAGATCGGACGAGATCGGGCGTGTTCAGGGTGGTATGGCCGTAAGCAAAGGCAGCGGTGGCCGGTACGGCCCATATACAGCAGATGGCAGTAGCCAATGCGTTAATGAAAAGCTTACAGCACCTGGTGTTAGATTGTGAAGATTCCGGGGGGGGGGGGGGTGCTTAAGAGTGGGTACCCGGGTTCGGATGGAGAGCCGGGTCGTGGGTTTAGCTGGCTTCGGGCCTGGCACCCCGGTGGGAGACCAGGGCTCCCTGGGTCCGAGTGGAGAGCAGGGCAAAAGGTACCCGGGTTCGGATGGAGAGCCGGGTCGTGGGTTTAGCTGGCTTCGGGCCTGGCACCCCGGTGGGGGCCCAAGGCTTCCTGGGTCCGAGTGGAGGGCCGGGCAAAACGACTTTCTGCTGTCCACACTTTGAAGATTTTACACTCGTGCCCCGGAAGTCACGTTAGAGGCTGGCCCAGGCCACCCCCTCCCCCTCCTGGGTGACAAGGCTCCCCGGGGCCGCGTGGAGAGCCAGGCAAAACGCCACATTGGGTGTTTTTCAGGTAGGGTAGGGCTCCTTTCCAGCACTATCCGCATGTTTTCAACACTTAATCAGGGGAGAGCGCGAACGCAGTCCCCCACTACCAGAAATTGTGCAGTCGAGATTCCCACATTTGGGGAATTCGCCCGGGTCAGCAAAGCACGGGGTGCAATGGCTGAGCCTCGCCGAGGGTGAACCACCTTCATGATCATGGTGTCTCCCCTGCCAGGTAAGTATGAGTTGTACATGCTGGCCATAGAGGAAAGCACTCAATCCACACACCAGTGCCCTGCCGGTCAGTCAACGACTAGTCCCCTCCACGAGGGCGTAACAATGGCCTCTTTGCGGTACCCAACAACCGAGTCTTAAAATTCCCCTTTAAGCACACACACAAGACACAGTGGCAGTATGTGAGCTTGTAGATATAGAGACTTTGACACATTTTGAGAACCTTCGATACTATTAGTTAAAGCGCTCACACCTATTTGCACTCAAGACAACCGAGCGCACCACCGTGCTCCATGTCATTTTCTTCAACAGCTGAGCTGGCCTTGTCCAATGGGCAAGGCCTTCCAAAAATATCCATAACTCATCAACGTCCCTCTCCACGGAAGTCTTTAGTAAAAGGCGAAAGGCTTATTCGTCATGAAGAGAGACCCGAGTAATTCTACCCGCTTGCCACAGCGGCCGGCAAAGCCTCTAGCCGCGCCGGTCAAGTGCTTAACGGCGCGCGTGCAAGCACACACTTGGCGTGGGCAGCTCCGCAAAACAGCACATGCGTTATTTCACAGTCCGAGGTGGCCCTGTGCCCCCGCGGCTGGGTTTAAGGCGTCTTGGGTGGGTGGTTAAGAGCGGGTTTCCGGGTTGAAAGCGGGGCCTGTCGGATTGAGGGTGGGGTTTAATGATGTAGGCGTGGCCTATGCGCTTTGGGGGGCAAAAAGTTTTAGTGGTGCACAAAGATCTAGTGTTTAGCATGGCCATTCATGAATGACCATTGCTCATTCAGTATGCCGACATGAAAATGCTTACAGCACCTGGTATTCCCAGGCGGTCTCCCATCCAAGTACTAACCAGGCCCGACCCGGCTTAGCTTCCGAGATCGGACGAGATCGGGCGTGTTCAAGGGGGTATGGCCGTAAGCAAAGGCAGCGGTGGCCGGTACGGCCCATATACAGCAGATGGCAGTAGCCAATGCGTTAATGAAAAGCTTACAGCACCTGGTGTTAGATTGTGAAGATTCCGGGGGGGGTGCTTAAGAGTGGGTACCCGGGTTCGGATGGAGAGCCGGGTCGTGGGTTTAGCTGGCTTCGGGCCTGGCACCCCGGTGGGAGACCAGGGCTCCCTGGGTCCGAGTGGAGAGCAGGGCAAAAGGTACCCGGGTTCGGATGGAGAGCCGGGTCGTGGGTTTAGCTGGCTTCGGGCCTTGCACCCCGGTGGGGGCCCAAGGCTTCCTGGGTCCGAGTGGAGGGCCGGGCAAAACGACTTTCTGCTGTCCACACTTTGAAGATTTTACACTCGTGCCCCGGAAGTCACGTTAGAGGCTGGCCCAGGCCACCCCCTCCCCCTCCTGGGTGACAAGGCTCCCCGGAGCCGCGTGGAGAGCCAGGCAAAACGCCACATTGGGTGTTTTTCAGGTAGGGTAGGGCTCCTTTCCAGCACTATCCGCATGTTTTCAACACTTAATCAGGGGAGAGCGCGAACGCAGTCCCCCACTACCAGAAATTGTGCAGTCGAGATTCCCACATTTGGGGAATTCGCCCGGGTCAGCAAAGCACGGGGTGCAATGGCTGAGCCTCGCCGAGGGTGAACCACCTTCATGATCATGGTGTCTCCCCTGCCAGGTAAGTATGAGTTGTACATGCTGGCCATAGAGGAAAGCACTCAATCCACACACCAGTGCCCTGCCGGTCAGTCAACGACTAGTCCCCTCCACGAGGGCGTAACAATGGCCTCTTTGCGGTACCCAACAACCGAGTCTTAAAATTCCCCTTTAAGCACACACACAAGACACAGTGGCAGTATGTGAGCTTGTAGATATAGAGACTTTGACACATTTTGAGAACCTTCGATACTATTAGTTAAAGCGCTCACACCTATTTGCACTCAAGACAACCGAGCGCACCACCGTGCTCCATGTCATTTTCTTCAACAGCTGAGCTGGCCTTGTCCAATGGGCAAGGCCTTCCAAAAATATCCATAACTCATCAACGTCCCTCTCCACGGAAGTCTTTAGTAAAAGGCGAAAGGCTTATTCGTCATGAAGAGAGACCCGAGTAATTCTACCCGCTTGCCACAGCGGCCGGCAAAGCCTCTAGCCGCGCCGGTCAAGCGCTTAACGGCGCGCGTGCACGCACACACTTGGCGTGGGCAGCTCCGCAAAACAGCACATGCGTTATTTCACAGTCCGAGGTGGCCCTGTGCCCCCGCGGCTGGGTTTAAGGCGTCTTGGGTGGGTGGTTAAGAGCGGGTGTCCGGGTTGAAAGCGGGGCCTGTCGGATTGAGGGTGGGGTTTAATGATGTAGGCGTGGCCTATGCGCTTTGGGGGGCAAAACGTTTTAGTGGTGCACATGCACAAAGATCTAGTGTTTAGCATGGCCATTCATGAATGACCATTGCTCATTCAGTATGCCGACATGAAAATGCTTACAGCACCTGGTATTCCCAGGCGGTCTCCCATCCAAGTACTAACCAGGCCCGACCCTGCTTAGCTTCCGAGATCGGACGAGATCGGGCGTGTTCAGGGTGGTATGGCCGTAAGCAAAGGCAGCGGTGGCCGGTACGGCCCATATACAGCAGATGGCAGTAGCCAATGCGTTAATGAAAAGCTTACAGCACCTGGTGTTAGATTGTGAAGATTCCGGGGGGGGGGGTGCTTAAGAGTGGGTACCCGGGTTCGGATGGAGAGCCGGGTCGTGGGTTTAGCTGGCTTCGGGCCTGGCACCCCGGTGGGAGACCAGGGCTCCCTGGGTCCGAGTGGAGAGCAGGGCAAAAGGTACCCGGGTTCGGATGGAGAGCCGGGTCGTGGGTTTAGCTGGCTTCGGGCCTGGCACCCCGGTGGGGGCCCAAGGCTTCCTGGGTCCGAGTGGAGGGCCGGGCAAAACGACTTTCTGCTGTCCACACTTTGAAGATTTTACACTCGTGCCCCGGAAGTCACGTTAGAGGCTGGCCCAGGCCACCCCCTCCCCCTCCTGGGTGACAAGGCTCCCCGGGGCCGCGTGGAGAGCCAGGCAAAACGCCACATTGGGTGTTTTTCAGGTAGGGTAGGGCTCCTTTCCAGCACTATCCGCATGTTTTCAACACTTAATCAGGGGAGAGCGCGAACGCAGTCCCCCACTACCAGAAATTGTGCAGTCGAGATTCCCACATTTGGGGAATTCGCCCGGGTCAGCAAAGCACGGGGTGCAATGGCTGAGCCTCGCCGAGGGTGAACCACCTTCATGATCATGGTGTCTCCCCTGCCAGGTAAGTATGAGTTGTACATGCTGGCCATAGAGGAAAGCACTCAATCCACACACCAGTGCCCTGCCGGTCAGTCAACGACTAGTCCCCTCCACGAGGGCGTAACAATGGCCTCTTTGCGGTACCCAACAACCGAGTCTTAAAATTCCCCTTTAAGCACACACACAAGACACAGTGGCAGTATGTGAGCTTGTAGATATAGAGACTTTGACACATTTTGAGAACCTTCGATACTATTAGTTAAAGCGCTCACACCTATTTGCACTCAAGACAACCGAGCGCACCACCGTGCTCCATGTCATTTTCTTCAACAGCTGAGCTGGCCTTGTCCAATGGGCAAGGCCTTCCAAAAATATCCATAACTCATCAACGTCCCTCTCCACGGAAGTCTTTAGTAAAAGGCGAAAGGCTTATTCGTCATGAAGAGAGACCCGAGTAATTCTACCCGCTTGCCACAGCGGCCGGCAAAGCCTCTAGCCGCGCCGGTCAAGTGCTTAACGGCGCGCGTGCAAGCACACACTTGGCGTGGGCAGCTCCGCAAAACAGCACATGCGTTATTTCACAGTCCGAGGTGGCCCTGTGCCCCCGCGGCTGGGTTTAAGGCGTCTTGGGTGGGTGGTTAAGAGCGGGTTTCCGGGTTGAAAGCGGGGCCTGTCGGATTGAGGGTGGGGTTTAATGATGTAGGCGTGGCCTATGCGCTTTGGGGGGCAAAAAGTTTTAGTGGTGCACAAAGATCTAGTGTTTAGCATGGCCATTCATGAATGACCATTGCTCATTCAGTATGCCGACATGAAAATGCTTACAGCACCTGGTATTCCCAGGCGGTCTCCCATCCAAGTACTAACCAGGCCCGACCCGGCTTAGCTTCCGAGATCGGACGAGATCGGGCGTGTTCAGGGGGGTATGGCCGTAAGCAAAGGCAGCGGTGGCCGGTACGGCCCATATACAGCAGATGGCAGTAGCCAATGCGTTAATGAAAAGCTTACAGCACCTGGTGTTAGATTGTGAAGATTCCGGGGGGGGTGCTTAAGAGTGGGTACCCGGGTTCGGATGGAGAGCCGGGTCGTGGGTTTAGCTGGCTTCGGGCCTGGCACCCCGGTGGGAGACCAGGGCTCCCTGGGTCCGAGTGGAGAGCAGGGCAAAAGGTACCCGGGTTCGGATGGAGAGCCGGGTCGTGGGTTTAGCTGGCTTCGGGCCTGGCACCCCGGTGGGGGCCCAAGGCTTCCTGGGTCCGAGTGGAGGGCCGGGCAAAACGACTTTCTGCTGTCCACACTTTGAAGATTTTACACTCGTGCCCCGGAAGTCACGTTTGAGGCTGGCCCAGGCCACCCCCTCCCCCTCCTGGGTGACAAGGCTCCCCGGGGCCGCGTGGAGAGCCAGGCAAAACGCCACATTGGGTGTTTTTCAGGTAGGGTAGGGCTCCTTTCCAGCACTATCCGCATGTTTTCAACACTTAATCAGGGGAGAGCGCGAACGCAGTCCCCCACCACCAGAAATTGTGCAGTCGAGATTCCCACATTTGGGGAATTCGCCCGGGTCAGCAAAGCACGGGGTGCAATGGCTGAGCCTCGCCGAGGGTGAACCACCTTCATGATCATGGTGTCTCCCCTGCCAGGTAAGTATGAGTTGTACATGCTGGCCATAGAGGAAAGCACTCAATCCACACACCAGTGCCCTGCCGGTCAGTCAACGACTAGTCCCCTCCACGAGGGCGTAACAATGGCCTCTTTGCGGTACCCAACAACCAAGTCTTAAAATTCCCCTTTAAGCACACACACAAGACACAGTGGCAGTATGTGAGCTTGTAGATTTTAAGACTTTGACACATTTTGAGAACCTCCGATACTATTAGTTAAAGCGCTCACACCTATTTGCACTCAAGACAACCGAGCGCACCACCGTGCTCCATGTCATTTTCTTCAACAGCTGAGCTGGCCTTGTCCAATGGGCAAGGCCTTCCAAAAATATCCATAACTCATCAACGTCCCTCTCCACGGAAGTCTTTAGTAAAAGGCGAAAGGCTTATTCGTCATGAAGAGAGACCCGAGTAATTCTACCCACTTGCCACAGCGGCCGGCAAAGCCTCTAGCCGCTCCGGTCAAGCGCTTAACGGCGCGCGTGCACGCACACACTTGGCGTGGGCAGCTCCGCAAAACAGCACATGCGTTATTTCACAGTCCGAGTTGGCCCTGTGCCCCCGCGGCTGGGTTTAAGGCGTCTTGGGTGGGTGGTTAAGAGCGGGTGTCCGGGTTGAAAGCGGGGCCTGTCGGATTGAGGGTGGGGTTTAATGATGTAGGCGTGGCCTATGCGCTTTGGGGGGCAAAAAGTTTTAGTGGTGCACAAAGATCTAGTGTTTAGCATGGCCATTCATGAATGACCATTGCTCATTCAGTATGCCGACATGAAAATGCTTACAGCACCTGGTATTCCCAGGCGGTCTCCCATCCAAGTACTAACCAGGCCCGACCCTGCTTAGCTTCCGAGATCGGACGAGATCGGGCGTGTTCAGGGTGGTATGGCCGTAAGCAAAGGCAGCGGTGGCCGGTACGGCCCATATACAGCAGATGGCAGTAGCCAATGCGTTAATGAAAAGCTTACAGCACCTGGTGTTAGATTGTGAAGATTCCGGGGGGGGGGGGGGGGGGGTGCTTAAGAGTGGGTACCCGGGTTCGGATGGAGAGCCGGGTCGTGGGTTTAGCTGGCTTCGGGCCTGGCACCCCGGTGGGAGACCAGGGCTCCCTGGGTCCGAGTGGAGAGCAGGGCAAAAGGTACCCGGGTTCGGATGGAGAGCCGGGTCGTGGGTTTAGCTGGCTTCGGGCCTGGCACCCCGGTGGGGGCCCAAGGCTTCCTGGGTCCGAGTGGAGGGCCGGGCAAAACGACTTTCTGCTGTCCACACTTTGAAGATTTTACACTCGTGCCCCGGAAGTCACGTTAGAGGCTGGCCCAGGCCACCCCCTCCCCCTCCTGGGTGACAAGGCTCCCCGGGGCCGCGTGGAGAGCCAGGCAAAACGCCACATTGGGTGTTTTTCAGGTAGGGTAGGGCTCCTTTCCAGCACTATCCGCATGTTTTCAACACTTAATCAGGGGAGAGCGCGAACGCAGTCCCCCACTACCAGAAATTGTGCAGTCGAGATTCCCACATTTGGGGAATTCGCCCGGGTCAGCAAAGCACGGGGTGCAATGGCTGAGCCTCGCCGAGGGTGAACCACCTTCATGATCATGGTGTCTCCCCTGCCAGGTAAGTATGAGTTGTACATGCTGGCCATAGAGGAAAGCACTCAATCCACACACCAGTGCCCTGCCGGTCAGTCAACGACTAGTCCCCTCCACGAGGGCGTAACAATGGCCTCTTTGCGGTACCCAACAACCGAGTCTTAAAATTCCCCTTTAAGCACACACACAAGACACAGTGGCAGTATGTGAGCTTGTAGATATAGAGACTTTGACACATTTTGAGAACCTTCGATACTATTAGTTAAAGCGCTCACACCTATTTGCACTCAAGACAACCGAGCGCACCACCGTGCTCCATGTCATTTTCTTCAACAGCTGAGCTGGCCTTGTCCAATGGGCAAGGCCTTCCAAAAATATCCATAACTCATCAACGTCCCTCTCCACGGAAGTCTTTAGTAAAAGGCGAAAGGCTTATTCGTCATGAAGAGAGACCCGAGTAATTCTACCCGCTTGCCACAGCGGCCGGCAAAGCCTCTAGCCGCGCCGGTCAAGCGCTTAACGGCGCGCGTGCACGCACACACTTGGCGTGGGCAGCTCCGCAAAACAGCACATGCGTTATTTCACAGTCCGAGGTGGCCCTGTGCCCCCGCGGCTGGGTTTAAGGCGTCTTGGGTGGGTGGTTAAGAGCGGGTGTCCGGGTTGAAAGCGGGGCCTGTCGGATTGAGGGTGGGGTTTAATGATGTAGGCGTGGCCTATGCGCTTTGGGGGGCAAAAAGTTTTAGTGGTGCACAAAGATCTAGTGTTTAGCATGGCCATTCATGAATGACCATTGCTCATTCAGTATGCCGACATGAAAATGCTTACAGCACCTGGTATTCCCAGGCGGTCTCCCATCCAAGTACTAACCAGGCCTGACCCTGCTTAGCTTCCGAGATCGGACGAGATCGGGCGTGTTCAGGGTGGTATGGCCGTAAGCAAAGGCAGCGGTGGCCGGTACGGCCCATATACAGCAGATGGCAGTAGCCAATGCGTTAATGAAAAGCTTACAGCACCTGGTGTTAGATTGTGAAGATTCCGGGGGGGGGGGGGGGGGTGCTTAAGAGTGGGTACCCGGGTTCGGATGGAGAGCCGGGTCGTGGGTTTAGCTGGCTTCGGGCCTGGCACCCCGGTGGGAGACCAGGGCTCCCTGGGTCCGAGTGGAGAGCAGGGCAAAAGGTACCCGGGTTCGGATGGAGAGCCGGGTCGTGGGTTTAGCTGGCTTCGGGCCTGGCACCCCGGTGGGGGCCCAAGGCTTCCTGGGTCCGAGTGGAGGGCCGGGCAAAACGACTTTCTGCTGTCCACACTTTGAAGATTTTACACTCGTGCCCCGGAAGTCACGTTAGAGGCTGGCCCAGGCCACCCCCTCCCCCTCCTGGGTGACAAGGCTCCCCGGGGCCGCGTGGAGAGCCAGGCAAAACGCCACATTGGGTGTTTTTCAGGTAGGGTAGGGCTCCTTTCCAGCACTATCCGCATGTTTTCAACACTTAATCAGGGGAGAGCGCGAACGCAGTCCCCCACTACCAGAAATTGTGCAGTCGAGATTCCCACATTTGGGGAATTCGCCCGGGTCAGCAAAGCACGGGGTGCAATGGCTGAGCCTCGCCGAGGGTGAACCACCTTCATGATCATGGTGTCTCCCCTGCCAGGTAAGTATGAGTTGTACATGCTGGCCATAGAGGAAAGCACTCAATCCACACACCAGTGCCCTGCCGGTCAGTCAACGACTAGTCCCCTCCACGAGGGCGTAACAATGGCCTCTTTGCGGTACCCAACAACCGAGTCTTAAAATTCCCCTTTAAGCACACACACAAGACACAGTGGCAGTATGTGAGCTTGTAGATATAGAGACTTTGACACATTTTGAGAACCTTCGATACTATTAGTTAAAGCGCTCACACCTATTTGCACTCAAGACAACCGAGCGCACCACCGTGCTCCATGTCATTTTCTTCAACAGCTGAGCTGGCCTTGTCCAATGGGCAAGGCCTTCCAAAAATATCCATAACTCATCAACGTCCCTCTCCACGGAAGTCTTTAGTAAAAGGCGAAAGGCTTATTCGTCATGAAGAGAGACCCGAGTAATTCTACCCGCTTGCCACAGCGGCCGGCAAAGCCTCTAGCCACGCCGGTCAAGCGCTTAACGGCGCGCGTGCACGCACACACTTGGCGTGGGCAGCTCCGCAAAACAGCACCTGCGTTATTTCACAGTCCGAGGTGGCCCTGTGCCCCCGCGGCTGGGTTTAAGGCGTCTTGGGTGGGTGGTTAAGAGCGGGTGTCCGGGTTGAAAGCGGGGCCTGTCGGATTGAGGGTGGGGTTTAATGATGTAGGCATGGCCTATGCGCTTTGGGGGGCAAAAAGTTTTAGTGGTGCACAAAGATCTAGTGTTTAGCATGGCCATTCATGAATGACCATTGCTCATTCAGTATGCCGACATGAAAATGCTTACAGCACCTGGTATTCCCAGGCGGTCTCCCATCCAAGTACTAACCAGGCCCGACCCTGCTTAGCTTCCGAGATCGGACGAGATCGGGCGTGTTCAGGGTGGTATGGCCGTAAGCAAAGGCAGCGGTGGCCGGTACGGCCCATATACAGCAGATGGCAGTAGCCAATGCGTTAATGAAAAGCTTACAGCACCTGGTGTTAGATTGTGAAGATTCCGGGGGGGGGGTGCTTAAGAGTGGGTACCCGGGTTCGGATGGAGAGCCGGGTCGTGGGTTTAGCTGGCTTCGGGCCTGGCACCCCGGTGGGAGACCAGGGCTCCCTGGGTCCGAGTGGAGAGCAGGGCAAAAGGTACCCGGGTTCGGATGGAGAGCCGGGTCGTGGGTTTAGCTGGCTTCGGGCCTGGCACCCCGGTGGGGGCCCAAGGCTTCCTGGGTCCGAGTGGAGGGCCGGGCAAAACGACGTTCTGCTGTCCACACTTTGAAGATTTTACACTCGTGCCCCGGAAGTCACGTTAGAGGCTGGCCCAGGCCACCCCCTCCCCCTCCTGGGTGACAAGGCTCCCCGGGGCCGCGTGGAGAGCCAGGCAAAACGCCACATTGGGTGTTTTTCAGGTAGGGTAGGGCTCCTTTCCAGCACTATCCGCATGTTTTCAACACTTAATCAGGGGAGAGCGCGAACGCAGTCCCCCACCACCAGAAATTGTGCAGTCGAGATTCCCACATTTGGGGAATTCGCCCGGGTCAGCAAAGCACGGGGTGCAATGGCTGAGCCTCGCCGAGGGTGAACCACCTTCATGATCATGGTGTCTCCCCTGCCAGGTAAGTATGAGTTGTACATGCTGGCCATAGAGGAAAGCACTCAATCCACACACCAGTGCCCTGCCGGTCAGTCAACGACTAGTCCCCTCCACGAGGGCGTAACAATGGCCTCTTTGCGGTACCCAACAACCAAGTCTTAAAATTCCCCTTTAAGCACACACACAAGACACAGTGGCAGTATGTGAGCTTGTAGATTTTAAGACTTTGACACATTTTGAGAACCTCCGATACTATTAGTTAAAGCGCTCACACCTATTTGCACTCAAGACAACCGAGCGCACCACCGTGCTCCATGTCATTTTCTTCAACAGCTGAGCTGGCCTTGTCCAATGGGCAAGGCCTTCCAAAAATATCCATAACTCATCAACGTCCCTCTCCACGGAAGTCTTTAGTAAAAGGCGAAAGGCTTATTCGTCATGAAGAGAGACCCGAGTAATTTCACCCACTTGCCACAGCGGCCGGCAAAGCCTCTAGCCGCTCCGGTCAAGCGCTTAACGGCGCGCGTGCACGCACACACTTGGCGTGGGCAGCTCCGCAAAACAGCACATGCGTTACTTCACAGTCCGAGTTGGCCCTGTGCCCCCGCTTTTGGGTTTAAGGCGTCTTGGGTGGGTGGTTAAGAGCGGGTGTCCGGGTTGAAAGCGGGGCCTGTCGGATTGAGGGTGGGGTTTAATGATGTAGGCGTGGCCTATGCGCTTTGGGGGGCAAAAAGTTTTAGTGGTGCACAAAGATCTAGTGTTTAGCATGGCCATTCATGAATGACCATTGCTCATTCAGTATGCCGACATGAAAATGCTTACAGCACCTGGTATTCCCAGGCGGTCTCCCATCCAAGTACTAACCAGGCCCGACCCTGCTTAGCTTCCGAGATCGGACGAGATCGGGCGTGTTCAGGGTGGTATGGCCGTAAGCAAAGGCAGCGGTGGCCGGTACGGCCCATATACAGCAGATGGCAGTAGCCAATGCGTTAATGAAAAGCTTACAGCACCTGGTGTTAGATTGTGAAGATTCCGGGGGGGGGGGGGGGGGGGTGCTTAAGAGTGGGTACCCGGGTTCGGATGGAGAGCCGGGTCGTGGGTTTAGCTGGCTTCGGGCCTGGCACCCCGGTGGGAGACCAGGGCTCCCTGGGTCCGAGTGGAGAGCAGGGCAAAAGGTACCCGGGTTCGGATGGAGAGCCGGGTCGTGGGTTTAGCTGGCTTCGGGCCTGGCACCCCGGTGGGGGCCCAAGGCTTCCTGGGTCCGAGTGGAGGGCCGGGCAAAACGACTTTCTGCTGTCCACACTTTGAAGATTTTACACTCGTGCCCCGGAAGTCACGTTAGAGGCTGGCCCAGGCCACCCCCTCCCCCTCCTGGGTGACAAGGCTCCCCGGGGCCGCGTGGAGAGCCAGGCAAAACGCCACATTGGGTGTTTTTCAGGTAGGGTAGGGCTCCTTTCCAGCACTATCCGCATGTTTTCAACACTTAATCAGGGGAGAGCGCGAACGCAGTCCCCCACTACCAGAAATTGTGCAGTCGAGATTCCCACATTTGGGGAATTCGCCCGGGTCAGCAAAGCACGGGGTGCAATGGCTGAGCCTCGCCGAGGGTGAACCACCTTCATGATCATGGTGTCTCCCCTGCCAGGTAAGTATGAGTTGTACATGCTGGCCATAGAGGAAAGCACTCAATCCACACACCAGTGCCCTGCCGGTCAGTCAACGACTAGTCCCCTCCACGAGGGCGTAACAATGGCCTCTTTGCGGTACCCAACAACCGAGTCTTAAAATTCCCCTTTAAGCACACACACAAGACACAGTGGCAGTATGTGAGCTTGTAGATATAGAGACTTTGACACATTTTGAGAACCTTCGATACTATTAGTTAAAGCGCTCACACCTATTTGCACTCAAGACAACCGAGCGCACCACCGTGCTCCATGTCATTTTCTTCAACAGCTGAGCTGGCCTTGTCCAATGGGCAAGGCCTTCCAAAAATATCCATAACTCATCAACGTCCCTCTCCACGGAAGTCTTTAGTAAAAGGCGAAAGGCTTATTCGTCATGAAGAGAGACCCGAGTAATTCTACCCGCTTGCCACAGCGGCCGGCAAAGCCTCTAGCCGCGCCGGTCAAGCGCTTAACGGCGCGCGTGCACGCACACACTTGGCGTGGGCAGCTCCGCAAAACAGCACATGCGTTATTTCACAGTCCGAGGTGGCCCTGTGCCCCCGCGGCTGGGTTTAAGGCGTCTTGGGTGGGTGGTTAAGAGCGGGTGTCCGGGTTGAAAGCGGGGCCTGTCGGATTGAGGGTGGGGTTTAATGATGTAGGCGTGGCCTATGCGCTTTGGGGGGCAAAAAGTTTTAGTGGTGCACAAAGATCTAGTGTTTAGCATGGCCATTCATGAATGACCATTGCTCATTCAGTATGCCGTCATGAAAATGCTTACAGCACCTGGTATTCCCAGGCGGTCTCCCATCCAAGTACTAACCAGGCCTGACCCTGCTTAGCTTCAGAGATCGGACGAGATCGGGCGTGTTCAGGGTGGTATGGCCGTAAGCAAAGGCAGCGGTGGCCGGTACGGCCCATATACAGCAGATGGCAGTAGCCAATGCGTTAATGAAAAGCTTACAGCACCTGGTGTTAGATTGTGAAGATTCCGGGGGGGGGGGGGGGGGTGCTTAAGAGTGGGTACCCGGGTTCGGATGGAGAGCCGGGTCGTGGGTTTAGCTGGCTTCGGGCCTGGCACCCCGGTGGGAGACCAGGGCTCCCTGGGTCCGAGTGGAGAGCAGGGCAAAAGGTACCCGGGTTCGGATGGAGAGCCGGGTCGTGGGTTTAGCTGGCTTCGGGCCTGGCACCCCGGTGGGGGCCCAAGGCTTCCTGGGTCCGAGTGGAGGGCCGGGCAAAACGACTTTCTGCTGTCCACACTTTGAAGATTTTACACTCGTGCCCCGGAAGTCACGTTAGAGGCTGGCCCAGGCCACCCCCTCCCCCTCCTGGGTGACAAGGCTCCCCGGGGCCGCGTGGAGAGCCAGGCAAAACGCCACATTGGGTGTTTTTCAGGTAGGGTAGGGCTCCTTTCCAGCACTATCCGCATGTTTTCAACACTTAATCAGGGGAGAGCGCGAACGCAGTCCCCCACTACCAGAAATTGTGCAGTCGAGATTCCCACATTTGGGGAATTCGCCCGGGTCAGCAAAGCACGGGGTGCAATGGCTGAGCCTCGCCGAGGGTGAACCACCTTCATGATCATGGTGTCTCCCCTGCCAGGTAAGTATGAGTTGTACATGCTGGCCATAGAGGAAAGCACTCAATCCACACACCAGTGCCCTGCCGGTCAGTCAACGACTAGTCCCCTCCACGAGGGCGTAACAATGGCCTCTTTGCGGTACCCAACAACCGAGTCTTAAAATTCCCCTTTAAGCACACACACAAGACACAGTGGCAGTATGTGAGCTTGTAGATATAGAGACTTTGACACATTTTGAGAACCTTCGATACTATTAGTTAAAGCGCTCACACCTATTTGCACTCAAGACAACCGAGCGCACCACCGTGCTCCATGTCATTTTCTTCAACAGCTGAGCTGGCCTTGTCCAATGGGCAAGGCCTTCCAAAAATATCCATAACTCATCAACGTCCCTCTCCACGGAAGTCTTTAGTAAAAGGCGAAAGGCTTATTCGTCATGAAGAGAGACCCGAGTAATTCTACCCGCTTGCCACAGCGGCCGGCAAAGCCTCTAGCCACGCCGGTCAAGCGCTTAACGGCGCGCGTGCACGCACACACTTGGCGTGGGCAGCTCCGCAAAACAGCACCTGCGTTATTTCACAGTCCGAGGTGGCCCTGTGCCCCCGCGGCTGGGTTTAAGGCGTCTTGGGTGGGTGGTTAAGAGCGGGTGTCCGGGTTGAAAGCGGGGCCTGTCGGATTGAGGGTGGGGTTTAATGATGTAGGCATGGCCTATGCGCTTTGGGGGGCAAAAAGTTTTAGTGGTGCACAAAGATCTAGTGTTTAGCATGGCCATTCATGAATGACCATTGCTCATTCAGTATGCCGACATGAAAATGCTTACAGCACCTGGTATTCCCAGGCGGTCTCCCATCCAAGTACTAACCAGGCCCGACCCTGCTTAGCTTCCGAGATCGGACGAGATCGGGCGTGTTCAGGGTGGTATGGCCGTAAGCAAAGGCAGCGGTGGCCGGTACGGCCCATATACAGCAGATGGCAGTAGCCAATGCGTTAATGAAAAGCTTACAGCACCTGGTGTTAGATTGTGAAGATTCCGGGGGGGGGGGTGCTTAAGAGTGGGTACCCGGGTTCGGATGGAGAGCCGGGTCGTGGGTTTAGCTGGCTTCGGGCCTGGCACCCCGGTGGGAGACCAGGGCTCCCTGGGTCCGAGTGGAGAGCAGGGCAAAAGGTACCCGGGTTCGGATGGAGAGCCGGGTCGTGGGTTTAGCTGGCTTCGGGCCTGGCACCCCGGTGGGGGCCCAAGGCTTCCTGGGTCCGAGTGGAGGGCCGGGCAAAACGACGTTCTGCTGTCCACACTTTGAAGATTTTACACTCGTGCCCCGGAAGTCACGTTAGAGGCTGGCCCAGGCCACCCCCTCCCCCTCCTGGGTGACAAGGCTCCCCGGGGCCGCGTGGAGAGCCAGGCAAAACGCCACATTGGGTGTTTTTCAGGTAGGGTAGGGCTCCTTTCCAGCACTATCCGCATGTTTTCAACACTTAATCAGGGGAGAGCGCGAACGCAGTCCCCCACTACCAGAAATTGTGCAGTCGAGATTCCCACATTTGGGGAATTCGCCCGGGTCAGCAAAGCACGGGGTGCAATGGCTGAGCCTCGCCGAGGGTGAACCACCTTCATGATCATGGTGTCTCCCCTGCCAGGTAAGTATGAGTTGTACATGCTGGCCATAGAGGAAAGCACTCAATCCACACACCAGTGCCCTGCCGGTCAGTCAACGACTAGTCCCCTCCACGAGGGCGTAACAATGGCCTCTTTGCGGTACCCAACAACCGAGTCTTAAAATTCCCCTTTAAGCACACACACAAGACACAGTGGCAGTATGTGAGCTTGTAGATATTAAGACTTTGACACATTTTGAGAACCTTCGATACTATTAGTTAAAGCGCTCACACCTATTTGCACTCAAGACAACCGAGCGCACCACCGTGCTCCATGTCATTTTCTTCAACAGCTGAGCTGGCCTTGTCCAATGGGCAAGGCCTTCCAAAAATATCCATAACTCATCAACGTCCCTCTCCACGGAAGTCTTTAGTAAAAGGCGAAAGGCTTATTCGTCATGAAGAGAGACCCGAGTAATTCTACCCGCTTGCCACAGCGGCCGGCAAAGCCTCTAGCCGCGCCGGTCAAGCGCTTAACGGCGTGCGTGCACGCACACACTTGGCGTGGGCAGCTCCGCAAAACAGCACATGCGTTATTTCACAGTCCGAGGTGGCCCTGTGCTCCCGCGGCTGGGTTTAAGGCGTCTTGGATGGGTGGTTAAGAGCGGGTGTCCGGGTTGAAAGCGGGGCCTGTCGGATTGAGGGTGGGGTTTAATGATGTAGGCGTGGCCTATGCGCTTTGGGGGGCAAAAAGTTTTAGTGGTGCACAAAGATCTAGTGTTTAGCATGGCCATTCATGAATGACCATTGCTCATTCAGTATGCCGACATGAAAATGCTTACAGCACCTGGTATTCCCAGGCGGTCTCCCATCCAAGTACTAACCAGGCCCGACCCTGCTTAGCTTCCGAGATCGGACGAGATCGGGCGTGTTCAGGGTGGTATGGCCGTAAGCAAAGGCAGCGGTGGCCGGTACGGCCCATATACAGCAGATGGCAGTAGCCAATGCGTTAATGAAAAGCTTACAGCACCTGGTGTTAGATTGTGAAGATTCCGGGGGGGGGGGGGGTGCTTAAGAGTGGGTACCCGGGTTCGGATGGAGAGCCGGGTCGTGGGTTTAGCTGGCTTCGGGCCTGGCACCCCGGTGGGAGACCAGGGCTCCCTGGGTCCGAGTGGAGAGCAGGGCAAAAGGTACCCGGGTTCGGATGGAGAGCCGGGTCGTGGGTTTAGCTGGCTTCGGGCCTGGCACCCCGGTGGGGGCCCAAGGCTTCCTGGGTCCGAGTGGAGGGCCGGGCAAAACGACTTTCTGCTGTCCACACTTTGAAGATTTTACACTCGTGCCCCGGAAGTCACGTTAGAGGCTGGCCCAGGCCACCCCCTCCCCCTCCTGGGTGACAAGGCTCCCCGGGGCCGCGTGGAGAGCCAGGCAAAACGCCACATTGGGTGTTTTTCAGGTAGGGTAGGGCTCCTTTCCAGCACTATCCGCATGTTTTCAACACTTAATCAGGGGAGAGCGCGAACGCAGTCCCCCACTACCAGAAATTGTGCAGTCGAGATTCCCACATTTGGGGAATTCGCCCGGGTCAGCAAAGCACGGGGTGCAATGGCTGAGCCTCGCCGAGGGTGAACCACCTTCATGATCATGGTGTCTCCCCTGCCAGGTAAGTATGAGTTGTACATGCTGGCCATAGAGGAAAGCACTCAATCCACACACCAGTGCCCTGCCGGTCAGTCAACGACTAGTCCCCTCCACGAGGGCGTAACAATGGCCTCTTTGCGGTACCCAACAACCGAGTCTTAAAATTCCCCTTTAAGCACACACACAAGACACAGTGGCAGTATGTGAGCTTGTAGATATAGAGACTTTGACACATTTTGAGAACCTTCGATACTATTAGTTAAAGCGCTCACACCTATTTGCACTCAAGACAACCGAGCGCACCACCGTGCTCCATGTCATTTTCTTCAACAGCTGAGCTGGCCTTGTCCAATGGGCAAGGCCTTCCAAAAATATCCATAACTCATCAACGTCCCTCTCCACGGAAGTCTTTAGTAAAAGGCGAAAGGCTTATTCGTCATGAAGAGAGACCCGAGTAATTCTACCCGCTTGCCACAGCGGCCGGCAAAGCCTCTAGCCGCGCCGGTCAAGCGCTTAACGGCGCGCGTGCACGCACACACTTGGCGTGGGCAGCTCCGCAAAACAGCACATGCGTTATTTCACAGTCCGAGGTGGCCCTGTGCCCCCGCGGCTGGGTTTAAGGCGTCTTGGGTGGGTGGTTAAGAGCGGGTGTCCGGGTTGAAAGCGGGGCCTGTCGGATTGAGGGTGGGGTTTAATGATGTAGGCGTGGCCTATGCGCTTTGGGGGGCAAAAAGTTTTAGTGGTGCACAAAGATCTAGTGTTTAGCATGGCCATTCATGAATGACCATTGCTCATTCAGTATGCCGACATGAAAATGCTTACAGCACCTGGTATTCCCAGGCGGTCTCCCATCCAAGTACTAACCAGGCCTGACCCTGCTTAGCTTCCGAGATCGGACGAGATCGGGCGTGTTCAGGGTGGTATGGCCGTAAGCAAAGGCAGCGGTGGCCGGTACGGCCCATATACAGCAGATGGCAGTAGCCAATGCGTTAATGAAAAGCTTACAGCACCTGGTGTTAGATTGTGAAGATTCCGGGGGGGGGGGGGGGGGTGTTTAAGAGTGGGTACCCGGGTTCGGATGGAGAGCCGGGTCGTGGGTTTAGCTGGCTTCGGGCCTGGCACCCCGGTGGGAGACCAGGGCTCCCTGGGTCCGAGTGGAGAGCAGGGCAAAAGGTACCCGGGTTCGGATGGAGAGCCGGGTCGTGGGTTTAGCTGGCTTCGGGCCTGGCACCCCGGTGGGGGCCCAAGGCTTCCTGGGTCCGAGTGGAGGGCCGGGCAAAACGACTTTCTGCTGTCCACACTTTGAAGATTTTACACTCGTGCCCCGGAAGTCACGTTAGAGGCTGGCCCAGGCCACCCCCTCCCCCTCCTGGGTGACAAGGCTCCCCGGGGCCGCGTGGAGAGCCAGGCAAAACGCCACATTGGGTGTTTTTCAGGTAGGGTAGGGCTCCTTTCCAGCACTATCCGCATGTTTTCAACACTTAATCAGGGGAGAGCGCGAACGCAGTCCCCCACTACCAGAAATTGTGCAGTCGAGATTCCCACATTTGGGGAATTCGCCCGGGTCAGCAAAGCACGGGGTGCAATGGCTGAGCCTCGCCGAGGGTGAACCACCTTCATGATCATGGTGTCTCCCCTGCCAGGTAAGTATGAGTTGTACATGCTGGCCATAGAGGAAAGCACTCAATCCACACACCAGTGCCCTGCCGGTCAGTCAACGACTAGTCCCCTCCACGAGGGCGTAACAATGGCCTCTTTGCGGTACCCAACAACCGAGTCTTAAAATTCCCCTTTAAGCACACACACAAGACACAGTGGCAGTATGTGAGCTTGTAGATATAGAGACTTTGACACATTTTGAGAACCTTCGATACTATTAGTTAAAGCGCTCACACCTATTTGCACTCAAGACAACCGAGCGCACCACCGTGCTCCATGTCATTTTCTTCAACAGCTGAGCTGGCCTTGTCCAATGGGCAAGGCCTTCCAAAAATATCCATAACTCATCAACGTCCCTCTCCACGGAAGTCTTTAGTAAAAGGCGAAAGGCTTATTCGTCATGAAGAGAGACCCGAGTAATTCTACCCGCTTGCCACAGCGGCCGGCAAAGCCTCTAGCCACGCCGGTCAAGCGCTTAACGGCGCGCGTGCACGCACACACTTGGCGTGGGCAGCTCCGCAAAACAGCACCTGCGTTATTTCACAGTCCGAGGTGGCCCTGTGCCCCCGCGGCTGGGTTTAAGGCGTCTTGGGTGGGTGGTTAAGAGCGGGTGTCCGGGTTGAAAGCGGGGCCTGTCGGATTGAGGGTGGGGTTTAATGATGTAGGCATGGCCTATGCGCTTTGGGGGGCAAAAAGTTTTAGTGGTGCACAAAGATCTAGTGTTTAGCATGGCCATTCATGAATGACCATTGCTCATTCAGTATGCCGACATGAAAATGCTTACAGCACCTGGTATTCCCAGGCGGTCTCCCATCCAAGTACTAACCAGGCCCGACCCTGCTTAGCTTCCGAGATCGGACGAGATCGGGCGTGTTCAGGGTGGTATGGCCGTAAGCAAAGGCAGCGGTGGCCGGTACGGCCCATATACAGCAGATGGCAGTAGCCAATGCGTTAATGAAAAGCTTACAGCACCTGGTGTTAGATTGTGAAGATTCCGGGGGGGGGGTGCTTAAGAGTGGGTACCCGGGTTCGGATGGAGAGCCGGGTCGTGGGTTTAGCTGGCTTCGGGCCTGGCACCCCGGTGGGAGACCAGGGCTCCCTGGGTCCGAGTGGAGAGCAGGGCAAAAGGTACCCGGGTTCGGATGGAGAGCCGGGTCGTGGGTTTAGCTGGCTTCGGGCCTGGCACCCCGGTGGGGGCCCAAGGCTTCCTGGGTCCGAGTGGAGGGCCGGGCAAAACGACGTTCTGCTGTCCACACTTTGAAGATTTTACACTCGTGCCCCGGAAGTCACGTTAGAGGCTGGCCCAGGCCACCCCCTCCCCCTCCTGGGTGACAAGGCTCCCCGGGGCCGCGTGGAGAGCCAGGCAAAACGCCACATTGGGTGTTTTTCAGGTAGGGTAGGGCTCCTTTCCAGCACTATCCGCATGTTTTCAACACTTAATCAGGGGAGAGCGCGAACGCAGTCCCCCACCACCAGAAATTGTGCAGTCGAGATTCCCACATTTGGGGAATTCGCCCGGGTCAGCAAAGCACGGGGTGCAATGGCTGAGCCTCGCCGAGGGTGAACCACCTTCATGATCATGGTGTCTCCCCTGCCAGGTAAGTATGAGTTGTACATGCTGGCCATAGAGGAAAGCACTCAATCCACACACCAGTGCCCTGCCGGTCAGTCAACGACTAGTCCCCTCCACGAGGGCGTAACAATGGCCTCTTTGCGGTACCCAACAACCAAGTCTTAAAATTCCCCTTTAAGCACACACACAAGACACAGTGGCAGTATGTGAGCTTGTAGATTTTAAGACTTTGACACATTTTGAGAACCTCCGATACTATTAGTTAAAGCGCTCACACCTATTTGCACTCAAGACAACCGAGCGCACCACCGTGCTCCATGTCATTTTCTTCAACAGCTGAGCTGGCCTTGTCCAATGGGCAAGGCCTTCCAAAAATATCCATAACTCATCAACGTCCCTCTCCACGGAAGTCTTTAGTAAAAGGCGAAAGGCTTATTCGTCATGAAAAGAGACCCGAGTAATTCTACCCACTTGCCACAGCGGCCGGCAAAGCCTCTAGCCGCTCCGGTCAAGCGCTTAACGGCGCGCGTGCACGCACACACTTGGCGTGGGCAGCTCCGCAAAACAGCACATGCGTTATTTCACAGTCCGAGTTGGCCCTGTGCCCCCGCTTTTGGGTTTAAGGCGTCTTGGGTGGGTGGTTAAGAGCGGGTGTCCGGGTTGAAAGCGGGGCCTGTCGGATTGAGGGTGGGGTTTAATGATGTAGGCGTGGCCTATGCGCTTTGGGGGGCAAAAAGTTTTAGTGGTGCACAAAGATCTAGTGTTTAGCATGGCCATTCATGAATGACCATTGCTCATTCAGTATGCCGACATGAAAATGCTTACAGCACCTGGTATTCCCAGGCGGTCTCCCATCCAAGTACTAACCAGGCCCGACCCTGCTTAGCTTCCGAGATCGGACGAGATCGGGCGTGTTCAGGGTGGTATGGCCGTAAGCAAAGGCAGCGGTGGCCGGTACGGCCCATATACAGCAGATGGCAGTAGCCAATGCGTTAATGAAAAGCTTACAGCACCTGGTGTTAGATTGTGAAGATTCCGGGGGGGGGGGGGGGGGGTGCTTAAGAGTGGGTACCCGGGTTCGGATGGAGAGCCGGGTCGTGGGTTTAGCTGGCTTCGGGCCTGGCACCCCGGTGGGAGACCAGGGCTCCCTGGGTCCGAGTGGAGAGCAGGGCAAAAGGTACCCGGGTTCGGATGGAGAGCCGGGTCGTGGGTTTAGCTGGCTTCGGGCCTGGCACCCCGGTGGGGGCCCAAGGCTTCCTGGGTCCGAGTGGAGGGCCGGGCAAAACGACTTTCTGCTGTCCACACTTTGAAGATTTTACACTCGTGCCCCGGAAGTCACGTTAGAGGCTGGCCCAGGCCACCCCCTCCCCCTCCTGGGTGACAAGGCTCCCCGGGGCCGCGTGGAGAGCCAGGCAAAACGCCACATTGGGTGTTTTTCAGGTAGGGTAGGGCTCCTTTCCAGCACTATCCGCATGTTTTCAACACTTAATCAGGGGAGAGCGCGAACGCAGTCCCCCACTACCAGAAATTGTGCAGTCGAGATTCCCACATTTGGGGAATTCGCCCGGGTCAGCAAAGCACGGGGTGCAATGGCTGAGCCTCGCCGAGGGTGAACCACCTTCATGATCATGGTGTCTCCCCTGCCAGGTAAGTATGAGTTGTACATGCTGGCCATAGAGGAAAGCACTCAATCCACACACCAGTGCCCTGCCGGTCAGTCAACGACTAGTCCCCTCCACGAGGGCGTAACAATGGCCTCTTTGCGGTACCCAACAACCGAGTCTTAAAATTCCCCTTTAAGCACACACACAAGACACAGTGGCAGTATGTGAGCTTGTAGATATAGAGACTTTGACACATTTTGAGAACCTTCGATACTATTAGTTAAAGCGCTCACACCTATTTGCACTCAAGACAACCGAGCGCACCACCGTGCTCCATGTCATTTTCTTCAACAGCTGAGCTGGCCTTGTCCAATGGGCAAGGCCTTCCAAAAATATCCATAACTCATCAACGTCCCTCTCCACGGAAGTCTTTAGTAAAAGGCGAAAGGCTTATTCGTCATGAAGAGAGACCCGAGTAATTCTACCCGCTTGCCACAGCGGCCGGCAAAGCCTCTAGCCGCGCCGGTCAAGCGCTTAACGGCGCGCGTGCACGCACACACTTGGCGTGGGCAGCTCCGCAAAACAGCACATGCGTTATTTCACAGTCCGAGGTGGCCCTGTGCCCCCGCGGCTGGGTTTAAGGCGTCTTGGGTGGGTGGTTAAGAGCGGGTGTCCGGGTTGAAAGCGGGGCCTGTCGGATTGAGGGTGGGGTTTAATGATGTAGGCGTGGCCTATGCGCTTTGGGGGGCAAAAAGTTTTAGTGGTGCACAAAGATCTAGTGTTTAGCATGGCCATTCATGAATGACCATTGCTCATTCAGTATGCCGTCATGAAAATGCTTACAGCACCTGGTATTCCCAGGCGGTCTCCCATCCAAGTACTAACCAGGCCTGACCCTGCTTAGCTTCAGAGATCGGACGAGATCGGGCGTGTTCAGGGTGGTATGGCCGTAAGCAAAGGCAGCGGTGGCCGGTACGGCCCATATACAGCAGATGGCAGTAGCCAATGCGTTAATGAAAAGCTTACAGCACCTGGTGTTAGATTGTGAAGATTCCGGGGGGGGGGGGGGGGGGTGCTTAAGAGTGGGTACCCGGGTTCGGATGGAGAGCCGGGTCGTGGGTTTAGCTGGCTTCGGGCCTGGCACCCCGGTGGGAGACCAGGGCTCCCTGGGTCCGAGTGGAGAGCAGGGCAAAAGGTACCCGGGTTCGGATGGAGAGCCGGGTCGTGGGTTTAGCTGGCTTCGGGCCTGGCACCCCGGTGGGGGCCCAAGGCTTCCTGGGTCCGAGTGGAGGGCCGGGCAAAACGACTTTCTGCTGTCCACACTTTGAAGATTTTACACTCGTGCCCCGGAAGTCACGTTAGAGGCTGGCCCAGGCCACCCCCTCCCCCTCCTGGGTGACAAGGCTCCCCGGGGCCGCGTGGAGAGCCAGGCAAAACGCCACATTGGGTGTTTTTCAGGTAGGGTAGGGCTCCTTTCCAGCACTATCCGCATGTTTTCAACACTTAATCAGGGGAGAGCGCGAACGCAGTCCCCCACTACCAGAAATTGTGCAGTCGAGATTCCCACATTTGGGGAATTCGCCCGGGTCAGCAAAGCACGGGGTGCAATGGCTGAGCCTCGCCGAGGGTGAACCACCTTCATGATCATGGTGTCTCCCCTGCCAGGTAAGTATGAGTTGTACATGCTGGCCATAGAGGAAAGCACTCAATCCACACACCAGTGCCCTGCCGGTCAGTCAACGACTAGTCCCCTCCACGAGGGCGTAACAATGGCCTCTTTGCGGTACCCAACAACCGAGTCTTAAAATTCCCCTTTAAGCACACACACAAGACACAGTGGCAGTATGTGAGCTTGTAGATATAGAGACTTTGACACATTTTGAGAACCTTCGATACTATTAGTTAAAGCGCTCACACCTATTTGCACTCAAGACAACCGAGCGCACCACCGTGCTCCATGTCATTTTCTTCAACAGCTGAGCTGGCCTTGTCCAATGGGCAAGGCCTTCCAAAAATATCCATAACTCATCAACGTCCCTCTCCACGGAAGTCTTTAGTAAAAGGCGAAAGGCTTATTCGTCATGAAGAGAGACCCGAGTAATTCTACCCGCTTGCCACAGCGGCCGGCAAAGCCTCTAGCCACGCCGGTCAAGCGCTTAACGGCGCGCGTGCACGCACACACTTGGCGTGGGCAGCTCCGCAAAACAGCACCTGCGTTATTTCACAGTCCGAGGTGGCCCTGTGCCCCCGCGGCTGGGTTTAAGGCGTCTTGGGTGGGTGGTTAAGAGCGGGTGTCCGGGTTGAAAGCGGGGCCTGTCGGATTGAGGGTGGGGTTTAATGATGTAGGCATGGCCTATGCGCTTTGGGGGGCAAAAAGTTTTAGTGGTGCACAAAGATCTAGTGTTTAGCATGGCCATTCATGAATGACCATTGCTCATTCAGTATGCCGACATGAAAATGCTTACAGCACCTGGTATTCCCAGGCGGTCTCCCATCCAAGTACTAACCAGGCCCGACCCTGCTTAGCTTCCGAGATCGGACGAGATCGGGCGTGTTCAGGGTGGTATGGCCGTAAGCAAAGGCAGCGGTGGCCGGTACGGCCCATATACAGCAGATGGCAGTAGCCAATGCGTTAATGAAAAGCTTACAGCACCTGGTGTTAGATTGTGAAGATTCCGGGGGGGGGGGGTGCTTAAGAGTGGGTACCCGGGTTCGGATGGAGAGCCGGGTCGTGGGTTTAGCTGGCTTCGGGCCTGGCACCCCGGTGGGAGACCAGGGCTCCCTGGGTCCGAGTGGAGAGCAGGGCAAAAGGTACCCGGGTTCGGATGGAGAGCCGGGTCGTGGGTTTAGCTGGCTTCGGGCCTGGCACCCCGGTGGGGGCCCAAGGCTTCCTGGGTCCGAGTGGAGGGCCGGGCAAAACGACGTTCTGCTGTCCACACTTTGAAGATTTTACACTCGTGCCCCGGAAGTCACGTTAGAGGCTGGCCCAGGCCACCCCCTCCCCCTCCTGGGTGACAAGGCTCCCCGGGGCCGCGTGGAGAGCCAGGCAAAACGCCACATTGGGTGTTTTTCAGGTAGGGTAGGGCTCCTTTCCAGCACTATCCGCATGTTTTCAACACTTAATCAGGGGAGAGCGCGAACGCAGTCCCCCACTACCAGAAATTGTGCAGTCGAGATTCCCACATTTGGGGAATTCGCCCGGGTCAGCAAAGCACGGGGTGCAATGGCTGAGCCTCGCCGAGGGTGAACCACCTTCATGATCATGGTGTCTCCCCTGCCAGGTAAGTATGAGTTGTACATGCTGGCCATAGAGGAAAGCACTCAATCCACACACCAGTGCCCTGCCGGTCAGTCAACGACTAGTCCCCTCCACGAGGGCGTAACAATGGCCTCTTTGCGGTACCCAACAACCGAGTCTTAAAATTCCCCTTTAAGCACACACACAAGACACAGTGGCAGTATGTGAGCTTGTAGATATTAAGACTTTGACACATTTTGAGAACCTTCGATACTATTAGTTAAAGCGCTCACACCTATTTGCACTCAAGACAACCGAGCGCACCACCGTGCTCCATGTCATTTTCTTCAACAGCTGAGCTGGCCTTGTCCAATGGGCAAGGCCTTCCAAAAATATCCATAACTCATCAACGTCCCTCTCCACGGAAGTCTTTAGTAAAAGGCGAAAGGCTTATTCGTCATGAAGAGAGACCCGAGTAATTCTACCCGCTTGCCACAGCGGCCGGCAAAGCCTCTAGCCGCGCCGGTCAAGCGCTTAACGGCGTGCGTGCACGCACACACTTGGCGTGGGCAGCTCCGCAAAACAGCACATGCGTTATTTCACAGTCCGAGGTGGCCCTGTGCTCCCGCGGCTGGGTTTAAGGCGTCTTGGATGGGTGGTTAAGAGCGGGTGTCCGGGTTGAAAGCGGGGCCTGTCGGATTGAGGGTGGGGTTTAATGATGTAGGCGTGGCCTATGCGCTTTGGGGGGCAAAAAGTTTTAGTGGTGCACAAAGATCTAGTGTTTAGCATGGCCATTCATGAATGACCATTGCTCATTCAGTATGCCGACATGAAAATGCTTACAGCACCTGGTATTCCCAGGCGGTCTCCCATCCAAGTACTAACCAGGCCCGACCCTGCTTAGCTTCCGAGATCGGACGAGATCGGGCGTGTTCAGGGTGGTATGGCCGTAAGCAAAGGCAGCGGTGGCCGGTACGGCCCATATACAGCAGATGGCAGTAGCCAATGCGTTAATGAAAAGCTTACAGCACCTGGTGTTAGATTGTGAAGATTCCGGGGGGGGGGGGGGTGCTTAAGAGTGGGTACCCGGGTTCGGATGGAGAGCCGGGTCGTGGGTTTAGCTGGCTTCGGGCCTGGCACCCCGGTGGGAGACCAGGGCTCCCTGGGTCCGAGTGGAGAGCAGGGCAAAAGGTACCCGGGTTCGGATGGAGAGCCGGGTCGTGGGTTTAGCTGGCTTCGGGCCTGGCACCCCGGTGGGGGCCCAAGGCTTCCTGGGTCCGAGTGGAGGGCCGGGCAAAACGACTTTCTGCTGTCCACACTTTGAAGATTTTACACTCGTGCCCCGGAAGTCACGTTAGAGGCTGGCCCAGGCCACCCCCTCCCCCTCCTGGGTGACAAGGCTCCCCGGGGCCGCGTGGAGAGCCAGGCAAAACGCCACATTGGGTGTTTTTCAGGTAGGGTAGGGCTCCTTTCCAGCACTATCCACATGTTTTCAACACTTAATCAGGGGAGAGCGCGAACGCAGTCCCCCACTACCAGAAATTGTGCAGTCGAGATTCCCACATTTGGGGAATTCGCCCGGGTCAGCAAAGCACGGGGTGCAATGGCTGAGCCTCGCCGAGGGTGAACCACCTTCATGATCATGGTGTCTCCCCTGCCAGGTAAGTATGAGTTGTACATGCTGGCCATAGAGGAAAGCACTCAATCCACACACCAGTGCCCTGCCGGTCAGTCAACGACTAGTCCCCTCCACGAGGGCGTAACAATGGCCTCTTTGCGGTACCCAACAACCGAGTCTTAAAATTCCCCTTTAAGCACACACACAAGACACAGTGGCAGTATGTGAGCTTGTAGATATAGAGACTTTGACACATTTTGAGAACCTTCGATACTATTAGTTAAAGCGCTCACACCTATTTGCACTCAAGACAACCGAGCGCACCACCGTGCTCCATGTCATTTTCTTCAACAGCTGAGCTGGCCTTGTCCAATGGGCAAGGCCTTCCAAAAACATCCATAACTCATCAACGTCCCTCTCCACGGAAGTCTTTAGTAAAAGGCGAAAGGCTTATTCGTCATGAAGAGAGACCCGAGTAATTCTACCCGCTTGCCACAGCGGCCGGCAAAGCCTCTAGCCACGCCGGTCAAGCGCTTAACGGCGCGCGTGCACGCACACACTTGGCGTGGGCAGCTCCGCAAAACAGCACATGCGTTATTTCACAGTCCGAGGTGGCCCTGTGCCCCCGCGGCTGGGTTTAAGGCGTCTTGGGTGGGTGGTTAAGAGCGGGTGTCCGGGTTGAAAGCGGGGCCTGTCGGATTGAGGGTGGGGTTTAATGATGTAGGCGTGGCCTATGCGCTTTGGGGGGCAAAAAGTTTTAGTGGTGCACAAAGATCTAGTGTTTAGCATGGCCATTCATGAATGACCATTGCTCATTCAGTATGCCGACATGAAAATGCTTACAGCACCTGGTATTCCCAGGCGGTCTCCCATCCAAGTACTAACCAGGCCCGACCCTGCTTAGCTTCCGAGATCGGACGAGATCGGGCGTGTTCAGGGTGGTATGGCCGTAAGCAAAGGCAGCGGTGGCCGGTACGGCCCATATACAGCAGATGGCAGTAGCCAATGCGTTAATGAAAAGCTTACAGCACCTGGTGTTAGATTGTGAAGATTCCGGGGGGGGGGGGGGGGGGGGTGCTTAAGAGTGGGTACCCGGGTTCGGATGGAGAGCCGGGTCGTGGGTTTAGCTGGCTTCGGGCCTGGCACCCCGGTGGGAGACCAGGGCTCCCTGGGTCCGAGTGGAGAGCAGGGCAAAAGGTACCCGGGTTCGGATGGAGAGCCGGGTCGTGGGTTTAGCTGGCTTCGGGCCTGGCACCCCGGTGGGGGCCCAAGGCTTCCTGGGTCCGAGTGGAGGGCCGGGCAAAACGACTTTCTGCTGTCCACACTTTGAAGATTTTACACTCGTGCCCCGGAAGTCACGTTAGAGGCTGGCCCAGGCCACCCCCTCCCCCTCCTGGGTGACAAGGCTCCCCGGGGCCGCGTGGAGAGCCAGGCAAAACGCCACATTGGGTGTTTTTCAGGTAGGGTAGGGCTCCTTTCCAGCACTATCCGCATGTTTTCAACACTTAATCAGGGGAGAGCGCGAACGCAGTCCCCCACTACCAGAAATTGTGCAGTCGAGATTCCCACATTTGGGGAATTCGCCCGGGTCAGCAAAGCACGGGGTGCAATGGCTGAGCCTCGCCGAGGGTGAACCACCTTCATGATCATGGTGTCTCCCCTGCCAGGTAAGTATGAGTTGTACATGCTGGCCATAGAGGAAAGCACTCAATCCACACACCAGTGCCCTGCCGGTCAGTCAACGACTAGTCCCCTCCACGAGGGCGTAACAATGGCCTCTTTGCGGTACCCAACAACCGAGTCTTAAAATTCCCCTTTAAGCACACACACAAGACACAGTGGCAGTATGTGAGCTTGTAGATATAGAGACTTTGACACATTTTGAGAACCTTCGATACTATTAGTTAAAGCGCTCACACCTATTTGCACTCAAGACAACCGAGCGCACCACCGTGCTCCATGTCATTTTCTTCAACAGCTGAGCTGGCCTTGTCCAATGGGCAAGGCCTTCCAAAAATATCCATAACTCATCAACGTCCCTCTCCACGGAAGTCTTTAGTAAAAGGCGAAAGGCTTATTCGTCATGAAGAGAGACCCGAGTAATTCTACCCGCTTGCCACAGCGGCCGGCAAAGCCTCTAGCCACGCCGGTCAAGCGCTTAACGGCGCGCGTGCACGCACACACTTGGCGTGGGCAGCTCCGCAAAACAGCACCTGCGTTATTTCACAGTCCGAGGTGGCCCTGTGCCCCCGCGGCTGGGTTTAAGGCGTCTTGGGTGGGTGGTTAAGAGCGGGTGTCCGGGTTGAAAGCGGGGCCTGTCGGATTGAGGGTGGGGTTTAATGATGTAGGCATGGCCTATGCGCTTTGGGGGGCAAAAAGTTTTAGTGGTGCACAAAGATCTAGTGTTTAGCATGGCCATTCATGAATGACCATTGCTCATTCAGTATGCCGACATGAAAATGCTTACAGCACCTGGTATTCCCAGGCGGTCTCCCATCCAAGTACTAACCAGGCCCGACCCTGCTTAGCTTCCGAGATCGGACGAGATCGGGCGTGTTCAGGGTGGTATGGCCGTAAGCAAAGGCAGCGGTGGCCGGTACGGCCCATATACAGCAGATGGCAGTAGCCAATGCGTTAATGAAAAGCTTACAGCACCTGGTGTTAGATTGTGAAGATTCCGGGGGGGGGGGGGGGGTGCTTAAGAGTGGGTACCCGGGTTCGGATGGAGAGCCGGGTCGTGGGTTTAGCTGGCTTCGGGCCTGGCACCCCGGTGGGAGACCAGGGCTCCCTGGGTCCGAGTGGAGAGCAGGGCAAAAGGTACCCGGGTTCGGATGGAGAGCCGGGTCGTGGGTTTAGCTGGCTTCGGGCCTGGCACCCCGGTGGGGGCCCAAGGCTTCCTGGGTCCGAGTGGAGGGCCGGGCAAAACGACTTTCTGCTGTCCACACTTTGAAGATTTTACACTCGTGCCCCGGAAGTCACGTTAGAGGCTGGCCCAGGCCACCCCCTCCCCCTCCTGGGTGACAAGGCTCCCCGGGGCCGCGTGGAGAGCCAGGCAAAACGCCACATTGGGTGTTTTTCAGGTAGGGTAGGGCTCCTTTCCAGCACTATCCGCATGTTTTCAACACTTAATCAGGGGAGAGCGCGAACGCAGTCCCCCACTACCAGAAATTGTGCAGTCGAGATTCCCACATTTGGGGAATTCGCCCGGGTCAGCAAAGCACGGGGTGCAATGGCTGAGCCTCGCCGAGGGTGAACCACCTTCATGATCATGGTGTCTCCCCTGCCAGGTAAGTATGAGTTGTACATGCTGGCCATAGAGGAAAGCACTCAATCCACACACCAGTGCCCTGCCGGTCAGTCAACGACTAGTCCCCTCCACGAGGGCGTAACAATGGCCTCTTTGCGGTACCCAACAACCGAGTCTTAAAATTCCCCTTTAAGCACACACACAAGACACAGTGGCAGTATGTGAGCTTGTAGATATAGAGACTTTGACACATTTTGAGAACCTTCGATACTATTAGTTAAAGCGCTCACACCTATTTGCACTCAAGACAACCGAGCGCACCACCGTGCTCCATGTCATTTTCTTCAACAGCTGAGCTGGCCTTGTCCAATGGGCAAGGCCTTCCAAAAATATCCATAACTCATCAACGTCCCTCTCCACGGAAGTCTTTAGTAAAAGGCGAAAGGCTTATTCGTCATGAAGAGAGACCCGAGTAATTCTACCCGCTTGCCACAGCGGCCGGCAAAGCCTCTAGCCACGCCGGTCAAGCGCTTAACGGCGCGCGTGCACGCACACACTTGGCGTGGGCAGCTCCGCAAAACAGCACCTGCGTTATTTCACAGTCCGAGGTGGCCCTGTGCCCCCGCGGCTGGGTTTAAGGCGTCTTGGGTGGGTGGTTAAGAGCGGGTGTCCGGGTTGAAAGCGGGGCCTGTCGGATTGAGGGTGGGGTTTAATGATGTAGGCATGGCCTATGCGCTTTGGGGGGCAAAAAGTTTTAGTGGTGCACAAAGATCTAGTGTTTAGCATGGCCATTCATGAATGACCATTGCTCATTCAGTATGCCGACATGAAAATGCTTACAGCACCTGGTATTCCCAGGCGGTCTCCCACCCAAGTACTAACCAGGCCCGACCCTGCTTAGCTTCCGAGATCGGACGAGATCGGGCGTGTTCAGGGTGGTATGGCCGTAAGCAAAGGCAGCGGTGGCCGGTACGGCCCATATACAGCAGATGGCAGTAGCCAATGCGTTAATGAAAAGCTTACAGCACCTGGTGTTAGATTGTGAAGATTCCGGGGGGGGGGTGCTTAAGAGTGGGTACCCGGGTTCGGATGGAGAGCCGGGTCGTGGGTTTAGCTGGCTTCGGGCCTGGCACCCCGGTGGGAGACCAGGGCTCCCTGGGTCCGAGTGGAGAGCAGGGCAAAAGGTACCCGGGTTCGGATGGAGAGCCGGGTCGTGGGTTTAGCTGGCTTCGGGCCTGGCACCCCGGTGGGGGCCCAAGGCTTCCTGGGTCCGAGTGGAGGGCCGGGCAAAACGACGTTCTGCTGTCCACACTTTGAAGATTTTACACTCGTGCCCCGGAAGTCACGTTAGAGGCTGGCCCAGGCCACCCCCTCCCCCTCCTGGGTGACAAGGCTCCCCGGGGCCGCGTGGAGAGCCAGGCAAAACGCCACATTGGGTGTTTTTCAGGTAGGGTAGGGATCCTTTCCAGCACTATCCGCATGTTTTCAACACTTAATCAGGGGAGAGCGCGAACGCAGTCCCCCACTACCAGAAATTGTGCAGTCGAGATTCCCACATTTGGGGAATTCGCCCGGGTCAGCAAAGCACGGGGTGCAATGGCTGAGCCTCGCCGAGGGTGAACCACCTTCATGATCATGGTGTCTCCCCTGCCAGGTAAGTATGAGTTGTACATGCTGGCCATAGAGGAAAGCACTCAATCCACACACCAGTGCCCTGCCGGTCAGTCAACGACTAGTCCCCTCCACGAGGGCGTAACAATGGCCTCTTTGCGGTACCCAACAACCGAGTCTTAAAATTCCCCTTTAAGCACACACACAAGACACAGTGGCAGTATGTGAGCTTGTAGATATTAAGACTTTGACACATTTTGAGAACCTTCGATACTATTAGTTAAAGCGCTCACACCTATTTGCACTCAAGACAACCGAGCGCACCACCGTGCTCCATGTCATTTTCTTCAACAGCTGAGCTGGCCTTGTCCAATGGGCAAGGCCTTCCAAAAATATCCATAACTCATCAACGTCCCTCTCCACGGAAGTCTTTAGTAAAAGGCGAAAGGCTTATTCGTCATGAAGAGAGACCCGAGTAATTCTACCCGCTTGCCACAGCGGCCGGCAAAGCCTCTAGCCGCGCCGGTCAAGCGCTTAACGGCGTGCGTGCACGCACACACTTGGCGTGGGCAGCTCCGCAAAACAGCACATGCGTTATTTCACAGTCCGAGGTGGCCCTGTGCTCCCGCGGCTGGGTTTAAGGCGTCTTGGATGGGTGGTTAAGAGCGGGTGTCCGGGTTGAAAGCGGGGCCTGTCGGATTGAGGGTGGGGTTTAATGATGTAGGCGTGGCCTATGCGCTTTGGGGGGCAAAAAGTTTTAGTGGTGCACAAAGATCTAGTGTTTAGCATGGCCATTCATGAATGACCATTGCTCATTCAGTATGCCGACATGAAAATGCTTACAGCACCTGGTATTCCCAGGCGGTCTCCCATCCAAGTACTAACCAGGCCCGACCCTGCTTAGCTTCCGAGATCGGACGAGATCGGGCGTGTTCAGGGTGGTATGGCCGTAAGCAAAGGCAGCGGTGGCCGGTACGGCCCATATACAGCAGATGGCAGTAGCCAATGCGTTAATGAAAAGCTTACAGCACCTGGTGTTAGATTGTGAAGATTCCGGGGGGGGGGGGGGTGCTTAAGAGTGGGTACCCGGGTTCGGATGGAGAGCCGGGTCGTGGGTTTAGCTGGCTTCGGGCCTGGCACCCCGGTGGGAGACCAGGGCTCCCTGGGTCCGAGTGGAGAGCAGGGCAAAAGGTACCCGGGTTCGGAAGGAGAGCCGGGTCGTGGGTTTAGCTGGCTTCGGGCCTGGCACCCCGGTGGGGGCCCAAGGCTTCCTGGGTCCGAGTGGAGGGCCGGGCAAAACGACTTTCTGCTGTCCACACTTTGAAGATTTTACACTCGTGCCCCGGAAGTCACGTTAGAGGCTGGCCCAGGCCACCCCCTCCCCCTCCTGGGTGACAAGGCTCCCCGGGGCCGCGTGGAGAGCCAGGCAAAACGCCACATTGGGTGTTTTTCAGGTAGGGTAGGGCTCCTTTCCAGCACTATCCGCATGTTTTCAACACTTAATCAGGGGAGAGCGCGAACGCAGTCCCCCACTACCAGAAATTGTGCAGTCGAGATTCCCACATTTGGGGAATTCGCCCGGGTCAGCAAAGCACGGGGTGCAATGGCTGAGCCTCGCCGAGGGTGAACCACCTTCATGATCATGGTGTCTCCCCTGCCAGGTAAGTATGAGTTGTACATGCTGGCCATAGAGGAAAGCACTCAATCCACACACCAGTGCCCTGCCGGTCAGTCAACGACTAGTCCCCTCCACGAGGGCGTAACAATGGCCTCTTTGCGGTACCCAACAACCGAGTCTTAAAATTCCCCTTTAAGCACACACACAAGACACAGTGGCAGTATGTGAGCTTGTAGATATAGAGACTTTGACACATTTTGAGAACCTTCGATACTATTAGTTAAAGCGCTCACACCTATTTGCACTCAAGACAACCGAGCGCACCACCGTGCTCCATGTCATTTTCTTCAACAGCTGAGCTGGCCTTGTCCAATGGGCAAGGCCTTCCAAAAATATCCATAACTCATCAACGTCCCTCTCCACGGAAGTCTTTAGTAAAAGGCGAAAGGCTTATTCGTCATGAAGAGAGACCCGAGTAATTCTACCCGCTTGCCACAGCGGCCGGCAAAGCCTCTAGCCACGCCGGTCAAGCGCTTAACGGCGCGCGTGCACGCACACACTTGGCGTGGGCAGCTCCGCAAAACAGCACCTGCGTTATTTCACAGTCCGAGGTGGCCCTGTGCCCCCGCGGCTGGGTTTAAGGCGTCTTGGGTGGGTGGTTAAGAGCGGGTGTCCGGGTTGAAAGCGGGGCCTGTCGGATTGAGGGTGGGGTTTAATGATGTAGGCATGGCCTATGCGCTTTGGGGGGCAAAAAGTTTTAGTGGTGCACAAAGATCTAGTGTTTAGCATGGCCATTCATGAATGACCATTGCTCATTCAGTATGCCGACATGAAAATGCTTACAGCACCTGGTATTCCCAGGCGGTCTCCCATCCAAGTACTAACCAGGCCCGACCCTGCTTAGCTTCCGAGATCGGACGAGATCGGGCGTGTTCAGGGTGGTATGGCCGTAAGCAAAGGCAGCGGTGGCCGGTACGGCCCATATACAGCAGATGGCAGTAGCCAATGCGTTAATGAAAAGCTTACAGCACCTGGTGTTAGATTGTGAAGATTCCGGGGGGGGGGGGGGGGGGTGCTTAAGAGTGGGTACCCGGGTTCGGATGGAGAGCCGGGTCGTGGGTTTAGCTGGCTTCGGGCCTGGCACCCCGGTGGGAGACCAGGGCTCCCTGGGTCCGAGTGGAGAGCAGGGCAAAAGGTACCCGGGTTCGGATGGAGAGCCGGGTCGTGGGTTTAGCTGGCTTCGGGCCTGGCACCCCGGTGGGGGCCCAAGGCTTCCTGGGTCCGAGTGGAGGGCCGGGCAAAACGACTTTCTGCTGTCCACACTTTGAAGATTTTACACTCGTGCCCCGGAAGTCACGTTAGAGGCTGGCCCAGGCCACCCCCTCCCCCTCCTGGGTGACAAGGCTCCCCGGGGCCGCGTGGAGAGCCAGGCAAAACGCCACATTGGGTGTTTTTCAGGTAGGGTAGGGCTCCTTTCCAGCACTATCCGCATGTTTTCAACACTTAATCAGGGGAGAGCGCGAACGCAGTCCCCCACTACCAGAAATTGTGCAGTCGAGATTCCCACATTTGGGGAATTCGCCCGGGTCAGCAAAGCACGGGGTGCAATGGCTGAGCCTCGCCGAGGGTGAACCACCTTCATGATCATGGTGTCTCCCCTGCCAGGTAAGTATGAGTTGTACATGCTGGCCATAGAGGAAAGCACTCAATCCACACACCAGTGCCCTGCCGGTCAGTCAACGACTAGTCCCCTCCACGAGGGCGTAACAATGGCCTCTTTGCGGTACCCAACAACCGAGTCTTAAAATTCCCCTTTAAGCACACACACAAGACACAGTGGCAGTATGTGAGCTTGTAGATATAGAGACTTTGACACATTTTGAGAACCTTCGATACTATTAGTTAAAGCGCTCACACCTATTTGCACTCAAGACAACCGAGCGCACCACCGTGCTCCATGTCATTTTCTTCAACAGCTGAGCTGGCCTTGTCCAATGGGCAAGGCCTTCCAAAAATATCCATAACTCATCAACGTCCCTCTCCACGGAAGTCTTTAGTAAAAGGCGAAAGGCTTATTCGTCATGAAGAGAGACCCGAGTAATTCTACCCGCTTGCCACAGCGGCCGGCAAAGCCTCTAGCCACGCCGGTCAAGCGCTTAACGGCGCGCGTGCACGCACACACTTGGCGTGGGCAGCTCCGCAAAACAGCACCTGCGTTATTTCACAGTCCGAGGTGGCCCTGTGCCCCCGCGGCTGGGTTTAAGGCGTCTTGGGTGGGTGGTTAAGAGCGGGTGTCCGGGTTGAAAGCGGGGCCTGTCGGATTGAGGGTGGGGTTTAATGATGTAGGCATGGCCTATGCGCTTTGGGGGGCAAAAAGTTTTAGTGGTGCACAAAGATCTAGTGTTTAGCATGGCCATTCATGAATGACCATTGCTCATTCAGTATGCCGACATGAAAATGCTTACAGCACCTGGTATTCCCAGGCGGTCTCCCACCCAAGTACTAACCAGGCCCGACCCTGCTTAGCTTCCGAGATCGGACGAGATCGGGCGTGTTCAGGGTGGTATGGCCGTAAGCAAAGGCAGCGGTGGCCGGTACGGCCCATATACAGCAGATGGCAGTAGCCAATGCGTTAATGAAAAGCTTACAGCACCTGGTGTTAGATTGTGAAGATTCCGGGGGGGGGGTGCTTAAGAGTGGGTACCCGGGTTCGGATGGAGAGCCGGGTCGTGGGTTTAGCTGGCTTCGGGCCTGGCACCCCGGTGGGAGACCAGGGCTCCCTGGGTCCGAGTGGAGAGCAGGGCAAAAGGTACCCGGGTTCGGATGGAGAGCCGGGTCGTGGGTTTAGCTGGCTTCGGGCCTGGCACCCCGGTGGGGGCCCAAGGCTTCCTGGGTCCGAGTGGAGGGCCGGGCAAAACGACGTTCTGCTGTCCACACTTTGAAGATTTTACACTCGTGCCCCGGAAGTCACGTTAGAGGCTGGCCCAGGCCACCCCCTCCCCCTCCTGGGTGACAAGGCTCCCCGGGGCCGCGTGGAGAGCCAGGCAAAACGCCACATTGGGTGTTTTTCAGGTAGGGTAGGGATCCTTTCCAGCACTATCCGCATGTTTTCAACACTTAATCAGGGGAGAGCGCGAACGCAGTCCCCCACTACCAGAAATTGTGCAGTCGAGATTCCCACATTTGGGGAATTCGCCCGGGTCAGCAAAGCACGGGGTGCAATGGCTGAGCCTCGCCGAGGGTGAACCACCTTCATGATCATGGTGTCTCCCCTGCCAGGTAAGTATGAGTTGTACATGCTGGCCATAGAGGAAAGCACTCAATCCACACACCAGTGCCCTGCCGGTCAGTCAACGACTAGTCCCCTCCACGAGGGCGTAACAATGGCCTCTTTGCGGTACCCAACAACCGAGTCTTAAAATTCCCCTTTAAGCACACACACAAGACACAGTGGCAGTATGTGAGCTTGTAGATATTAAGACTTTGACACATTTTGAGAACCTTCGATACTATTAGTTAAAGCGCTCACACCTATTTGCACTCAAGACAACCGAGCGCACCACCGTGCTCCATGTCATTTTCTTCAACAGCTGAGCTGGCCTTGTCCAATGGGCAAGGCCTTCCAAAAATATCCATAACTCATCAACGTCCCTCTCCACGGAAGTCTTTAGTAAAAGGCGAAAGGCTTATTCGTCATGAAGAGAGACCCGAGTAATTCTACCCGCTTGCCACAGCGGCCGGCAAAGCCTCTAGCCGCGCCGGTCAAGCGCTTAACGGCGTGCGTGCACGCACACACTTGGCGTGGGCAGCTCCGCAAAACAGCACATGCGTTATTTCACAGTCCGAGGTGGCCCTGTGCTCCCGCGGCTGGGTTTAAGGCGTCTTGGATGGGTGGTTAAGAGCGGGTGTCCGGGTTGAAAGCGGGGCCTGTCGGATTGAGGGTGGGGTTTAATGATGTAGGCGTGGCCTATGCGCTTTGGGGGGCAAAAAGTTTTAGTGGTGCACAAAGATCTAGTGTTTAGCATGGCCATTCATGAATGACCATTGCTCATTCAGTATGCCGACATGAAAATGCTTACAGCACCTGGTATTCCCAGGCGGTCTCCCATCCAAGTACTAACCAGGCCCGACCCTGCTTAGCTTCCGAGATCGGACGAGATCGGGCGTGTTCAGGGTGGTATGGCCGTAAGCAAAGGCAGCGGTGGCCGGTACGGCCCATATACAGCAGATGGCAGTAGCCAATGCGTTAATGAAAAGCTTACAGCACCTGGTGTTAGATTGTGAAGATTCCGGGGGGGGGGGGGGGTGCTTAAGAGTGGGTACCCGGGTTCGGATGGAGAGCCGGGTCGTGGGTTTAGCTGGCTTCGGGCCTGGCACCCCGGTGGGAGACCAGGGCTCCCTGGGTCCGAGTGGAGAGCAGGGCAAAAGGTACCCGGGTTCGGAAGGAGAGCCGGGTCGTGGGTTTAGCTGGCTTCGGGCCTGGCACCCCGGTGGGGGCCCAAGGCTTCCTGGGTCCGAGTGGAGGGCCGGGCAAAACGACTTTCTGCTGTCCACACTTTGAAGATTTTACACTCGTGCCCCGGAAGTCACGTTAGAGGCTGGCCCAGGCCACCCCCTCCCCCTCCTGGGTGACAAGGCTCCCCGGGGCCGCGTGGAGAGCCAGGCAAAACGCCACATTGGGTGTTTTTCAGGTAGGGTAGGGCTCCTTTCCAGCACTATCCACATGTTTTCAACACTTAATCAGGGGAGAGCGCGAACGCAGTCCCCCACTACCAGAAATTGTGCAGTCGAGATTCCCACATTTGGGGAATTCGCCCGGGTCAGCAAAGCACGGGGTGCAATGGCTGAGCCTCGCCGAGGGTGAACCACCTTCATGATCATGGTGTCTCCCCTGCCAGGTAAGTATGAGTTGTACATGCTGGCCATAGAGGAAAGCACTCAATCCACACACCAGTACCCTGCCGGTCAGTCAACGACTAGTCCCCTCCACGAGGGCGTAACAATGGCCTCTTTGCGGTACCCAACAACCGAGTCTTAAAATTCCCCTTTAAGCACACACACAAGACACAGTGGCAGTATGTGAGCTTGTAGATATAGAGACTTTGACACATTTTGAGAACCTTCGATACTATTAGTTAAAGCGCTCACACCTATTTGCACTCAAGACAACCGAGCGCACCACCGTGCTCCATGTCATTTTCTTCAACAGCTGAGCTGGCCTTGTCCAATGGGCAAGGCCTTCCAAAAACATCCATAACTCATCAACGTCCCTCTCCACGGAAGTCTTTAGTAAAAGGCGAAAGGCTTATTCGTCATGAAGAGAGACCCGAGTAATTCTACCCGCTTGCCACAGCGGCCGGCAAAGCCTCTAGCCACGCCGGTCAAGCGCTTAACGGCGCGCGTGCACGCACACACTTGGCGTGGGCAGCTCCGCAAAACAGCACATGCGTTATTTCACAGTCCGAGGTGGCCCTGTGCCCCCGCGGCTGGGTTTAAGGCGTCTTGGGTGGGTGGTTAAGAGCGGGTGTCCGGGTTGAAAGCGGGGCCTGTCGGATTGAGGGTGGGGTTTAATGATGTAGGCGTGGCCTATGCGCTTTGGGGGGCAAAAAGTTTTAGTGGTGCACAAAGATCTAGTGTTTAGCATGGCCATTCATGAATGACCATTGCTCATTCAGTATGCCGACATGAAAATGCTTACAGCACCTGGTATTCCCAGGCGGTCTCCCATCCAAGTACTAACCAGGCCCGACCCTGCTTAGCTTCCGAGATCGGACGAGATCGGGCGTGTTCAGGGTGGTATGGCCGTAAGCAAAGGCAGCGGTGGCCGGTACGGCCCATATACAGCAGATGGCAGTAGCCAATGCGTTAATGAAAAGCTTACAGCACCTGGTGTTAGATTGTGAAGATTCCGGGGGGGGGGGGGGGGGGGGGGGGGGGGGTGCTTAAGAGTGGGTACCCGGGTTCGGATGGAGAGCCGGGTCGTGGGTTTAGCTGGCTTCGGGCCTGGCACCCCGGTGGGAGACCAGGGCTCCCTGGGTCCGAGTGGAGAGCAGGGCAAAAGGTACCCGGGTTCGGATGGAGAGCCGGGTCGTGGGTTTAGCTGGCTTCGGGCCTGGCACCCCGGTGGGGGCCCAAGGCTTCCTGGGTCCGAGTGGAGGGCCGGGCAAAACGACTTTCTGCTGTCCACACTTTGAAGATTTTACACTCGTGCCCCGGAAGTCACGTTAGAGGCTGGCCCAGGCCACCCCCTCCCCCTCCTGGGTGACAAGGCTCCCCGGGGCCGCGTGGAGAGCCAGGCAAAACGCCACATTGGGTGTTTTTCAGGTAGGGTAGGGCTCCTTTCCAGCACTATCCGCATGTTTTCAACACTTAATCAGGGGAGAGCGCGAACGCAGTCCCCCACTACCAGAAATTGTGCAGTCGAGATTCCCACATTTGGGGAATTCGCCCGGGTCAGCAAAGCACGGGGTGCAATGGCTGAGCCTCGCCGAGGGTGAACCACCTTCATGATCATGGTGTCTCTCCTGCCAGGTAAGTATGAGTTGTACATGCTGGCCATAGAGGAAAGCACTCAATCCACACACCAGTGCCCTGCCGGTCAGTCAACGACTAGTCCCCTCCACGAGGGCGTAACAATGGCCTCTTTGCGGTACCCAACAACCGAGTCTTAAAATTCCCCTTTAAGCACACACACAAGACACAGTGGCAGTATGTGAGCTTGTAGATATTAAGACTTTGACACATTTTGAGAACCTTCGATACTATTAGTTAAAGCGCTCACACCTATTTGCACTCAAGACAACCGAGCGCACCACCGTGCTCCATGTCATTTTCTTCAACAGCTGAGCTGGCCTTGTCCAATGGGCAAGGCCTTCCAAAAATATCCATAACTCATCAACGTCCCTCTCCACGGAAGTCTTTAGTAAAAGGCGAAAGGCTTATTCGTCATGAAGAGAGACCCGAGTAATTCTACCCGCTTGCCACAGCGGCCGGCAAAGCCTCTAGCCGCGCCGGTCAAGCGCTTAACGGCGTGCGTGCACGCACACACTTGGCGTGGGCAGCTCCGCAAAACAGCACATGCGTTATTTCACAGTCCGAGGTGGCCCTGTGCTCCCGCGGCTGGGTTTAAGGCGTCTTGGGTGGGTGGTTAAGAGCGGGTGTCCGGGTTGAAAGCGGGGCCTGTCGGATTGAGGGTGGGGTTTAATGATGTAGGCGTGGCCTATGCGCTTTGGGGGGCAAAAAGTTTTAGTGGTGCACAAAGATCTAGTGTTTAGCATGGCCATTCATGAATGACCATTGCTCATTCAGTATGCCGACATGAAAATGCTTACAGCACCTGGTATTCCCAGGCGGTCTCCCATCCAAGTACTAACCAGGCCCGACCCTGCTTAGCTTCCGAGATCGGACGAGATCGGGCGTGTTCAGGGTGGTATGGCCGTAAGCAAAGGCAGCGGTGGCCGGTACGGCCCATATACAGCAGATGGCAGTAGCCAATGCGTTAATGAAAAGCTTACAGCACCTGGTGTTAGATTGTGAAGATTCCGGGGGGGGGGGGGGGGGGGGGGGGGGGTGCTTAAGAGTGGGTACCCGGGTTCGGATGGAGAGCCGGGTCGTGGGTTTAGCTGGCTTCGGGCCTGGCACCCCGGTGGGAGACCAGGGCTCCCTGGGTCCGAGTGGAGAGCAGGGCAAAAGGTACCCGGGTTCGGATGGAGAGCCGGGTCGTGGGTTTAGCTGGCTTCGGGCCTGGCACCCCGGTGGGGGCCCAAGGCTTCCTGGGTCCGAGTGGAGGGCCGGGCAAAACGACTTTCTGCTGTCCACACTTTGAAGATTTTACACTCGTGCCCCGGAAGTCACGTTAGAGGCTGGCCCAGGCCACCCCCTCCCCCTCCTGGGTGACAAGGCTCCCCGGGGCCGCGTGGAGAGCCAGGCAAAACGCCACATTGGGTGTTTTTCAGGTAGGGTAGGGCTCCTTTCCAGCACTATCCGCATGTTTTCAACACTTAATCAGGGGAGAGCGCGAACGCAGTCCCCCACTACCAGAAATTGTGCAGTCGAGATTCCCACATTTGGGGAATTCGCCCGGGTCAGCAAAGCACGGGGTGCAATGGCTGAGCCTCGCCGAGGGTGAACCACCTTCATGATCATGGTGTCTCCCCTGCCAGGTAAGTATGAGTTGTACATGCTGGCCATAGAGGAAAGCACTCAATCCACACACCAGTGCCCTGCCGGTCAGTCAACGACTAGTCAACGACTAGTCCCCTCCACGAGGGCGTAACAATGGCCTCTTTGCGGTACCCAACAACCGAGTCTTAAAATTCCCCTTTAAGCACACACACAAGACACAGTGGCAGTATGTGAGCTTGTAGATATAGAGACTTTGACACATTTTGAGAACCTTCGATACTATTAGTTAAAGCGCTCACACCTATTTGCACTCAAGACAACCGAGCGCACCACCGTGCTCCATGTCATTTTCTTCAACAGCTGAGCTGGCCTTGTCCAATGGGCAAGGCCTTCCAAAAATATCCATAACTCATCAACGTCCCTCTCCACGGAAGTCTTTAGTAAAAGGCGAAAGGCTTATTCGTCATGAAGAGAGACCCGAGTAATTCTACCCGCTTGCCACAGCGGCCGGCAAAGCCTCTAGCCGCGCCGGTCAAGCGCTTAACGGCGCGCGTGCACGCACACACTTGGCGTGGGCAGCTCCGCAAAACAGCACATGCGTTATTTCACAGTCCGAGGTGGCCCTGTGCCCCCGCGGTTGGGTTTAAGGCGTCTTGGGTGGGTGGTTAAGAGCGGGTGTCCGGGTTGAAAGCGGGGCCTGTCGGATTGAGGGTGGGGTTTAATGATGTAGGCGTGGCCTATGCGCTTTGGGGGGCAAAAAGTTTTAGTGGTGCACAAAGATCTAGTGTTTAGCATGGCCATTCATGAATGACCATTGCTCATTCAGTATGCCGACATGAAAATGCTTACAGCACCTGGTATTCCCAGGCGGTCTCCCATCCAAGTACTAACCAGGCCCGACCCTGCTTAGCTTCCGAGATCGGACGAGATCGGGCGTGTTCAGGGTGGTATGGCCGTAAGCAAAGGCAGCGGTGGCCGGTACGGCCCATATACAGCAGATGGCAGTAGCCAATGCGTTAATGAAAAGCTTACAGCACCTGGTGTTAGATTGTGAAGATTCCGGGGGGGGGGGGGGGGGGGGGGGTGCTTAAGAGTGGGTACCCGGGTTCGGATGGAGAGCCGGGTCGTGGGTTTAGCTGGCTTCGGGCCTGGCACCCCGGTGGGAGACCAGGGCTCCCTGGGTCCGAGTGGAGAGCAGGGCAAAAGGTACCCGGGTTCGGATGGAGAGCCGGGTCGTGGGTTTAGCTGGCTTCGGGCCTGGCACCCCGGTGGGGGCCCAAGGCTTCCTGGGTCCGAGTGGAGGGCCGGGCAAAACGACTTTCTGCTGTCCACACTTTGAAGATTTTACACTCGTGCCCCGGAAGTCACGTTAGAGGCTGGCCCAGGCCACCCCCTCCCCCTCCTGGGTGACAAGGCTCCCCGGGGCCGCGTGGAGAGCCAGGCAAAACGCCACATTGGGTGTTTTTCAGGTAGGGTAGGGCTCCTTTCCAGCACTATCCGCATGTTTTCAACACTTAATCAGGGGAGAGCGCGAACGCAGTCCCCCACTACCAGAAATTGTGCAGTCGAGATTCCCACATTTGGGGAATTCGCCCGGGTCAGCAAAGCACGGGGTGCAATGGCTGAGCCTCGCCGAGGGTGAACCACCTTCATGATCATGGTGTCTCCCCTGCCAGGTAAGTATGAGTTGTACATGCTGGCCATAGAGGAAAGCACTCAATCCACACACCAGTGCCCTGCCGGTCAGTCAACGACTAGTCCCCTCCACGAGGGCGTAACAATGGCCTCTTTGCGGTACCCAACAACCGAGTCTTAAAATTCCCCTTTAAGCACACACACAAGACACAGTGGCAGTATGTGAGCTTGTAGATATAGAGACTTTGACACATTTTGAGAACCTTCGATACTATTAGTTAAAGCGCTCACACCTATTTGCACTCAAGACAACCGAGCGCACCACCGTGCTCCATGTCATTTTCTTCAACAGCTGAGCTGGCCTTGTCCAATGGGCAAGGCCTTCCAAAAATATCCATAACTCATCAACGTCCCTCTCCACGGAAGTCTTTAGTAAAAGGCGAAAGGCTTATTCGTCATGAAGAGAGACCCGAGTAATTCTACCCGCTTGCCACAGCGGCCGGCAAAGCCTCTAGCCACGCCGGTCAAGCGCTTAACGGCGCGCGTGCACGCACACACTTGGCGTGGGCAGCTCCGCAAAACAGCACATGCGTTATTTCACAGTCCGAGGTGGCCCTGTGCCCCCGCGGCTGGGTTTAAGGCGTCTTGGGTGGGTGGTTAAGAGCGGGTGTCCGGGTTGAAAGCGGGGCCTGTCGGATTGAGGGTGGGGTTTAATGATGTAGGCATGGCCTATGCGCTTTGGGGGGCAAAAAGTTTTACTGGTGCACAAAGATCTAGTGTTTAGCATGGCCATTCATGAATGACCATTGCTCATTCAGTATGCCGACATGAAAATGCTTACAGCACCTGGTATTCCCAGGCGGTCTCCCATCCAAGTACTAACCAGGCCCGACCCTGCTTAGCTTCCGAGATCGGACGAGATCGGGCGTGTTCAGGGTGGTATGGCCGTAAGCAAAGGCAGCGGTGGCCGGTACGGCCCATATACAGCAGATGGCAGTAGCCAATGCGTTAATGAAAAGCTTACAGCACCTGGTGTTAGATTGTGAAGATTCCGGGGGGGGGGTGCTTAAGAGTGGGTACCCGGGTTCGGATGGAGAGCCGGGTCGTGGGTTTAGCTGGCTTCGGGCCTGGCACCCCGGTGGGAGACCAGGGCTCCCTGGGTCCGAGTGGAGAGCAGGGCAAAAGGTACCCGGGTTCGGATGGAGAGCCGGGTCGTGGGTTTAGCTGGCTTCGGGCCTGGCACCCCGGTGGGGGCCCAAGGCTTCCTGGGTCCGAGTGGAGGGCCGGGCAAAACGACGTTCTGCTGTCCACACTTTGAAGATTTTACACTCGTGCCCCGGAAGTCACGTTAGAGGCTGGCCCAGGCCACCCCCTCCCCCTCCTGGGTGACAAGGCTCCCCGGGGCCGCGTGGAGAGCCAGGCAAAACGCCACATTGGGTGTTTTTCAGGTAGGGTAGGGCTCCTTTCCAGCACTATCCGCATGTTTTCAACACTTAATCAGGGGAGAGCGCGAACGCAGTCCCCCACTACCAGAAATTGTGCAGTCGAGATTCCCACATTTGGGGAATTCGCCCGGGTCAGCAAAGCACGGGGTGCAATGGCTGAGCCTCGCCGAGGGTGAACCACCTTCATGATCATGGTGTCTCCCCTGCCAGGTAAGTATGAGTTGTACATGCTGGCCATAGAGGAAAGCACTCAATCCACACACCAGTGCCCTGCCGGTCAGTCAACGACTAGTCCCCTCCACGAGGGCGTAACAATGGCCTCTTTGCGGTACCCAACAACCGAGTCTTAAAATTCCCCTTTAAGCACACACACAAGACACAGTGGCAGTATGTGAGCTTGTAGATATTAAGACTTTGACACATTTTGAGAACCTTCGATACTATTAGTTAAAGCGCTCACACCTATTTGCACTCAAGACAACCGAGCGCACCACCGTGCTCCATGTCATTTTCTTCAACAGCTGAGCTGGCCTTGTCCAATGGGCAAGGCCTTCCAAAAATATCCATAACTCATCAACGTCCCTCTCCACGGAAGTCTTTAGTAAAAGGCGAAAGGCTTATTCGTCATGAAGAGAGACCCGAGTAATTCTACCCGCTTGCCACAGCGGCCGGCAAAGCCTCTAGCCGCGCCGGTCAAGCGCTTAACGGCGTGCGTGCACGCACACACTTGGCGTGGGCAGCTCCGCAAAACAGCACATGCGTTATTTCACAGTCCGAGGTGGCCCTGTGCTCCCGCGGCTGGGTTTAAGGCGTCTTGGATGGGTGGTTAAGAGCGGGTGTCCGGGTTGAAAGCGGGGCCTGTCGGATTGAGGGTGGGGTTTAATGATGTAGGCGTGGCCTATGCGCTTTGGGGGGCAAAAAGTTTTAGTGGTGCACAAAGATCTAGTGTTTAGCATGGCCATTCATGAATGACCATTGCTCATTCAGTATGCCGACATGAAAATGCTTACAGCACCTGGTATTCCCAGGCGGTCTCCCATCCAAGTACTAACCAGGCCCGACCCTGCTTAGCTTCCGAGATCGGACGAGATCGGGCGTGTTCAGGGTGGTATGGCCGTAAGCAAAGGCAGCGGTGGCCGGTACGGCCCATATACAGCAGATGGCAGTAGCCAATGCGTTAATGAAAAGCTTACAGCACCTGGTGTTAGATTGTGAAGATTCCGGGGGGGGGGGGGGTGCTTAAGAGTGGGTACCCGGGTTCGGATGGAGAGCCGGGTCGTGGGTTTAGCTGGCTTCGGGCCTGGCACCCCGGTGGGAGACCAGGGCTCCCTGGGTCCGAGTGGAGAGCAGGGCAAAAGGTACCCGGGTTCGGATGGAGAGCCGGGTCGTGGGTTTAGCTGGCTTCGGGCCTGGCACCCCGGTGGGGGCCCAAGGCTTCCTGGGTCCGAGTGGAGGGCCGGGCAAAACGACTTTCTGCTGTCCACACTTTGAAGATTTTACACTCGTGCCCCGGAAGTCACGTTAGAGGCTGGCCCAGGCCACCCCCTCCCCCTCCTGGGTGACAAGGCTCCCCGGGGCCGCGTGGAGAGCCAGGCAAAACGCCACATTGGGTGTTTTTCAGGTAGGGTAGGGCTCCTTTCCAGCACTATCCACATGTTTTCAACACTTAATCAGGGGAGAGCGCGAACGCAGTCCCCCACTACCAGAAATTGTGCAGTCGAGATTCCCACATTTGGGGAATTCGCCCGGGTCAGCAAAGCACGGGGTGCAATGGCTGAGCCTCGCCGAGGGTGAACCACCTTCATGATCATGGTGTCTCCCCTGCCAGGTAAGTATGAGTTGTACATGCTGGCCATAGAGGAAAGCACTCAATCCACACACCAGTGCCCTGCCGGTCAGTCAACGACTAGTCCCCTCCACGAGGGCGTAACAATGGCCTCTTTGCGGTACCCAACAACCGAGTCTTAAAATTCCCCTTTAAGCACACACACAAGACACAGTGGCAGTATGTGAGCTTGTAGATATAGAGACTTTGACACATTTTGAGAACCTTCGATACTATTAGTTAAAGCGCTCACACCTATTTGCACTCAAGACAACCGAGCGCACCACCGTGCTCCATGTCATTTTCTTCAACAGCTGAGCTGGCCTTGTCCAATGGGCAAGGCCTTCCAAAAACATCCATAACTCATCAACGTCCCTCTCCACGGAAGTCTTTAGTAAAAGGCGAAAGGCTTATTCGTCATGAAGAGAGACCCGAGTAATTCTACCCGCTTGCCACAGCGGCCGGCAAAGCCTCTAGCCACGCCGGTCAAGCGCTTAACGGCGCGCGTGCACGCACACACTTGGCGTGGGCAGCTCCGCAAAACAGCACATGCGTTATTTCACAGTCCGAGGTGGCCCTGTGCCCCCGCGGCTGGGTTTAAGGCGTCTTGGGTGGGTGGTTAAGAGCGGGTGTCCGGGTTGAAAGCGGGGCCTGTCGGATTGAGGGTGGGGTTTAATGATGTAGGCGTGGCCTATGCGCTTTGGGGGGCAAAAAGTTTTAGTGGTGCACAAAGATCTAGTGTTTAGCATGGCCATTCATGAATGACCATTGCTCATTTAGTATGCCGACATGAAAATGCTTACAGCACCTGGTATTCCCAGGCGGTCTCCCATCCAAGTACTAACCAGGCCCGACCCTGCTTAGCTTCCGAGATCGGACGAGATCGGGCGTGTTCAGGGTGGTATGGCCGTAAGCAAAGGCAGCGGTGGCCGGTACGGCCCATATACAGCAGATGGCAGTAGCCAATGCGTTAATGAAAAGCTTACAGCACCTGGTGTTAGATTGTGAAGATTCCGGGGGGGGGGGGGGGGGGGTGCTTAAGAGTGGGTACCCGGGTTCGGATGGAGAGCCGGGTCGTGGGTTTAGCTGGCTTCGGGCCTGGCACCCCGGTGGGAGACCAGGGCTCCCTGGGTCCGAGTGGAGAGCAGGGCAAAAGGTACCCGGGTTCGGATGGAGAGCCGGGTCGTGGGTTTAGCTGGCTTCGGGCCTGGCACCCCGGTGGGGGCCCAAGGCTTCCTGGGTCCGAGTGGAGGGCCGGGCAAAACGACTTTCTGCTGTCCACACTTTGAAGATTTTACACTCGTGCCCCGGAAGTCACGTTAGAGGCTGGCCCAGGCCACCCCCTCCCCCTCCTGGGTGACAAGGCTCCCCGGGGCCGCGTGGAGAGCCAGGCAAAACGCCACATTGGGTGTTTTTCAGGTAGGGTAGGGCTCCTTTCCAGCACTATCCGCATGTTTTCAACACTTAATCAGGGGAGAGCGCGAACGCAGTCCCCCACTACCAGAAATTGTGCAGTCGAGATTCCCACATTTGGGGAATTCGCCCGGGTCAGCAAAGCACGGGGTGCAATGGCTGAGCCTCGCCGAGGGTGAACCACCTTCATGATCATGGTGTCTCTCCTGCCAGGTAAGTATGAGTTGTACATGCTGGCCATAGAGGAAAGCACTCAATCCACACACCAGTGCCCTGCCGGTCAGTCAACGACTAGTCAACGACTAGTCCCCTCCACGAGGGCGTAACAATGGCCTCTTTGCGGTACCCAACAACCGAGTCTTAAAATTCCCCTTTAAGCACACACACAAGACACAGTGGCAGTATGTGAGCTTGTAGATATTAAGACTTTGACACATTTTGAGAACCTTCGATACTATTAGTTAAAGCGCTCACACCTATTTGCACTCAAGACAACCGAGCGCACCACCGTGCTCCATGTCATTTTCTTCAACAGCTGAGCTGGCCTTGTCCAATGGGCAAGGCCTTCCAAAAATATCCATAACTCATCAACGTCCCTCTCCACGGAAGTCTTTAGTAAAAGGCGAAAGGCTTATTCGTCATGAAGAGAGACCCGAGTAATTCTACCCGCTTGCCACAGCGGCCGGCAAAGCCTCTAGCCGCGCCGGTCAAGCGCTTAACGGCGTGCGTGCACGCACACACTTGGCGTGGGCAGCTCCGCAAAACAGCACATGCGTTATTTCACAGTCCGAGGTGGCCCTGTGCTCCCGCGGCTGGGTTTAAGGCGTCTTGGGTGGGTGGTTAAGAGCGGGTGTCCGGGTTGAAAGCGGGGCCTGTCGGATTGAGGGTGGGGTTTAATGATGTAGGCGTGGCCTATGCGCTTTGGGGGGCAAAAAGTTTTAGTGGTGCACAAAGATCTAGTGTTTAGCATGGCCATTCATGAATGACCATTGCTCATTCAGTATGCCGACATGAAAATGCTTACAGCACCTGGTATTCCCAGGCGGTCTCCCATCCAAGTACTAACCAGGCCCGACCCTGCTTAGCTTCCGAGATCGGACGAGATCGGGCGTGTTCAGGGTGGTATGGCCGTAAGCAAAGGCAGCGGTGGCCGGTACGGCCCATATACAGCAGATGGCAGTAGCCAATGCGTTAATGAAAAGCTTACAGCACCTGGTGTTAGATTGTGAAGATTCCGGGGGGGGGGGGGGGGGGGGGGTGCTTAAGAGTGGGTACCCGGGTTCGGATGGAGAGCCGGGTCGTGGGTTTAGCTGGCTTCGGGCCTGGCACCCCGGTGGGAGACCAGGGCTCCCTGGGTCCGAGTGGAGAGCAGGGCAAAAGGTACCCGGGTTCGGATGGAGAGCCGGGTCGTGGGTTTAGCTGGCTTCGGGCCTGGCACCCCGGTGGGGGCCCAAGGCTTCCTGGGTCCGAGTGGAGGGCCGGGCAAAACGACTTTCTGCTGTCCACACTTTGAAGATTTTACACTCGTGCCCCGGAAGTCACGTTAGAGGCTGGCCCAGGCCACCCCCTCCCCCTCCTGGGTGACAAGGCTCCCCGGGGCCGCGTGGAGAGCCAGGCAAAACGCCACATTGGGTGTTTTTCAGGTAGGGTAGGGCTCCTTTCCAGCACTATCCGCATGTTTTCAACACTTAATCAGGGGAGAGCGCGAACGCAGTCCCCCACTACCAGAAATTGTGCAGTCGAGATTCCCACATTTGGGGAATTCGCCCGGGTCAGCAAAGCACGGGGTGCAATGGCTGAGCCTCGCCGAGGGTGAACCACCTTCATGATCATGGTGTCTCCCCTGCCAGGTAAGTATGAGTTGTACATGCTGGCCATAGAGGAAAGCACTCAATCCACACACCAGTGCCCTGCCGGTCAGTCAACGACTAGTCAACGACTAGTCCCCTCCACGAGGGCGTAACAATGGCCTCTTTGCGGTACCCAACAACCGAGTCTTAAAATTCCCCTTTAAGCACACACACAAGACACAGTGGCAGTATGTGAGCTTGTAGATATAGAGACTTTGACACATTTTGAGAACCTTCGATACTATTAGTTAAAGCGCTCACACCTATTTGCACTCAAGACAACCGAGCGCACCACCGTGCTCCATGTCATTTTCTTCAACAGCTGAGCTGGCCTTGTCCAATGGGCAAGGCCTTCCAAAAATATCCATAACTCATCAACGTCCCTCTCCACGGAAGTCTTTAGTAAAAGGCGAAAGGCTTATTCGTCATGAAGAGAGACCCGAGTAATTCTACCCGCTTGCCACAGCGGCCGGCAAAGCCTCTAGCCGCGCCGGTCAAGCGCTTAACGGCGCGCGTGCACGCACACACTTGGCGTGGGCAGCTCCGCAAAACAGCACATGCGTTATTTCACAGTCCGAGGTGGCCCTGTGCCCCCGCGGCTGGGTTTAAGGCGTCTTGGGTGGGTGGTTAAGAGCGGGTGTCCGGGTTGAAAGCGGGGCCTGTCGGATTGAGGGTGGGGTTTAATGATGTAGGCGTGGCCTATGCGCTTTGGGGGGCAAAAAGTTTTAGTGGTGCACAAAGATCTAGTGTTTAGCATGGCCATTCATGAATGACCATTGCTCATTCAGTATGCCGACATGAAAATGCTTACAGCACCTGGTATTCCCAGGCGGTCTCCCATCCAAGTACTAACCAGGCCCGACCCTGCTTAGCTTCCGAGATCGGACGAGATCGGGCGTGTTCAGGGTGGTATGGCCGTAAGCAAAGGCAGCGGTGGCCGGTACGGCCCATATACAGCAGATGGCAGTAGCCAATGCGTTAATGAAAAGCTTACAGCACCTGGTGTTAGATTGTGAAGATTCCGGGGGGGGGGGGGGGGGGGGGGGGGGTGCTTAAGAGTGGGTACCCGGGTTCGGATGGAGAGCCGGGTCGTGGGTTTAGCTGGCTTCGGGCCTGGCACCCCGGTGGGAGACCAGGGCTCCCTGGGTCCGAGTGGAGAGCAGGGCAAAAGGTACCCGGGTTCGGATGGAGAGCCGGGTCGTGGGTTTAGCTGGCTTCGGGCCTGGCACCCCGGTGGGGGCCCAAGGCTTCCTGGGTCCGAGTGGAGGGCCGGGCAAAACGACTTTCTGCTGTCCACACTTTGAAGATTTTACACTCGTGCCCCGGAAGTCACGTTAGAGGCTGGCCCAGGCCACCCCCTCCCCCTCCTGGGTGACAAGGCTCCCCGGGGCCGCGTGGAGAGCCAGGCAAAACGCCACATTGGGTGTTTTTCAGGTAGGGTAGGGCTCCTTTCCAGCACTATCCGCATGTTTTCAACACTTAATCAGGGGAGAGCGCGAACGCAGTCCCCCACTACCAGAAATTGTGCAGTCGAGATTCCCACATTTGGGGAATTCGCCCGGGTCAGCAAAGCACGGGGTGCAATGGCTGAGCCTCGCCGAGGGTGAACCACCTTCATGATCATGGTGTCTCCCCTGCCAGGTAAGTATGAGTTGTACATGCTGGCCATAGAGGAAAGCACTCAATCCACACACCAGTGCCCTGCCGGTCAGTCAACGACTAGTCCCCTCCACGAGGGCGTAACAATGGCCTCTTTGCGGTACCCAACAACCGAGTCTTAAAATTCCCCTTTAAGCACACACACAAGACACAGTGGCAGTATGTGAGCTTGTAGATATTAAGACTTTGACACATTTTGAGAACCTTCGATACTATTAGTTAAAGCGCTCACACCTATTTGCACTCAAGACAACCGAGCGCACCACCGTGCTCCATGTCATTTTCTTCAACAGCTGAGCTGGCCTTGTCCAATGGGCAAGGCCTTCCAAAAACATCCATAACTCATCAACGTCCCTCTCCACGGAAGTCTTTAGTAAAAGGCGAAAGGCTTATTCGTCATGAAGAGAGACCCGAGTAATTCTACCCGCTTGCCACAGCGGCCGGCAAAGCCTCTAGCCACGCCGGTCAAGCGCTTAACGGCGCGCGTGCACGCACACACTTGGCGTGGGCAGCTCCGCAAAACAGCACATGCGTTATTTCACAGTCCGAGGTGGCCCTGTGCCCCCGCGGCTGGGTTTAAGGCGTCTTGGGTGGGTGGTTAAGAGCGGGTGTCCGGGTTGAAAGCGGGGCCTGTCGGATTGAGGGTGGGGTTTAATGATGTAGGCGTGGCCTATGCGCTTTGGGGGGCAAAACGTTTTAGTGGTGCACAAAGATCTAGTGTTTAGCATGGCCATTCATGAATGACCATTGCTCATTTAGTATGCCGACATGAAAATGCTTACAGCACCTGGTATTCCCAGGCGGTCTCCCATCCAAGTACTAACCAGGCCCGACCCTGCTTAGCTTCCGAGATCGGACGAGATCGGGCGTGTTCAGGGTGGTATGGCCGTAAGCAAAGGCAGCGGTGGCCGGTACGGCCCATATACAGCAGATGGCAGTAGCCAATGCGTTAATGAAAAGCTTACAGCACCTGGTGTTAGATTGTGAAGATTCCGGGGGGGGGGGGGGGGGGTGCTTAAGAGTGGGTACCCGGGTTCGGATGGAGAGCCGGGTCGTGGGTTTAGCTGGCTTCGGGCCTGGCACCCCGGTGGGAGACCAGGGCTCCCTGGGTCCGAGTGGAGAGCAGGGCAAAAGGTACCCGGGTTCGGATGGAGAGCCGGGTCGTGGGTTTAGCTGGCTTCGGGCCTGGCACCCCGGTGGGGGCCCAAGGCTTCCTGGGTCCGAGTGGAGGGCCGGGCAAAACGACTTTCTGCTGTCCACACTTTGAAGATTTTACACTCGTGCCCCGGAAGTCACGTTAGAGGCTGGCCCAGGCCACCCCCTCCCCCTCCTGGGTGACAAGGCTCCCCGGGGCCGCGTGGAGAGCCAGGCAAAACGCCACATTGGGTGTTTTTCAGGTAGGGTAGGGCTCCTTTCCAGCACTATCCGCATGTTTTCAACACTTAATCAGGGGAGAGCGCGAACGCAGTCCCCCACTACCAGAAATTGTGCAGTCGAGATTCCCACATTTGGGGAATTCGCCCGGGTCAGCAAAGCACGGGGTGCAATGGCTGAGCCTCGCCGAGGGTGAACCACCTTCATGATCATGGTGTCTCTCCTGCCAGGTAAGTATGAGTTGTACATGCTGGCCATAGAGGAAAGCACTCAATCCACACACCAGTGCCCTGCCGGTCAGTCAACGACTAGTCAACGACTAGTCCCCTCCACGAGGGCGTAACAATGGCCTCTTTGCGGTACCCAACAACCGAGTCTTAAAATTCCCCTTTAAGCACACACACAAGACACAGTGGCAGTATGTGAGCTTGTAGATATTAAGACTTTGACACATTTTGAGAACCTTCGATACTATTAGTTAAAGCGCTCACACCTATTTGCACTCAAGACAACCGAGCGCACCACCGTGCTCCATGTCATTTTCTTCAACAGCTGAGCTGGCCTTGTCCAATGGGCAAGGCCTTCCAAAAATATCCATAACTCATCAACGTCCCTCTCCACGGAAGTCTTTAGTAAAAGGCGAAAGGCTTATTCGTCATGAAGAGAGACCCGAGTAATTCTACCCGCTTGCCACAGCGGCCGGCAAAGCCTCTAGCCGCGCCGGTCAAGCGCTTAACGGCGTGCGTGCACGCACACACTTGGCGTGGGCAGCTCCGCAAAACAGCACATGCGTTATTTCACAGTCCGAGGTGGCCCTGTGCTCCCGCGGCTGGGTTTAAGGCGTCTTGGGTGGGTGGTTAAGAGCGGGTGTCCGGGTTGAAAGCGGGGCCTGTCGGATTGAGGGTGGGGTTTAATGATGTAGGCGTGGCCTATGCGCTTTGGGGGGCAAAAAGTTTTAGTGGTGCACAAAGATCTAGTGTTTAGCATGGCCATTCATGAATGACCATTGCTCATTCAGTATGCCGACATGAAAATGCTTACAGCACCTGGTATTCCCAGGCGGTCTCCCATCCAAGTACTAACCAGGCCCGACCCTGCTTAGCTTCCGAGATCGGACGAGATCGGGCGTGTTCAGGGTGGTATGGCCGTAAGCAAAGGCAGCGGTGGCCGGTACGGCCCATATACAGCAGATGGCAGTAGCCAATGCGTTAATGAAAAGCTTACAGCACCTGGTGTTAGATTGTGAAGATTCCGGGGGGGGGGGGGGGGGGTGCTTAAGAGTGGGTACCCGGGTTCGGATGGAGAGCCGGGTCGTGGGTTTAGCTGGCTTCGGGCCTGGCACCCCGGTGGGAGACCAGGGCTCCCTGGGTCCGAGTGGAGAGCAGGGCAAAAGGTACCCGGGTTCGGATGGAGAGCCGGGTCGTGGGTTTAGCTGGCTTCGGGCCTGGCACCCCGGTGGGGGCCCAAGGCTTCCTGGGTCCGAGTGGAGGGCCGGGCAAAACGACTTTCTGCTGTCCACACTTTGAAGATTTTACACTCGTGCCCCGGAAGTCACGTTAGAGGCTGGCCCAGGCCACCCCCTCCCCCTCCTGGGTGACAAGGCTCCCCGGGGCCGCGTGGAGAGCCAGGCAAAACGCCACATTGGGTGTTTTTCAGGTAGGGTAGGGCTCCTTTCCAGCACTATCCGCATGTTTTCAACACTTAATCAGGGGAGAGCGCGAACGCAGTCCCCCACTACCAGAAATTGTGCAGTCGAGATTCCCACATTTGGGGAATTCGCCCGGGTCAGCAAAGCACGGGGTGCAATGGCTGAGCCTCGCCGAGGGTGAACCACCTTCATGATCATGGTGTCTCCCCTGCCAGGTAAGTATGAGTTGTACATGCTGGCCATAGAGGAAAGCACTCAATCCACACACCAGTGCCCTGCCGGTCAGTCAACGACTAGTCAACGACTAGTCCCCTCCACGAGGGCGTAACAATGGCCTCTTTGCGGTACCCAACAACCGAGTCTTAAAATTCCCCTTTAAGCACACACACAAGACACAGTGGCAGTATGTGAGCTTGTAGATATAGAGACTTTGACACATTTTGAGAACCTTCGATACTATTAGTTAAAGCGCTCACACCTATTTGCACTCAAGACAACCGAGCGCACCACCGTGCTCCATGTCATTTTCTTCAACAGCTGAGCTGGCCTTGTCCAATGGGCAAGGCCTTCCAAAAATATCCATAACTCATCAACGTCCCTCTCCACGGAAGTCTTTAGTAAAAGGCGAAAGGCTTATTCGTCATGAAGAGAGACCCGAGTAATTCTACCCGCTTGCCACAGCGGCCGGCAAAGCCTCTAGCCGCGCCGGTCAAGCGCTTAACGGCGCGCGTGCACGCACACACTTGGCGTGGGCAGCTCCGCAAAACAGCACATGCGTTATTTCACAGTCCGAGGTGGCCCTGTGCCCCCGCGGCTGGGTTTAAGGCGTCTTGGGTGGGTGGTTAAGAGCGGGTGTCCGGGTTGAAAGCGGGGCCTGTCGGATTGAGGGTGGGGTTTAATGATGTAGGCGTGGCCTATGCGCTTTGGGGGGCAAAAAGTTTTAGTGGTGCACAAAGATCTAGTGTTTAGCATGGCCATTCATGAATGACCATTGCTCATTCAGTATGCCGACATGAAAATGCTTACAGCACCTGGTATTCCCAGGCGGTCTCCCATCCAAGTACTAACCAGGCCCGACCCAGCTTAGCTTCCGAGATCGGACGAGATCGGGCGTGTTCAGGGTGGTATGGCCGTAAGCAAAGGCAGCGGTGGCCGGTACGGCCCATATACAGCAGATGGCAGTAGCCAATGCGTTAATGAAAAGCTTACAGCACCTGGTGTTAGATTGTGAAGATTCCGGGGGGGGGGGGGGGGGGGGGGGGGGGTGCTTAAGAGTGGGTACCCGGGTTCGGATGGAGAGCCGGGTCGTGGGTTTAGCTGGCTTCGGGCCTGGCACCCCGGTGGGAGACCAGGGCTCCCTGGGTCCGAGTGGAGAGCAGGGCAAAAGGTACCCGGGTTCGGATGGAGAGCCGGGTCGTGGGTTTAGCTGGCTTCGGGCCTGGCACCCCGGTGGGGGCCCAAGGCTTCCTGGGTCCGAGTGGAGGGCCGGGCAAAACGACTTTCTGCTGTCCACACTTTGAAGATTTTACACTCGTGCCCCGGAAGTCACGTTAGAGGCTGGCCCAGGCCACCCCCTCCCCCTCCTGGGTGACAAGGCTCCCCGGGGCCGCGTGGAGAGCCAGGCAAAACGCCACATTGGGTGTTTTTCAGGTAGGGTAGGGCTCCTTTCCAGCACTATCCGCATGTTTTCAACACTTAATCAGGGGAGAGCGCGAACGCAGTCCCCCACTACCAGAAATTGTGCAGTCGAGATTCCCACATTTGGGGAATTCGCCCGGGTCAGCAAAGCACGGGGTGCAATGGCTGAGCCTCGCCGAGGGTGAACCACCTTCATGATCATGGTGTCTCCCCTGCCAGGTAAGTATGAGTTGTACATGCTGGCCATAGAGGAAAGCACTCAATCCACACACCAGTGCCCTGCCGGTCAGTCAACGACTAGTCCCCTCCACGAGGGCGTAACAATGGCCTCTTTGCGGTACCCAACAACCGAGTCTTAAAATTCCCCTTTAAGCACACACACAAGACACAGTGGCAGTATGTGAGCTTGTAGATATTAAGACTTTGACACATTTTGAGAACCTTCGATACTATTAGTTAAAGCGCTCACACCTATTTGCACTCAAGACAACCGAGCGCACCACCGTGCTCCATGTCATTTTCTTCAACAGCTGAGCTGGCCTTGTCCAATGGGCAAGGCCTTCCAAAAATATCCATAACTCATCAACGTCCCTCTCCACGGAAGTCTTTAGTAAAAGGCGAAAGGCTTATTCGTCATGAAGAGAGACCCGAGTAATTCTACCCGCTTGCCACAGCGGCCGGCAAAGCCTCTAGCCGCGCCGGTCAAGCGCTTAACGGCGTGCGTGCACGCACACACTTGGCGTGGGCAGCTCCGCAAAACAGCACATGCGTTATTTCACAGTCCGAGGTGGCCCTGTGCTCCCGCGGCTGGGTTTAAGGCGTCTTGGGTGGGTGGTTAAGAGCGGGTGTCCGGGTTGAAAGCGGGGCCTGTCGGATTGAGGGTGGGGTTTAATGATGTAGGCGTGGCCTATGCGCTTTGGGGGGCAAAAAGTTTTAGTGGTGCACAAAGATCTAGTGTTTAGCATGGCCATTCATGAATGACCATTGCTCATTCAGTATGCCGACATGAAAATGCTTACAGCACCTGGTATTCCCAGGCGGTCTCCCATCCAAGTACTAACCAGGCCCGACCCTGCTTAGCTTCCGAGATCGGACGAGATCGGGCGTGTTCAGGGTGGTATGGCCGTAAGCAAAGGCAGCGGTGGCCGGTACGGCCCATATACAGCAGATGGCAGTAGCCAATGCGTTAATGAAAAGCTTACAGCACCTGGTGTTAGATTGTGAAGATTCCGGGGGGGGGGGGGGGGGGTGCTTAAGAGTGGGTACCCGGGTTCGGATGGAGAGCCGGGTCGTGGGTTTAGCTGGCTTCGGGCCTGGCACCCCGGTGGGAGACCAGGGCTCCCTGGGTCCGAGTGGAGAGCAGGGCAAAAGGTACCCGGGTTCGGATGGAGAGCCGGGTCGTGGGTTTAGCTGGCTTCGGGCCTGGCACCCCGGTGGGGGCCCAAGGCTTCCTGGGTCCGAGTGGAGGGCCGGGCAAAACGACTTTCTGCTGTCCACACTTTGAAGATTTTACACTCGTGCCCCGGAAGTCACGTTAGAGGCTGGCCCAGGCCACCCCCTCCCCCTCCTGGGTGACAAGGCTCCCCGGGGCCGCGTGGAGAGCCAGGCAAAACGCCACATTGGGTGTTTTTCAGGTAGGGTAGGGCTCCTTTCCAGCACTATCCGCATGTTTTCAACACTTAATCAGGGGAGAGCGCGAACGCAGTCCCCCACTACCAGAAATTGTGCAGTCGAGATTCCCACATTTGGGGAATTCGCCCGGGTCAGCAAAGCACGGGGTGCAATGGCTGAGCCTCGCCGAGGGTGAACCACCTTCATGATCATGGTGTCTCCCCTGCCAGGTAAGTATGAGTTGTACATGCTGGCCATAGAGGAAAGCACTCAATCCACACACCAGTGCCCTGCCGGTCAGTCAACGACTAGTCCCCTCCACGAGGGCGTAACAATGGCCTCTTTGCGGTACCCAACAACCGAGTCTTAAAATTCCCCTTTAAGCACACACACAAGACACAGTGGCAGTATGTGAGCTTGTAGATATTAAGACTTTGACACATTTTGAGAACCTTCGATACTATTAGTTAAAGCGCTCACACCTATTTGCACTCAAGACAACCGAGCGCACCACCGTGCTCCATGTCATTTTCTTCAACAGCTGAGCTGGCCTTGTCCAATGGGCAAGGCCTTCCAAAAATATCCATAACTCATCAACGTCCCTCTCCACGGAAGTCTTTAGTAAAAGGCGAAAGGCTTATTCGTCATGAAGAGAGACCCGAGTAATTCTACCCGCTTGCCACAGCGGCCGGCAAAGCCTCTAGCCGCGCCGGTCAAGCGCTTAACGGCGTGCGTGCACGCACACACTTGGCGTGGGCAGCTCCGCAAAACAGCACATGCGTTATTTCACAGTCCGAGGTGGCCCTGTGCTCCCGCGGCTGGGTTTAAGGCGTCTTGGGTGGGTGGTTAAGAGCGGGTGTCCGGGTTGAAAGCGGGGCCTGTCGGATTGAGGGTGGGGTTTAATGATGTAGGCGTGGCCTATGCGCTTTGGGGGGCAAAAAGTTTTAGTGGTGCACAAAGATCTAGTGTTTAGCATGGCCATTCATGAATGACCATTGCTCATTCAGTATGCCGACATGAAAATGCTTACAGCACCTGGTATTCCCAGGCGGTCTCCCATCCAAGTACTAACCAGGCCCGACCCTGCTTAGCTTCCGAGATCGGACGAGATCGGGCGTGTTCAGGGTGGTATGGCCGTAAGCAAAGGCAGCGGTGGCCGGTACGGCCCATATACAGCAGATGGCAGTAGCCAATGCGTTAATGAAAAGCTTACAGCACCTGGTGTTAGATTGTGAAGATTCCGGGGGGGGGGGGTGCTTAAGAGTGGGTACCCGGGTTCGAATGGAGAGCCGGGTCGTGGGTTTAGCTGGCTTCGGGCCTGGCACCCCGGTGGGAGACCAGGGCTCCCTGGGTCCGAGTGGAGAGCAGGGCAAAAGGTACCCGGGTTCGGATGGAGAGCCGGGTCGTGGGTTTAGCTGGCTTCGGGCCTGGCACCCCGGTGGGGGCCCAAGGCTTCCTGGGTCCGAGTGGAGGGCCGGGCAAAACGACTTTCTGCTGTCCACACTTTGAAGATTTTACACTCGTGCCCCGGAAGTCACGTTAGAGGCTGGCCCAGGCCACCCCCTCCCCCTCCTGGGTGACAAGGCTCCCCGGGGCCGCGTGGAGAGCCAGGCAAAACGCCACATTGGGTGTTTTTCAGGTAGGGTAGGGCTCCTTTCCAGCACTATCCGCATGTTTTCAACACTTAATCAGGGGAGAGCGCGAACGCAGTCCCCCACTACCAGAAATTGTGCAGTCGAGATTCCCACATTTGGGGAATTCGCCCGGGTCAGCAAAGCACGGGGTGCAATGGCTGAGCCTCGCCGAGGGTGAACCACCTTCATGATCATGGTGTCTCCCCTGCCAGGTAAGTATGAGTTGTACATGCTGGCCATAGAGGAAAGCACTCAATCCACACACCAGTGCCCTGCCGGTCAGTCAACGACTAGTCCCCTCCACGAGGGCGTAACAATGGCCTCTTTGCGGTACCCAACAACCGAGTCTTAAAATTCCCCTTTAAGCACACACACAAGACACAGTGGCAGTATGTGAGCTTGTAGATATAGAGACTTTGACACATTTTGAGAACCTTCGATACTATTAGTTAAAGCGCTCACACCTATTTGCACTCAAGACAACCGAGCGCACCACCGTGCTCCATGTCATTTTCTTCAACAGCTGAGCTGGCCTTGTCCAATGGGCAAGGCCTTCCAAAAATATCCATAACTCATCAACGTCCCTCTCCACGGAAGTCTTTAGTAAAAGGCGAAAGGCTTATTCGTCATGAAGAGAGACCCGAGTAATTCTACCCGCTTGCCACAGCGGCCGGCAAAGCCTCTAGCCGCGCCGGTCAAGCGCTTAACGGCGCGCGTGCACGCACACACTTGGCGTGGGCAGCTCCGCAAAACAGCACATGCGTTATTTCACAGTCCGAGGTGGCCCTGTGCCCCCGCGGCTGGGTTTAAGGCGTCTTGGGTGGGTGGTTAAGAGCGGGTGTCCGGGTTGAAAGCGGGGCCTGTCGGATTGAGGGTGGGGTTTAATGATGTAGGCATGGCCTATGCGCTTTGGGGGGCAAAAAGTTTTAGTGGTGCACAAAGATCTAGTGTTTAGCATGGCCATTCATGAATGACCATTGCTCATTCAGTATGCCGACATGAAAATGCTTACAGCACCTGGTATTCCCAGGCGGTCTCCCATCCAAGTACTAACCAGGCCCGACCCTGCTTAGCTTCCGAGATCGGACGAGATCGGGCGTGTTCAGGGTGGTATGGCCGTAAGCAAAGGCAGCGGTGGCCGGTACGGCCCATATACAGCAGATGGCAGTAGCCAATGCGTTAATGAAAAGCTTACAGCACCTGGTGTTAGATTGTGAAGATTCCGGGGGGGGGGTGCTTAAGAGTGGGTACCCGGGTTCGGATGGAGAGCCGGGTCGTGGGTTTAGCTGGCTTCGGGCCTGGCACCCCGGTGGGAGACCAGGGCCCCCTGGGTCCGAGTGGAGAGCAGGGCAAAAGGTACCCGGGTTCGGATGGAGAGCCGGGTCGTGGGTTTAGCTGGCTTCGGGCCTGGCACCCCGGTGGGGGCCCAAGGCTTCCTGGGTCCGAGTGGAGGGCCGGGCAAAACGACTTTCTGCTGTCCACACTTTGAAGATTTTACACTCGTGCCCCGGAAGTCACGTTAGAGGCTGGCCCAGGCCACCCCCTCCCCCTCCTGGGTGACAAGGCTCCCCGGGGCCGCGTGGAGAGCCAGGCAAAACGCCACATTGGGTGTTTTTCAGGTAGGGTAGGGCTCCTTTCCAGCACTATCCGCATGTTTTCAACACTTAATCAGGGGAGAGCGCGAACGCAGTCCCCCACTACCAGAAATTGTGCAGTCGAGATTCCCACATTTGGGGAATTCGCCCGGGTCAGCAAAGCACGGGGTGCAATGGCTGAGCCTCGCCGAGGGTGAACCACCTTCATGATCATGGTGTCTCCCCTGCCAGGTAAGTATGAGTTGTACATGCTGGCCATAGAGGAAAGCACTCAATCCACACACCAGTGCCCTGCCGGTCAGTCAACGACTAGTCCCCTCCACGAGGGCGTAACAATGGCCTCTTTGCGGTACCCAACAACCGAGTCTTAAAATTCCCCTTTAAGCACACACACAAGACACAGTGGCAGTATGTGAGCTTGTAGATATTAAGACTTTGACACATTTTGAGAACCTTCGATACTATTAGTTAAAGCGCTCACACCTATTTGCACTCAAGACAACCGAGCGCACCACCGTGCTCCATGTCATTTTCTTCAACAGCTGAGCTGGCCTTGTCCAATGGGCAAGGCCTTCCAAAAATATCCATAACTCATCAACGTCCCTCTCCACGGAAGTCTTTAGTAAAAGGCGAAAGGCTTATTCGTCATGAAAAGAGACCCGAGTAATTCTACCCGCTTGCCACAGCGGCCGGCAAAGCCTCTAGCCGCGCCGGTCAAGCGCTTAACGGCGTGCGTGCACGCACACACTTGGCGTGGGCAGCTCCGCAAAACAGCACATGCGTTATTTCACAGTCCGAGGTGGCCCTGTGCTCCCGCGGCTGGGTTTAAGGCGTCTTGGGTGGGTGGTTAAGAGCGGGTGTCCGGGTTGAAAGCGGGGCCTGTCGGATTGAGGGTGGGGTTTAATGATGTAGGCGTGGCCTATGCGCTTTGGGGGGCAAAAAGTTTTAGTGGTGCACAAAGATCTAGTGTTTAGCATGGCCATTCATGAATGACCATTGCTCATTCAGTATGCCGACATGAAAATGCTTACAGCACCTGGTATTCCCAGGCGGTCTCCCATCCAAGTACTAACCAGGCCCGACCCTGCTTAGCTTCCGAGATCGGACGAGATCGGGCGTGTTCAGGGTGGTATGGCCGTAAGCAAAGGCAGCGGTGGCCGGTACGGCCCATATACAGCAGATGGCAGTAGCCAATGCGTTAATGAAAAGCTTACAGCACCTGGTGTTAGATTGTGAAGATTCCGGGGGGGGGGGGGGGTGCTTAAGAGTGGGTACCCGGGTTCGGATGGAGAGCCGGGTCGTGGGTTTAGCTGGCTTCGGGCCTGGCACCCCGGTGGGAGACCAGGGCTCCCTGGGTCCGAGTGGAGAGCAGGGCAAAAGGTACCCGGGTTCGGATGGAGAGCCGGGTCGTGGGTTTAGCTGGCTTCGGGCCTGGCACCCCGGTGGGGGCCCAAGGCTTCCTGGGTCCGAGTGGAGGGCCGGGCAAAACGACTTTCTGCTGTCCACACTTTGAAGATTTTACACTCGTGCCCCGGAAGTCACGTTAGAGGCTGGCCCAGGCCACCCCCTCCCCCTCCTGGGTGACAAGGCTCCCCGGGGCCGCGTGGAGAGCCAGGCAAAACGCCACATTGGGTGTTTTTCAGGTAGGGTAGGGCTCCTTTCCAGCACTATCCGCATGTTTTCAACACTTAATCAGGGGAGAGCGCGAACGCAGTCCCCCACTACCAGAAATTGTGCAGTCGAGATTCCCACATTTGGGGAATTCGCCCGGGTCAGCAAAGCACGGGGTGCAATGGCTGAGCCTCGCCGAGGGTGAACCACCTTCATGATCATGGTGTCTCCCCTGCCAGGTAAGTATGAGTTGTACATGCTGGCCATAGAGGAAAGCACTCAATCCACACACCAGTGCCCTGCCGGTCAGTCAACGACTAGTCCCCTCCACGAGGGCGTAACAATGGCCTCTTTGCGGTACCCAACAACCGAGTCTTAAAATTCCCCTTTAAGCACACACACAAGACACAGTGGCAGTATGTGAGCTTGTAGATATAGAGACTTTGACACATTTTGAGAACCTTCGATACTATTAGTTAAAGCGCTCACACCTATTTGCACTCAAGACAACCGAGCGCACCACCGTGCTCCATGTCATTTTCTTCAACAGCTGAGCTGGCCTTGTCCAATGGGCAAGGCCTTCCAAAAATATCCATAACTCATCAACGTCCCTCTCCACGGAAGTCTTTAGTAAAAGGCGAAAGGCTTATTCGTCATGAAGAGAGACCCGAGTAATTCTACCCGCTTGCCACAGCGGCCGGCAAAGCCTCTAGCCGCGCCGGTCAAGCGCTTAACGGCGCGCGTGCACGCACACACTTGGCGTGGGCAGCTCCGCAAAACAGCACATGCGTTATTTCACAGTCCGAGGTGGCCCTGTGCCCCCGCGGCTGGGTTTAAGGCGTCTTGGGTGGGTGGTTAAGAGCGGGTGTCCGGGTTGAAAGCGGGGCCTGTCGGATTGAGGGTGGGGTTTAATGATGTAGGCGTGGCCTATGCGCTTTGGGGGGCAAAAAGTTTTAGTGGTGCACAAAGATCTAGTGTTTAGCATGGCCATTCATGAATGACCATTGCTCATTCAGTATGCCGACATGAAAATGCTTACAGCACCTGGTATTCCCAGGCGGTCTCCCATCCAAGTACTAACCAGGCCCGACCCTGCTTAGCTTCCGAGATCGGACGAGATCGGGCGTGTTCAGGGTGGTATGGCCGTAAGCAAAGGCAGCGGTGGCCGGTACGGCCCATATACAGCAGATGGCAGTAGCCAATGCGTTAATGAAAAGCTTACAGCACCTGGTGTTAGATTGTGAAGATTCCGGGGGGGGGGGGGGGGGTGCTTAAGAGTGGGTACCCGGGTTCGGATGGAGAGCCGGGTCGTGGGTTTAGCTGGCTTCGGGCCTGGCACCCCGGTGGGAGACCAGGGCTCCCTGGGTCCGAGTGGAGAGCAGGGCAAAAGGTACCCGGGTTCGGATGGAGAGCCGGGTCGTGGGTTTAGCTGGCTTCGGGCCTGGCACCCCGGTGGGGGCCCAAGGCTTCCTGGGTCCGAGTGGAGGGCCGGGCAAAACGACTTTCTGCTGTCCACACTTTGAAGATTTTACACTCGTGCCCCGGAAGTCACGTTAGAGGCTGGCCCAGGCCACCCCCTCCCCCTCCTGGGTGACAAGGCTCCCCGGGGCCGCGTGGAGAGCCAGGCAAAACGCCACATTGGGTGTTTTTCAGGTAGGGTAGGGCTCCTTTCCAGCACTATCCGCATGTTTTCAACACTTAATCAGGGGAGAGCGCGAACGCAGTCCCCCACTACCAGAAATTGTGCAGTCGAGATTCCCACATTTGGGGAATTCGCCCGGGTCAGCAAAGCACGGGGTGCAATGGCTGAGCCTCGCCGAGGGTGAACCACCTTCATGATCATGGTGTCTCCCCTGCCAGGTAAGTATGAGTTGTACATGCTGGCCATAGAGGAAAGCACTCAATCCACACACCAGTGCCCTGCCGGTCAGTCAACGACTAGTCCCCTCCACGAGGGCGTAACAATGGCCTCTTTGCGGTACCCAACAACCGAGTCTTAAAATTCCCCTTTAAGCACACACACAAGACACAGTGGCAGTATGTGAGCTTGTAGATATAGAGACTTTGACACATTTTGAGAACCTTCGATACTATTAGTTAAAGCGCTCACACCTATTTGCACTCAAGACAACCGAGCGCACCACCGTGCTCCATGTCATTTTCTTCAACAGCTGAGCTGGCCTTGTCCAATGGGCAAGGCCTTCCAAAAATATCCATAACTCATCAACGTCCCTCTCCACGGAAGTCTTTAGTAAAAGGCGAAAGGCTTATTCGTCATGAAGAGAGACCCGAGTAATTCTACCCGCTTGCCACAGCGGCCGGCAAAGCCTCTAGCCGCGCCGGTCAAGCGCTTAACGGCGCGCGTGCACGCACACACTTGGCGTGGGCAGCTCCGCAAAACAGCACATGCGTTATTTCACAGTCCGAGGTGGCCCTGTGCCCCCGCGGCTGGGTTTAAGGCGTCTTGGGTGGGTGGTTAAGAGCGGGTGTCCGGGTTGAAAGCGGGGCCTGTCGGATTGAGGGTGGGGTTTAATGATGTAGGCGTGGCCTATGCGCTTTGGGGGGCAAAAAGTTTTAGTGGTGCACAAAGATCTAGTGTTTAGCATGGCCATTCATGAATGACCATTGCTCATTCAGTATGCCGACATGAAAATGCTTACAGCACCTGGTATTCCCAGGCGGTCTCCCATCCAAGTACTAACCAGGCCCGACCCTGCTTAGCTTCCGAGATCGGGCGTGTTCAGGGTGGTATGGCCGTAAGCAAAGGCAGCGGTGGCCGGTACGGCCCATATACAGCAGATGGCAGTAGCCAATGCGTTAATGAAAAGCTTACAGCACCTGGTGTTAGATTGTGAAGATTCCGGGGGGGGGGGGGGGGGGGGGGGGTGCTTAAGAGTGGGTACCCGGGTTCGGATGGAGAGCCGGGTCGTGGGTTTAGCTGGCTTCGGGCCTGGCACCCCGGTGGGAGACCAGGGCTCCCTGGGTCCGAGTGGAGAGCAGGGCAAAAGGTACCCGGGTTCGGATGGAGAGCCGGGTCGTGGGTTTAGCTGGCTTCGGGCCTGGCACCCCGGTGGGGGCCCAAGGCTTCCTGGGTCCGAGTGGAGGGCCGGGCAAAACGACTTTCTGCTGTCCACACTTTGAAGATTTTACACTCGTGCCCCGGAAGTCACGTTAGAGGCTGGCCCAGGCCACCCCCTCCCCCTCCTGGGTGACAAGGCTCCCCGGGGCCGCGTGGAGAGCCAGGCAAAACGCCACATTGGGTGTTTTTCAGGTAGGGTAGGGCTCCTTTCCAGCACTATCCGCATGTTTTCAACACTTAATCAGGGGAGAGCGCGAACGCAGTCCCCCACTACCAGAAATTGTGCAGTCGAGATTCCCACATTTGGGGAATTCGCCCGGGTCAGCAAAGCACGGGGTGCAATGGCTGAGCCTCGCCGAGGGTGAACCACCTTCATGATCATGGTGTCTCCCCTGCCAGGTAAGTATGAGTTGTACATGCTGGCCATAGAGGAAAGCACTCAATCCACACACCAGTGCCCTGCCGGTCAGTCAACGACTAGTCCCCTCCACGAGGGCGTAACAATGGCCTCTTTGCGGTACCCAACAACCGAGTCTTAAAATTCCCCTTTAAGCACACACACAAGACACAGTGGCAGTATGTGAGCTTGTAGATATAGAGACTTTGACACATTTTGAGAACCTTCGATACTATTAGTTAAAGCGCTCACACCTATTTGCACTCAAGACAACCGAGCGCACCACCGTGCTCCATGTCATTTTCTTCAACAGCTGAGCTGGCCTTGTCCAATGGGCAAGGCCTTCCAAAAATATCCATAACTCATCAACGTCCCTCTCCACGGAAGTCTTTAGTAAAAGGCGAAAGGCTTATTCGTCATGAAGAGAGACCCGAGTAATTCTACCCGCTTGCCACAGCGGCCGGCAAAGCCTCTAGCCACGCCGGTCAAGCGCTTAACGGCGCGCGTGCACGCACACACTTGGCGTGGGCAGCTCCGCAAAACAGCACATGCGTTATTTCACAGTCCGAGGTGGCCCTGTGCCCCCGCGGCTGGGTTTAAGGCGTCTTGGGTGGGTGGTTAAGAGCGGGTGTCCGGGTTGAAAGCGGGGCCTGTCGGATTGAGGGTGGGGTTTAATGATGTAGGCATGGCCTATGCGCTTTGGGGGGCAAAAAGTTTTAGTGGTGCACAAAGATCTAGTGTTTAGCATGGCCATTCATGAATGACCATTGCTCATTCAGTATGCCGACATGAAAATGCTTACAGCACCTGGTATTCCCAGGCGGTCTCCCATCCAAGTACTAACCAGGCCCGACCCTGCTTAGCTTCCGAGATCGGACGAGATCGGGCGTGTTCAGGGTGGTATGGCCGTAAGCAAAGGCAGCGGTGGCCGGTACGGCCCATATACAGCAGATGGCAGTAGCCAATGCGTTAATGAAAAGCTTACAGCACCTGGTGTTAGATTGTGAAGATTCCGGGGGGGGGGTGCTTAAGAGTGGGTACCCGGGTTCGGATGGAGAGCCGGGTCGTGGGTTTAGCTGGCTTCGGGCCTGGCACCCCGGTGGGAGACCAGGGCTCCCTGGGTCCGAGTGGAGAGGAGGGCAAAAGGTACCCGGGTTCGGATGGAGAGCCGGGTCGTGGGTTTAGCTGGCTTCGGGCCTGGCACCCCGGTGGGGGCCCAAGGCTTCCTGGGTCCGAGTGGAGGGCCGGGCAAAACGACTTTCTGCTGTCCACACTTTGAAGATTTTACACTCGTGCCCCGGAAGTCACGTTAGAGGCTGGCCCAGGCCACCCCCTCCCCCTCCTGGGTGACAAGGCTCCCCGGGGCCGCGTGGAGAGCCAGGCAAAACGCCACATTGGGTGTTTTTCAGGTAGGGTAGGGCTCCTTTCCAGCACTATCCGCATGTTTTCAACACTTAATCAGGGGAGAGCGCGAACGCAGTCCCCCACTACCAGAAATTGTGCAGTCGAGATTCCCACATTTGGGGAATTCGCCCGGGTCAGCAAAGCACGGGGTGCAATGGCTGAGCCTCGCCGAGGGTGAACCACCTTCATGATCATGGTGTCTCCCCTGCCAGGTAAGTATGAGTTGTACATGCTGGCCATAGAGGAAAGCACTCAATCCACACACCAGTGCCCTGCCGGTCAGTCAACGACTAGTCCCCTCCACGAGGGCGTAACAATGGCCTCTTTGCGGTACCCAACAACCGAGTCTTAAAATTCCCCTTTAAGCACACACACAAGACACAGTGGCAGTATGTGAGCTTGTAGATATAGAGACTTTGACACATTTTGAGAACCTTCGATACTATTAGTTAAAGCGCTCACACCTATTTGCACTCAACACAACCGAGCGCACCACCGTGCTCCATGTCATTTTCTTCAACAGCTGAGCTGGCCTTGTCCAATGGGCAAGGCCTTCCAAAAATATCCATAACTCATCAACGTCCCTCTCCACGGAAGTCTTTAGTAAAAGGCGAAAGGCTTATTCGTCATGAAGAGAGACCCGAGTAATTCTACCCGCTTGCCACAGCGGCCGGCAAAGCCTCTAGCCGCGCCGGTCAAGCGCTTAACGGCGCGCGTGCACGCACACACTTGGCGTGGGCAGCTCCGCAAAACAGCACATGCGTTATTTCACAGTCCGAGGTGGCCCTGTGCCCCCGCGGCTGGGTTTAAGGCGTCTTGGGTGGGTGGTTAAGAGCGGGTGTCCGGGTTGAAAGCGGGGCCTGTCGGATTGAGGGTGGGGTTTAATGATGTAGGCGTGGCCTATGCGCTTTGGGGGGCAAAAAGTTTTAGTGGTGCACAAAGATCTAGTGTTTAGCATGGCCATTCATGAATGACCATTGCTCATTCAGTATGCCGACATGAAAATGCTTACAGCACCTGGTATTCCCAGGCGGTCTCCCATCCAAGTACTAACAAGGCCCGACCCTGCTTAGCTTCCGAGATCGGACGAGATCGGGCGTGTTCAGGGTGGTATGGCCGTAAGCAAAGGCAGCGGTGGCCGGTACGGCCCATATACAGCAGATGGCAGTAGCCAATGCGTTAATGAAAAGCTTACAGCACCTGGTGTTAGATTGTGAAGATTCCGGGGGGGGGGGGGGGGGGGTGCTTAAGAGTGGGTACCCGGGTTCGGATGGAGAGCCGGGTCGTGGGTTTAGCTGGCTTCGGGCCTGGCACCCCGGTGGGAGACCAGGGCTCCCTGGGTCCGAGTGGAGAGCAGGGCAAAAGGTACCCGGGTTCGGATGGAGAGCCGGGTCGTGGGTTTAGCTGGCTTCGGGCCTGGCACCCCGGTGGGGGTCCAAGGCTTCCTGGGTCCGAGTGGAGGGCCGGGCAAAACGACTTTCTGCTGTCCACACTTTGAAGATTTTACACTCGTGCCACGGAAGTCACGTTAGAGGCTGGCCCAGGCCACCCCCTCCCCCTCCTGGGTGACAAGGCTCCCCGGGGCCGCGTGGAGAGCCAGGCAAAACGCCACATTGGGTGTTTTTCAGGTAGGGTAGGGCTCCTTTCCAGCACTATCCGCATGTTTTCAACACTTAATCAGGGGAGAGCGCGAACGCAGTCCCCCACTACCAGAAATTGTGCAGTCGAGATTCCCACATTTGGGGAATTCGCCCGGGTCAGCAAAGCACGGGGTGCAATGGCTGAGCCTCGCCGAGGGTGAACCACCTTCATGATCATGGTGTCTCCCCTGCCAGGTAAGTATGAGTTGTACATGCTGGCCATAGAGGAAAGCACTCAATCCACACACCAGTGCCCTGCCGGTCAGTCAACGACTAGTCCCCTCCACGAGGGCGTAACAATGGCCTCTTTGCGGTACCCAACAACCGAGTCTTAAAATTCCCCTTTAAGCACACACACAAGACACAGTGGCAGTATGTGAGCTTGTAGATATAGAGACTTTGACACATTTTGAGAACCTTCGATACTATTAGTTAAAGCGCTCACACCTATTTGCACTCAAGACAACCGAGCGCACCACCGTGCTCCATGTCATTTTCTTCAACAGCTGAGCTGGCCTTGTCCAATGGGCAAGGCCTTCCAAAAATATCCATAACTCATCAACGTCCCTCTCCACGGAAGTCTTTAGTAAAAGGCGAAAGGCTTATTCGTCATGAAGAGAGACCCGAGTAATTCTACCCGCTTGCCACAGCGGCCGGCAAAGCCTCTAGCCGCGCCGGTCAAGCGCTTAACGGCGCGCGTGCACGCACACACTTGGCGTGGGCAGCTCCGCAAAACAGCACATGCGTTATTTCACAGTCCGAGGTGGCCCTGTGCCCCCGCGGCTGGGTTTAAGGCGTCTTGGGTGGGTGGTTAAGAGCGGGTGTCCGGGTTGAAAGCGGGGCCTGTCGGATTGAGGGTGGGGTTTAATGATGTAGGCGTGGCCTATGCGCTTTGGGGGGCAAAAAGTTTTAGTGGTGCACAAAGATCTAGTGTTTAGCATGGCCATTCATGAATGACCATTGCTCATTCAGTATGCCGACATGAAAATGCTTACAGCACCTGGTATTCCCAGGCGGTCTCCCATCCAAGTACTAACCAGGCCCGACCCTGCTTAGCTTCCGAGATCGGGCGTGTTCAGGGTGGTATGGCCGTAAGCAAAGGCAGCGGTGGCCGGTACGGCCCATATACAGCAGATGGCAGTAGCCAATGCGTTAATGAAAAGCTTACAGCACCTGGTGTTAGATTGTGAAGATTCCGGGGGGGGGGGGGGGGGGGGGGGTGCTTAAGAGTGGGTACCCGGGTTCGGATGGAGAGCCGGGTCGTGGGTTTAGCTGGCTTCGGGCCTGGCACCCCGGTGGGAGACCAGGGCTCCCTGGGTCCGAGTGGAGAGCAGGGCAAAAGGTACCCGGGTTCGGATGGAGAGCCGGGTCGTGGGTTTAGCTGGCTTCGGGCCTGGCACCCCGGTGGGGGCCCAAGGCTTCCTGGGTCCGAGTGGAGGGCCGGGCAAAACGACTTTCTGCTGTCCACACTTTGAAGATTTTACACTCGTGCCCCGGAAGTCACGTTAGAGGCTGGCCCAGGCCACCCCCTCCCCCTCCTGGGTGACAAGGCTCCCCGGGGCCGCGTGGAGAGCCAGGCAAAACGCCACATTGGGTGTTTTTCAGGTAGGGTAGGGCTCCTTTCCAGCACTATCCGCATGTTTTCAACACTTAATCAGGGGAGAGCGCGAACGCAGTCCCCCACTACCAGAAATTGTGCAGTCGAGATTCCCACATTTGGGGAATTCGCCCGGGTCAGGAAAGCACGGGGTGCAATGGCTGAGCCTCGCCGAGGGTGAACCACCTTCATGATCATGGTGTCTCCCCTGCCAGGTAAGTATGAGTTGTACATGCTGGCCATAGAGGAAAGCACTCAATCCACACACCAGTGCCCTGCCGGTCAGTCAACGACTAGTCCCCTCCACGAGGGCGTAACAATGGCCTCTTTGCGGTACCCAACAACCGAGTCTTAAAATTCCCCTTTAAGCACACACACAAGACACAGTGGCAGTATGTGAGCTTGTAGATATAGAGACTTTGACACATTTTGAGAACCTTCGATACTATTAGTTAAAGCGCTCACACCTATTTGCACTCAAGACAACCGAGCGCACCACCGTGCTCCATGTCATTTTCTTCAACAGCTGAGCTGGCCTTGTCCAATGGGCAAGGCCTTCCAAAAATATCCATAACTCATCAACGTCCCTCTCCACGGAAGTCTTTAGTAAAAGGCGAAAGGCTTATTCGTCATGAAGAGAGACCCGAGTAATTCTACCCGCTTGCCACAGCGGCCGGCAAAGCCTCTAGCCACGCCGGTCAAGCGCTTAACGGCGCGCGTGCACGCACACACTTGGCGTGGGCAGCTCCGCAAAACAGCACATGCGTTATTTCACAGTCCGAGGTGGCCCTGTGCCCCCGCGGCTGGGTTTAAGGCGTCTTGGGTGGGTGGTTAAGAGCGGGTGTCCGGGTTGAAAGCGGGGCCTGTCGGATTGAGGGTGGGGTTTAATGATGTAGGCATGGCCTATGCGCTTTGGGGGGCAAAAAGTTTTAGTGGTGCACAAAGATCTAGTGTTTAGCATGGCCATTCATGAATGACCATTGCTCATTCAGTATGCCGACATGAAAATGCTTACAGCACCTGGTATTCCCAGGCGGTCTCCCATCCAAGTACTAACCAGGCCCGACCCTGCTTAGCTTCCGAGATCGGACGAGATCGGGCGTGTTCAGGGTGGTATGGCCGTAAGCAAAGGCAGCGGTGGCCGGTACGGCCCATATACAGCAGATGGCAGTAGCCAATGCGTTAATGAAAAGCTTACAGCACCTGGTGTTAGATTGTGAAGATTCCGGGGGGGGGGTGCTTAAGAGTGGGTACCCGGGTTCGGATGGAGAGCCGGGTCGTGGGTTTAGCTGGCTTCGGGCCTGGCACCCCGGTGGGAGACCAGGGCTCCCTGGGTCCGAGTGGAGAGCAGGGCAAAAGGTACCCGGGTTCGGATGGAGAGCCGGGTCGTGGGTTTAGCTGGCTTCGGGCCTGGCACCCCGGTGGGGGCCCAAGGCTTCCTGGGTCCGAGTGGAGGGCCGGGCAAAACGACTTTCTGCTGTCCACACTTTGAAGATTTTACACTCGTGCCCCGGAAGTCACGTTAGAGGCTGGCCCAGGCCACCCCCTCCCCCTCCTGGGTGACAAGGCTCCCCGGGGCCGCGTGGAGAGCCAGGCAAAACGCCACATTGGGTGTTTTTCAGGTAGGGTAGGGCTCCTTTCCAGCACTATCCGCATGTTTTCAACACTTAATCAGGGGAGAGCGCGAACGCAGTCCCCCACTACCAGAAATTGTGCAGTCGAGATTCCCACATTTGGGGAATTCGCCCGGGTCAGCAAAGCACGGGGTGCAATGGCTGAGCCTCGCCGAGGGTGAACCACCTTCATGATCATGGTGTCTCCCCTGCCAGGTAAGTATGAGTTGTACATGCTGGCCATAGAGGAAAGCACTCAATCCACACACCAGTGCCCTGCCGGTCAGTCAACGACTAGTCCCCTCCACGAGGGCGTAACAATGGCCTCTTTGCGGTACCCAACAACCGAGTCTTAAAATTCCCCTTTAAGCACACACACAAGACACAGTGGCAGTATGTGAGCTTGTAGATATTAAGACTTTGACACATTTTGAGAACCTTCGATACTATTAGTTAAAGCGCTCACACCTATTTGCACTCAAGACAACCGAGCGCACCACCGTGCTCCATGTCATTTTCTTCAACAGCTGAGCTGGCCTTGTCCAATGGGCAAGGCCTTCCAAAAATATCCATAACTCATCAACGTCCCTCTCCACGGAAGTCTTTAGTAAAAGGCGAAAGGCTTATTCGTCATGAAGAGAGACCCGAGTAATTCTACCCGCTTGCCACAGCGGCCGGCAAAGCCTCTAGCCGCGCCGGTCAAGCGCTTAACGGCGTGCGTGCACGCACACACTTGGCGTGGGCAGCTCCGCAAAACAGCACATGCGTTATTTCACAGTCCGAGGTGGCCCTGTGCTCCCGCGGCTGGGTTTAAGGCGTCTTGGGTGGGTGGTTAAGAGCGGGTGTCCGGGTTGAAAGCGGGGCCTGTCGGATTGAGGGTGGGGTTTAATGATGTAGGCGTGGCCTATGCGCTTTGGGGGGCAAAAAGTTTTAGTGGTGCACAAAGATCTAGTGTTTAGCATGGCCATTCATGAATGACCATTGCTCATTCAGTATGCCGACATGAAAATGCTTACAGCACCTGGTATTCCCAGGCGGTCTCCCATCCAAGTACTAACCAGGCCCGACCCTGCTTAGCTTCCGAGATCGGACGAGATCGGGCGTGTTCAGGGTGGTATGGCCGTAAGCAAAGGCAGCGGTGGCCGGTACGGCCCATATACAGCAGATGGCAGTAGCCAATGCGTTAATGAAAAGCTTACAGCACCTGGTGTTAGATTGTGAAGATTCCGGGGGGGGGGGGGGGGGGTGCTTAAGAGTGGGTACCCGGGTTCGGATGGAGAGCCGGGTCGTGGGTTTAGCTGGCTTCGGGCCTGGCACCCCGGTGGGAGACCAGGGCTCCCTGGGTCCGAGTGGAGAGCAGGGCAAAAGGTACCCGGGTTCGGATGGAGAGCCGGGTCGTGGGTTTAGCTGGCTTCGGGCCTGGCACCCCGGTGGGGGCCCAAGGCTTCCTGGGTCCGAGTGGAGGGCCGGGCAAAACGACTTTCTGCTGTCCACACTTTGAAGATTTTACACTCGTGCCCCGGAAGTCACGTTAGAGGCTGGCCCAGGCCACCCCCTCCCCCTCCTGGGTGACAAGGCTCCCCGGGGCCGCGTGGAGAGCCAGGCAAAACGCCACATTGGGTGTTTTTCAGGTAGGGTAGGGCTCCTTTCCAGCACTATCCGCATGTTTTCAACACTTAATCAGGGGAGAGCGCGAACGCAGTCCCCCACTACCAGAAATTGTGCAGTCGAGATTCCCACATTTGGGGAATTCGCCCGGGTCAGCAAAGCACGGGGTGCAATGGCTGAGCCTCGCCGAGGGTGAACCACCTTCATGATCATGGTGTCTCCCCTGCCAGGTAAGTATGAGTTGTACATGCTGGCCATAGAGGAAAGCACTCAATCCACACACCAGTGCCCTGCCGGTCAGTCAACGACTAGTCCCCTCCACGAGGGCGTAACAATGGCCTCTTTGCGGTACCCAACAACCGAGTCTTAAAATTCCCCTTTAAGCACACACACAAGACACAGTGGCAGTATGTGAGCTTGTAGATATAGAGACTTTGACACATTTTGAGAACCTTCGATACTATTAGTTAAAGCGCTCACACCTATTTGCACTCAAGACAACCGAGCGCACCACCGTGCTCCATGTCATTTTCTTCAACAGCTGAGCTGGCCTTGTCCAATGGGCAAGGCCTTCCAAAAATATCCATAACTCATCAACGTCCCTCTCCACGGAAGTCTTTAGTAAAAGGCGAAAGGCTTATTCGTCATGAAGAGAGACCCGAGTAATTCTACCCGCTTGCCACAGCGGCCGGCAAAGCCTCTAGCCACGCCGGTCAAGCGCTTAACGGCGCGCGTGCACGCACACACTTGGCGTGGGCAGCTCCGCAAAACAGCACATGCGTTATTTCACAGTCCGAGGTGGCCCTGTGCCCCCGCGGCTGGGTTTAAGGCGTCTTGGGTGGGTGGTTAAGAGCGGGTGTCCGGGTTGAAAGCGGGGCCTGTCGGATTGAGGGTGGGGTTTAATGATGTAGGCATGGCCTATGCGCTTTGGGGGGCAAAAAGTTTTAGTGGTGCACAAAGATCTAGTGTTTAGCATGGCCATTCATGAATGACCATTGCTCATTCAGTATGCCGACATGAAAATGCTTACAGCACCTGGTATTCCCAGGCGGTCTCCCATCCAAGTACTAACCAGGCCCGACCCTGCTTAGCTTCCGAGATCGGACGAGATCGGGCGTGTTCAGGGTGGTATGGCCGTAAGCAAAGGCAGCGGTGGCCGGTACGGCCCATATACAGCAGATGGCAGTAGCCAATGCGTTAATGAAAAGCTTACAGCACCTGGTGTTAGATTGTGAAGATTCCGGGGGGGGGGTGCTTAAGAGTGGGTACCCGGGTTCGGATGGAGAGCCGGGTCGTGGGTTTAGCTGGCTTCGGGCCTGGCACCCCGGTGGGAGACCAGGGCTCCCTGGGTCCGAGTGGAGAGCAGGGCAAAAGGTACCCGGGTTCGGATGGAGAGCCGGGTCGTGGGTTTAGCTGGCTTCGGGCCTGGCACCCCGGTGGGGGCCCAAGGCTTCCTGGGTCCGAGTGGAGGGCCGGGCAAAACGACTTTCTGCTGTCCACACTTTGAAGATTTTACACTCGTGCCCCGGAAGTCACGTTAGAGGCTGGCCCAGGCCACCCCCTCCCCCTCCTGGGTGACAAGGCTCCCCGGGGCCGCGTGGAGAGCCAGGCAAAACGCCACATTGGGTGTTTTTCAGGTAGGGTAGGGCTCCTTTCCAGCACTATCCGCATGTTTTCAACACTTAATCAGGGGAGAGCGCGAACGCAGTCCCCCACTACCAGAAATTGTGCAGTCGAGATTCCCACATTTGGGGAATTCGCCCGGGTCAGCAAAGCACGGGGTGCAATGGCTGAGCCTCGCCGAGGGTGAACCACCTTCATGATCATGGTGTCTCCCCTGCCAGGTAAGTATGAGTTGTACATGCTGGCCATAGAGGAAAGCACTCAATCCACACACCAGTGCCCTGCCGGTCAGTCAACGACTAGTCCCCTCCACGAGGGCGTAACAATGGCCTCTTTGCGGTACCCAACAACCGAGTCTTAAAATTCCCCTTTAAGCACACACACAAGACACAGTGGCAGTATGTGAGCTTGTAGATATAGAGACTTTGACACATTTTGAGAACCTTCGATACTATTAGTTAAAGCGCTCACACCTATTTGCACTCAAGACAACCGAGCGCACCACCGTGCTCCATGTCATTTTCTTCAACAGCTGAGCTGGCCTTGTCCAATGGGCAAGGGCTTCCAAAAATATCCATAACTCATCAACGTCCCTCTCCACGGAAGTCTTTAGTAAAAGGCGAAAGGCTTATTCGTCATGAAGAGAGACCCGAGTAATTCTACCCGCTTGCCACAGCGGCCGGCAAAGCCTCTAGCCGCGCCGGTCAAGCGCTTAACGGCGCGCGTGCACGCACACACTTGGCGTGGGCAGCTCCGCAAAACAGCACATGCGTTATTTCACAGTCCGAGGTGGCCCTGTGCCCCCGCGGCTGGGTTTAAGGCGTCTTGGGTGGGTGGTTAAGAGCGGGTGTCCGGGTTGAAAGCGGGGCCTGTCGGATTGAGGGTGGGGTTTAATGATGTAGGCGTGGCCTATGCGCTTTGGGGGGCAAAAAGTTTTAGTGGTGCACAAAGATCTAGTGTTTAGCATGGCCATTCATGAATGACCATTGCTCATTCAGTATGCCGACATGAAAATGCTTACAGCACCTGGTATTCCCAGGCTGTCTCCCATCCAAGTACTAACCAGGCCCGACCCTGCTTAGCTTCCGAGATCGGACGAGATCGGGCGTGTTCAGGGTGGTATGGCCGTAAGCAAAGGCAGCGGTGGCCGGTACGGCCCATATACAGCAGATGGCAGTAGCCAATGCGTTAATGAAAAGCTTACAGCACCTGGTGTTAGATTGTGAAGATTCCGGGGGGGGGGGGGGGGGGGTGCTTAAGAGTGGGTACCCGGGTTCGGATGGAGAGCCGGGTCGTGGGTTTAGCTGGCTTCGGGCCTGGCACCCCGGTGGGAGACCAGGGCTCCCTGGGTCCGAGTGGAGAGCAGGGCAAAAGGTACCCGGGTTCGGATGGAGAGCCGGGTCGTGGGTTTAGCTGGCTTCGGGCCTGGCACCCCGGTGGGGGCCCAAGGCTTCCTGGGTCCGAGTGGAGGGCCGGGCAAAACGACTTTCTGCTGTCCACACTTTGAAGATTTTACACTCGTGCCCCGGAAGTCACGTTAGAGGCTGGCCCAGGCCACCCCCTCCCCCTCCTGGGTGACAAGGCTCCCCGGGGCCGCGTGGAGAGCCAGGCAAAACGCCACATTGGGTGTTTTTCAGGTAGGGTAGGGCTCCTTTCCAGCACTATCCGCATGTTTTCAACACTTAATCAGGGGAGAGCGCGAACGCAGTCCCCCACTACCAGAAATTGTGCAGTCGAGATTCCCACATTTGGGGAATTCGCCCGGGTCAGCAAAGCACGGGGTGCAATGGCTGAGCCTCGCCGAGGGTGAACCACCTTCATGATCATGGTGTCTCCCCTGCCAGGTAAGTATGAGTTGTACATGCTGGCCATAGAGGAAAGCACTCAATCCACACACCAGTGCCCTGCCGGTCAGTCAACGACTAGTCCCCTCCACGAGGGCGTAACAATGGCCTCTTTGCGGTACCCAACAACCGAGTCTTAAAATTCCCCTTTAAGCACACACACAAGACACAGTGGCAGTATGTGAGCTTGTAGATATAGAGACTTTGACACATTTTGAGAACCTTCGATACTATTAGTTAAAGCGCTCACACCTATTTGCACTCAAGACAACCGAGCGCACCACCGTGCTCCATGTCATTTTCTTCAACAGCTGAGCTGGCCTTGTCCAATGGGCAAGGCCTTCCAAAAACATCCATAACTCATCAACGTCCCTCTCCACGGAAGTCTTTAGTAAAAGGCGAAAGGCTTATTCGTCATGAAGAGAGACCCGAGTAATTCTACCCGCTTGCCACAGCGGCCGGCAAAGCCTCTAGCCACGCCGGTCAAGCGCTTAACGGCGCGCGTGCACGCACACACTTGGCGTGGGCAGCTCCGCAAAACAGCACATGCGTTATTTCACAGTCCGAGGTGGCCCTGTGCCCCCGCGGCTGGGTTTAAGGCGTCTTGGGTGGGTGGTTAAGAGCGGGTGTCCGGGTTGAAAGCGGGGCCTGTCGGATTGAGGGTGGGGTTTAATGATGTAGGCATGGCCTATGCGCTTTGGGGGGCAAAAAGTTTTAGTGGTGCACAAAGATCTAGTGTTTAGCATGGCCATTCATGAATGACCATTGCTCATTCAGTATGCCGACATGAAAATGCTTACAGCACCTGGTATTCCCAGGCGGTCTCCCATCCAAGTACTAACCAGGCCCGACCCTGCTTAGCTTCCGAGATCGGACGAGATCGGGCGTGTTCAGGGTGGTATGGCCGTAAGCAAAGGCAGCGGTGGCCGGTACGGCCCATATACAGCAGATGGCAGTAGCCAATGCGTTAATGAAAAGCTTACAGCACCTGGTGTTAGATTGTGAAGATTCCGGGGGGGGGGGTGCTTAAGAGTGGGTACCCGGGTTCGGATGGAGAGCCGGGTCGTGGGTTTAGCTGGCTTCGGGCCTGGCACCCCGGTGGGAGACCAGGGCTCCCTGGGTCCGAGTGGAGAGCAGGGCAAAAGGTACCCGGGTTCGGATGGAGAGCCGGGTCGTGGGTTTAGCTGGCTTCGGGCCTGGCACCCCGGTGGGGGCCCAAGGCTTCCTGGGTCCGAGTGGAGGGCCGGGCAAAACGACTTTCTGCTGTCCACACTTTGAAGATTTTACACTCGTGCCCCGGAAGTCACGTTAGAGGCTGGCCCAGGCCACCCCCTCCCCCTCCTGGGTGACAAGGCTCCCCGGGGCCGCGTGGAGAGCCAGGCAAAACGCCACATTGGGTGTTTTTCAGGTAGGGTAGGGCTCCTTTCCAGCACTATCCGCATGTTTTCAACACTTAATCAGGGGAGAGCGCGAACGCAGTCCCCCACTACCAGAAATTGTGCAGTCGAGATTCCCACATTTGGGGAATTCGCCCGGGTCAGCAAAGCACGGGGTGCAATGGCTGAGCCTCGCCGAGGGTGAACCACCTTCATGATCATGGTGTCTCCCCTGCCACGTAAGTATGAGTTGTACATGCTGGCCATAGAGGAAAGCACTCAATCCACACACCAGTGCCCTGCCGGTCAGTCAACGACTAGTCCCCTCCACGAGGGCGTAACAATGGCCTCTTTGCGGTACCCAACAACCGAGTCTTAAAATTCCCCTTTAAGCACACACACAAGACACAGTGGCAGTATGTGAGCTTGTAGATATTAAGACTTTGACACATTTTGAGAACCTTCGATACTATTAGTTAAAGCGCTCACACCTATTTGCACTCAAGACAACCGAGCGCACCACCGTGCTCCATGTCATTTTCTTCAACAGCTGAGCTGGCCTTGTCCAATGGGCAAGGCCTTCCAAAAATATCCATAACTCATCAACGTCCCTCTCCACGGAAGTCTTTAGTAAAAGGCGAAAGGCTTATTCGTCATGAAGAGAGACCCGAGTAATTCTACCCGCTTGCCACAGCGGCCGGCAAAGCCTCTAGCCGCGCCGGTCAAGCGCTTAACGGCGTGCGTGCACGCACACACTTGGCGTGGGCAGCTCCGCAAAACAGCACATGCGTTATTTCACAGTCCGAGGTGGCCCTGTGCTCCCGCGGCTGGGTTTAAGGCGTCTTGGGTGGGTGGTTAAGAGCGGGTGTCCGGGTTGAAAGCGGGGCCTGTCGGATTGAGGGTGGGGTTTAATGATGTAGGCGTGGCCTATGCGCTTTGGGGGGCAAAAAGTTTTAGTGGTGCACAAAGATCTAGTGTTTAGCATGGCCATTCATGAATGACCATTGCTCATTCAGTATGCCGACATGAAAATGCTTACAGCACCTGGTATTCCCAGGCGGTCTCCCATCCAAGTACTAACCAGGCCCGACCCTGCTTAGCTTCCGAGATCGGACGAGATCGGGCGTGTTCAGGGTGGTATGGCCGTAAGCAAAGGCAGCGGTGGCCGGTACGGCCCATATACAGCAGATGGCAGTAGCCAATGCGTTAATGAAAAGCTTACAGCACCTGGTGTTAGATTGTGAAGATTCCGGGGGGGGGGGGGTGCTTAAGAGTGGGTACCCGGGTTCGGATGGAGAGCCGGGTCGTGGGTTTAGCTGGCTTCGGGCCTGGCACCCCGGTGGGAGACCAGGGCTCCCTGGGTCCGAGTGGAGAGCAGGGCAAAAGGTACCCGGGTTCGGATGGAGAGCCGGGTCGTGGGTTTAGCTGGCTTCGGGCCTGGCACCCCGGTGGGGGCCCAAGGCTTCCTGGGTCCGAGTGGAGGGCCGGGCAAAACGACTTTCTGCTGTCCACACTTTGAAGATTTTACACTCGTGCCCCGGAAGTCACGTTAGAGGCTGGCCCAGGCCATCCCCTCCCCCTCCTGGGTGACAAGGCTCCCCGGGGCCGCGTGGAGAGCCAGGCAAAACGCCACATTGGGTGTTTTTCAGGTAGGGTAGGGCTCCTTTCCAGCACTATCCACATGTTTTCAACACTTAATCAGGGGAGAGCGCGAACGCAGTCCCCCACTACCAGAAATTGTGCAGTCGAGATTCCCACATTTGGGGAATTCGCCCGGGTCAGCAAAGCACGGGGTGCAATGGCTGAGCCTCGCCGAGGGTGAACCACCTTCATGATCATGGTGTCTCCCCTGCCAGGTAAGTATGAGTTGTACATGCTGGCCATAGAGGAAAGCACTCAATCCACACACCAGTGCCCTGCCGGTCAGTCAACGACTAGTCCCCTCCACGAGGGCGTAACAATGGCCTCTTTGCGGTACCCAACAACCGAGTCTTAAAATTCCCCTTTAAGCACACACACAAGACACAGTGGCAGTATGTGAGCTTGTAGATATAGAGACTTTGACACATTTTGAGAACCTTCGATACTATTAGTTAAAGCGCTCACACCTATTTGCACTCAAGACAACCGAGCGCACCACCGTGCTCCATGTCATTTTCTTCAACAGCTGAGCTGGCCTTGTCCAATGGGCAAGGCCTTCCAAAAACATCCATAACTCATCAACGTCCCTCTCCACGGAAGTCTTTAGTAAAAGGCGAAAGGCTTATTCGTCATGAAGAGAGACCCGAGTAATTCTACCCGCTTGCCACAGCGGCCGGCAAAGCCTCTAGCCACGCCGGTCAAGCGCTTAACGGCGCGCGTGCACGCACACACTTGGCGTGGGCAGCTCCGCAAAACAGCACATGCGTTATTTCACAGTCCGAGGTGGCCCTGTGCCCCCGCGGCTGGGTTTAAGGCGTCTTGGGTGGGTGGTTAAGAGCGGGTGTCCGGGTTGAAAGCGGGGCCTGTCGGATTGAGGGTGGGGTTTAATGATGTAGGCGTGGCCTATGCGCTTTGGGGGGCAAAAAGTTTTAGTGGTGCACAAAGATCTAGTGTTTAGCATGGCCATTCATGAATGACCATTGCTCATTCAGTATGCCGACATGAAAATGCTTACAGCACCTGGTATTCCCAGGCGGTCTCCCATCCAAGTACTAACCAGGCCCGACCCTGCTTAGCTTCCGAGATCGGACGAGATCGGGCGTGTTCAGGGTGGTATGGCCGTAAGCAAAGGCAGCGGTGGCCGGTACGGCCCATATACAGCAGATGGCAGTAGCCAATGCGTTAATGAAAAGCTTACAGCACCTGGTGTTAGATTGTGAAGATTCCGGGGGGGGGGGGGGGGGGGGGGTGCTTAAGAGTGGGTACCCGGGTTCGGATGGAGAGCCGGGTCGTGGGTTTAGCTGGCTTCGGGCCTGGCACCCCGGTGGGAGACCAGGGCTCCCTGGGTCCGAGTGGAGAGCAGGGCAAAAGGTACCCGGGTTCGGATGGAGAGCCGGGTCGTGGGTTTAGCTGGCTTCGGGCCTGGCACCCCGGTGGGAGACCAGGGCTCCCTGGGTCCGAGTGGAGAGCAGGGCAAAAGGTACCCGGGTTCGGATGGAGAGCCGGGTCGTGGGTTTAGCTGGCTTCGGGCCTGGCACCCCGGTGGGGGCCCAAGGCTTCCTGGGTCCGAGTGGAGGGCCGGGCAAAACGACTTTCTGCTGTCCACACTTTGAAGATTTTACACTCGTGCCCCGGAAGTCACGTTAGAGGCTGGCCCAGGCCACCCCCTCCCCCTCCTGGGTGACAAGGCTCCCCGGGGCCGCGTGGAGAGCCAGGCAAAACGCCACATTGGGTGTTTTTCAGGTAGGGTAGGGCTCCTTTCCAGCACTATCCGCATGTTTTCAACACTTAATCAGGGGAGAGCGCGAACGCAGTCCCCCACTACCAGAAATTGTGCAGTCGAGATTCCCACATTTGGGGAATTCGCCCGGGTCAGCAAAGCACGGGGTGCAATGGCTGAGCCTCGCCGAGGGTGAACCACCTTCATGATCATGGTGTCTCCCCTGCCAGGTAAGTATGAGTTGTACATGCTGGCCATAGAGGAAAGCACTCAATCCACACACCAGTGCCCTGCCGGTCAGTCAACGACTAGTCCCCTCCACGAGGGCGTAACAATGGCCTCTTTGCGGTACCCAACAACCGAGTCTTAAAATTCCCCTTTAAGCACACACACAAGACACAGTGGCAGTATGTGAGCTTGTAGATATAGAGACTTTGACACATTTTGAGAACCTTCGATACTATTAGTTAAAGCGCTCACACCTATTTGCACTCAACACAACCGAGCGCACCACCGTGCTCCATGTCATTTTCTTCAACAGCTGAGCTGGCCTTGTCCAATGGGCAAGGCCTTCCAAAAATATCCATAACTCATCAACGTCCCTCTCCACGGAAGTCTTTAGTAAAAGGCGAAAGGCTTATTCGTCATGAAGAGAGACCCGAGTAATTCTACCCGCTTGCCACAGCGGCCGGCAAAGCCTCTAGCCGCGCCGGTCAAGCGCTTAACGGCGCGCGTGCACGCACACACTTGGCGTGGGCAGCTCCGCAAAACAGCACATGCGTTATTTCACAGTCCGAGGTGGCCCTGTGCCCCCGCGGCTGGGTTTAAGGCGTCTTGGGTGGGTGGTTAAGAGCGGGTGTCCGGGTTGAAAGCGGGGCCTGTCGGATTGAGGGTGGGGTTTAATGATGTAGGCGTGGCCTATGCGCTTTGGGGGGCAAAAAGTTTTAGTGGTGCACAAAGATCTAGTGTTTAGCATGGCCATTCATGAATGACCATTGCTCATTCAGTATGCCGACATGAAAATGCTTACAGCACCTGGTATTCCCAGGCGGTCTCCCATCCAAGTACTAACAAGGCCCGACCCTGCTTAGCTTCCGAGATCGGACGAGATCGGGCGTGTTCAGGGTGGTATGGCCGTAAGCAAAGGCAGCGGTGGCCGGTACGGCCCATATACAGCAGATGGCAGTAGCCAATGCGTTAATGAAAAGCTTACAGCACCTGGTGTTAGATTGTGAAGATTCCGGGGGGGGGGGGGGGGGTGCTTAAGAGTGGGTACCCGGGTTCGGATGGAGAGCCGGGTCGTGGGTTTAGCTGGCTTCGGGCCTGGCACCCCGGTGGGAGACCAGGGCTCCCTGGGTCCGAGTGGAGAGCAGGGCAAAAGGTACCCGGGTTCGGATGGAGAGCCGGGTCGTGGGTTTAGCTGGCTTCGGGCCTGGCACCCCGGTGGGGGCCCAAGGCTTCCTGGGTCCGAGTGGAGGGCCGGGCAAAACGACTTTCTGCTGTCCACACTTTGAAGATTTTACACTCGTGCCACGGAAGTCACGTTAGAGGCTGGCCCAGGCCACCCCCTCCCCCTCCTGGGTGACAAGGCTCCCCGGGGCCGCGTGGAGAGCCAGGCAAAACGCCACATTGGGTGTTTTTCAGGTAGGGTAGGGCTCCTTTCCAGCACTATCCGCATGTTTTCAACACTTAATCAGGGGAGAGCGCGAACGCAGTCCCCCACTACCAGAAATTGTGCAGTCGAGATTCCCACATTTGGGGAATTCGCCCGGGTCAGCAAAGCACGGGGTGCAATGGCTGAGCCTCGCCGAGGGTGAACCACCTTCATGATCATGGTGTCTCCCCTGCCAGGTAAGTATGAGTTGTACATGCTGGCCATAGAGGAAAGCACTCAATCCACACACCAGTGCCCTGCCGGTCAGTCAACGACTAGTCCCCTCCACGAGGGCGTAACAATGGCCTCTTTGCGGTACCCAACAACCGAGTCTTAAAATTCCCCTTTAAGCACACACACAAGACACAGTGGCAGTATGTGAGCTTGTAGATATAGAGACTTTGACACATTTTGAGAACCTTCGATACTATTAGTTAAAGCGCTCACACCTATTTGCACTCAAGACAACCGAGCGCACCACCGTGCTCCATGTCATTTTCTTCAACAGCTGAGCTGGCCTTGTCCAATGGGCAAGGCCTTCCAAAAATATCCATAACTCATCAACGTCCCTCTCCACGGAAGTCTTTAGTAAAAGGCGAAAGGCTTATTCGTCATGAAGAGAGACCCGAGTAATTCTACCCGCTTGCCACAGCGGCCGGCAAAGCCTCTAGCCGCGCCGGTCAAGCGCTTAACGGCGCGCGTGCACGCACACACTTGGCGTGGGCAGCTCCGCAAAACAGCACATGCGTTATTTCACAGTCCGAGGTGGCCCTGTGCCCCCGCGGCTGGGTTTAAGGCGTCTTGGGTGGGTGGTTAAGAGCGGGTGTCCGGGTTGAAAGCGGGGCCTGTCGGATTGAGGGTGGGGTTTAATGATGTAGGCGTGGCCTATGCGCTTTGGGGGGCAAAAAGTTTTAGTGGTGCACAAAGATCTAGTGTTTAGCATGGCCATTCATGAATGACCATTGCTCATTCAGTATGCCGACATGAAAATGCTTACAGCACCTGGTATTCCCAGGCGGTCTCCCATCCAAGTACTAACCAGGCCCGACCCTGCTTAGCTTCCGAGATCGGGCGTGTTCAGGGTGGTATGGCCGTAAGCAAAGGCAGCGGTGGCCGGTACGGCCCATATACAGCAGATGGCAGTAGCCAATGCGTTAATGAAAAGCTTACAGCACCTGGTGTTAGATTGTGAAGATTCCGGGGGGGGGGGGGGGGGGGGGGGGTGCTTAAGAGTGGGTACCCGGGTTCGGATGGAGAGCCGGGTCGTGGGTTTAGCTGGCTTCGGGCCTGGCACCCCGGTGGGAGACCAGGGCTCCCTGGGTCCGAGTGGAGAGCAGGGCAAAAGGTACCCGGGTTCGGATGGAGAGCCGGGTCGTGGGTTTAGCTGGCTTCGGGCCTGGCACCCCGGTGGGGGCCCAAGGCTTCCTGGGTCCGAGTGGAGGGCCGGGCAAAACGACTTTCTACTGTCCACACTTTGAAGATTTTACACTCGTGCCCCGGAAGTCACGTTAGAGGCTGGCCCAGGCCACCCCCTCCCCCTCCTGGGTGACAAGGCTCCCCGGGGCCGCGTGGAGAGCCAGGCAAAACGCCACATTGGGTGTTTTTCAGGTAGGGTAGGGCTCCTTTCCAGCACTATCCGCATGTTTTCAACACTTAATCAGGGGAGAGCGCGAACGCAGTCCCCCACTACCAGAAATTGTGCAGTCGAGATTCCCACATTTGGGGAATTCGCCCGGGTCAGCAAAGCACGGGGTGCAATGGCTGAGCCTCGCCGAGGGTGAACCACCTTCATGATCATGGTGTCTCCCCTGCCAGGTAAGTATGAGTTGTACATGCTGGCCATAGAGGAAAGCACTCAATCCACACACCAGTGCCCTGCCGGTCAGTCAACGACTAGTCCCCTCCACGAGGGCGTAACAATGGCCTCTTTGCGGTACCCAACAACCGAGTCTTAAAATTCCCCTTTAAGCACACACACAAGACACAGTGGCAGTATGTGAGCTTGTAGATATAGAGACTTTGACACATTTTGAGAACCTTCGATACTATTAGTTAAAGCGCTCACACCTATTTGCACTCAAGACAACCGAGCGCACCACCGTGCTCCATGTCATTTTCTTCAACAGCTGAGCTGGCCTTGTCCAATGGGCAAGGCCTTCCAAAAATATCCATAACTCATCAACGTCCCTCTCCACGGAAGTCTTTAGTAAAAGGCGAAAGGCTTATTCGTCATGAAGAGAGACCCGAGTAATTCTACCCGCTTGCCACAGCGGCCGGCAAAGCCTCTAGCCACGCCGGTCAAGCGCTTAACGGCGCGCGTGCACGCACACACTTGGTGTGGGCAGCTCCGCAAAACAGCACATGCGTTATTTCACAGTCCGAGGTGGCCCTGTGCCCCCGCGGCTGGGTTTAAGGCGTCTTGGGTGGGTGGTTAAGAGCGGGTGTCCGGGTTGAAAGCGGGGCCTGTCGGATTGAGGGTGGGGTTTAATGATGTAGGCATGGCCTATGCGCTTTGGGGGGCAAAAAGTTTTAGTGGTGCACAAAGATCTAGTGTTTAGCATGGCCATTCATGAATGACCATTGCTCATTCAGTATGCCGACATGAAAATGCTTACAGCACCTGGTATTCCCAGGCGGTCTCCCATCCAAGTACTAACCAGGCCCGACCCTGCTTAGCTTCCGAGATCGGACGAGATCGGGCGTGTTCAGGGTGGTATGGCCGTAAGCAAAGGCAGCGGTGGCCGGTACGGCCCATATACAGCAGATGGCAGTAGCCAATGCGTTAATGAAAAGCTTACAGCACCTGGTGTTAGATTGTGAAGATTCCGGGGGGGGGGTGCTTAAGAGTGGGTACCCGGGTTCGGATGGAGAGCCGGGTCGTGGGTTTAGCTGGCTTCGGGCCTGGCACCCCGGTGGGAGACCAGGGCTCCCTGGGTCCGAGTGGAGAGCAGGGCAAAAGGTACCCGGGTTCGGATGGAGAGCCGGGTCGTGGGTTTAGCTGGCTTCGGGCCTGGCACCCCGGTGGGGGCCCAAGGCTTCCTGGGTCCGAGTGGAGGGCCGGGCAAAACGACTTTCTGCTGTCCACACTTTGAAGATTTTACACTCGTGCCCCGGAAGTCACGTTAGAGGCTGGCCCAGGCCACCCCCTCCCCCTCCTGGGTGACAAGGCTCCCCGGGGCCGCGTGGAGAGCCAGGCAAAACGCCACATTGGGTGTTTTTCAGGTAGGGTAGGGCTCCTTTCCAGCACTATCCGCATGTTTTCAACACTTAATCAGGGGAGAGCGCGAACGCAGTCCCCCACTACCAGAAATTGTGCAGTCGAGATTCCCACATTTGGGGAATTCGCCCGGGTCAGCAAAGCACGGGGTGCAATGGCTGAGCCTCGCCGAGGGTGAACCACCTTCATGATCATGGTGTCTCCCCTGCCAGGTAAGTATGAGTTGTACATGCTGGCCATAGAGGAAAGCACTCAATCCACACACCAGTGCCCTGCCGGTCAGTCAACGACTAGTCCCCTCCACGAGGGCGTAACAATGGCCTCTTTGCGGTACCCAACAACCGAGTCTTAAAATTCCCCTTTAAGCACACACACAAGACACAGTGGCAGTATGTGAGCTTGTAGATATTAAGACTTTGACACATTTTGAGAACCTTCGATACTATTAGTTAAAGCGCTCACACCTATTTGCACTCAAGACAACCGAGCGCACCACCGTGCTCCATGTCATTTTCTTCAACAGCTGAGCTGGCCTTGTCCAATGGGCAAGGCCTTCCAAAAATATCCATAACTCATCAACGTCCCTCTCCACGGAAGTCTTTAGTAAAAGGCGAAAGGCTTATTCGTCATGAAGAGAGACCCGAGTAATTCTACCCGCTTGCCACAGCGGCCGGCAAAGCCTCTAGCCGCGCCGGTCAAGCGCTTAACGGCGTGCGTGCACGCACACACTTGGCGTGGGCAGCTCCGCAAAACAGCACATGCGTTATTTCACAGTCCGAGGTGGCCCTGTGCTCCCGCGGCTGGGTTTAAGGCGTCTTGGGTGGGTGGTTAAGAGCGGGTGTCCGGGTTGAAAGCGGGGCCTGTCGGATTGAGGGTGGGGTTTAATGATGTAGGCGTGGCCTATGCGCTTTGGGGGGCAAAAAGTTTTAGTGGTGCACAAAGATCTAGTGTTTAGCATGGCCATTCATGAATGACCATTGCTCATTCAGTATGCCGACATGAAAATGCTTACAGCACCTGGTATTCCCAGGCGGTCTCCCATCCAAGTACTAACCAGGCCCGACCCTGCTTAGCTTCCGAGATCGGACGAGATCGGGCGTGTTCAGGGTGGTATGGCCGTAAGCAAAGGCAGCGGTGGCCGGTACGGCCCATATACAGCAGATGGCAGTAGCCAATGCGTTAATGAAAAGCTTACAGCACCTGGTGTTAGATTGTGAAGATTCCGGGGGGGGGGGGGGGGGTGCTTAAGAGTGGGTACCCGGGTTCGGATGGAGAGCCGGGTCGTGGGTTTAGCTGGCTTCGGGCCTGGCACCCCGGTGGGAGACCAGGGCTCCCTGGGTCCGAGTGGAGAGCAGGGCAAAAGGTACCCGGGTTCGGATGGAGAGCCGGGTCGTGGGTTTAGCTGGCTTCGGGCCTGGCACCCCGGTGGGGGCCCAAGGCTTCCTGGGTCCGAGTGGAGGGCCGGGCAAAACGACTTTCTGCTGTCCACACTTTGAAGATTTTACACTCGTGCCCCGGAAGTCACGTTAGAGGCTGGCCCAGGCCACCCCCTCCCCCTCCTGGGTGACAAGGCTCCCCGGGGCCGCGTGGAGAGCCAGGCAAAACGCCACATTGGGTGTTTTTCAGGTAGGGTAGGGCTCCTTTCCAGCACTATCCGCATGTTTTCAACACTTAATCAGGGGAGAGCGCGAACGCAGTCCCCCACTACCAGAAATTGTGCAGTCGAGATTCCCACATTTGGGGAATTCGCCCGGGTCAGCAAAGCACGGGGTGCAATGGCTGAGCCTCGCCGAGGGTGAACCACCTTCATGATCATGGTGTCTCCCCTGCCAGGTAAGTATGAGTTGTACATGCTGGCCATAGAGGAAAGCACTCAATCCACACACCAGTGCCCTGCCGGTCAGTCAACGACTAGTCCCCTCCACGAGGGCGTAACAATGGCCTCTTTGCGGTACCCAACAACCGAGTCTTAAAATTCCCCTTTAAGCACACACACAAGACACAGTGGCAGTATGTGAGCTTGTAGATATAGAGACTTTGACACATTTTGAGAACCTTCGATACTATTAGTTAAAGCGCTCACACCTATTTGCACTCAAGACAACCGAGCGCACCACCGTGCTCCATGTCATTTTCTTCAACAGCTGAGCTGGCCTTGTCCAATGGGCAAGGCCTTCCAAAAATATCCATAACTCATCAACGTCCCTCTCCACGGAAGTCTTTAGTAAAAGGCGAAAGGCTTATTCGTCATGAAGAGAGACCCGAGTAATTCTACCCGCTTGCCACAGCGGCCGGCAAAGCCTCTAGCCACGCCGGTCAAGCGCTTAACGGCGCGCGTGCACGCACACACTTGGCGTGGGCAGCTCCGCAAAACAGCACATGCGTTATTTCACAGTCCGAGGTGGCCCTGTGCCCCCGCGGCTGGGTTTAAGGCGTCTTGGGTGGGTGGTTAAAGGACCACTTCACCACTTTTCAACTTATCTTCCTATAATTGGTCCTAACTAATGTTCATGATAAAATACCACCATTTTTTCCTACTCAGTCTGTGTCTCATAGGAAGGCTGTGGGCAGTTCAGAAACCCGTCTACCAGTGACATCATCGATGGTGAATCCAAGCTAATAGAAACGGCAGGATTTATTTTCCTGAAAAGTTGCAATGCAAAAGTTGAAGCCATCGTTCTCACGATAATAAAAATCTAAATATATTTTAAAACAAATCTTGTTTAAAAGAAAATCTGCCTAATGATGATGTCACTGGTGGACGGGTGTCCGAACTGCCCAAAGCCCTCCTATGAGACACAGACTGAGTAGGAAAAAATGGTGGTGTTTTATCATGAACATTAGTGAGGACCAATTATATGAAGAGATGTTGAAAAGTGGTGAAGTGGTCCTTTAAGAGCGGGTGTCCGGGTTGAAAGCGGGGCCTGTCGGATTGAGGGTGGGGTTTAATGATGTAGGCATGGCCTATGCGCTTTGGGGGGCAAAAAGTTTTAGTGGTGCACAAAGATCTAGTGTTTAGCATGGCCATTCATGAATGACCATTGCTCATTCAGTATGCCGACATGAAAATGCTTACAGCACCTGGTATTCCCAGGCGGTCTCCCATCCAAGTACTAACCAGGCCCGACCCTGCTTAGCTTCCGAGATCGGACGAGATCGGGCGTGTTCAGGGTGGTATGGCCGTAAGCAAAGGCAGCGGTGGCCGGTACGGCCCATATACAGCAGATGGCAGTAGCCAATGCGTTAATGAAAAGCTTACAGCACCTGGTGTTAGATTGTGAAGATTCCGGGGGGGGGGTGCTTAAGAGTGGGTACCCGGGTTCGGATGGAGAGCCGGGTCGTGGGTTTAGCTGGCTTCGGGCCTGGCACCCCGGTGGGAGACCAGGGCTCCCTGGGTCCGAGTGGAGAGCAGGGCAAAAGGTACCCGGGTTCGGATGGAGAGCCGGGTCGTGGGTTTAGCTGGCTTCGGGCCTGGCACCCCGGTGGGGGCCCAAGGCTTCCTGGGTCCGAGTGGAGGGCCGGGCAAAACGACTTTCTGCTGTCCACACTTTGAAGATTTTACACTCGTGCCCCGGAAGTCACGTTAGAGGCTGGCCCAGGCCACCCCCTCCCCCTCCTGGGTGACAAGGCTCCCCGGGGCCGCGTGGAGAGCCAGGCAAAACGCCACATTGGGTGTTTTTCAGGTAGGGTAGGGCTCCTTTCCAGCACTATCCGCATGTTTTCAACACTTAATCAGGGGAGAGCGCGAACGCAGTCCCCCACTACCAGAAATTGTGCAGTCGAGATTCCCACATTTGGGGAATTCGCCCGGGTCAGCAAAGCACGGGGTGCAATGGCTGAGCCTCGCCGAGGGTGAACCACCTTCATGATCATGGTGTCTCCCCTGCCAGGTAAGTATGAGTTGTACATGCTGGCCATAGAGGAAAGCACTCAATCCACACACCAGTGCCCTGCCGGTCAGTCAACGACTAGTCCCCTCCACGAGGGCGTAACAATGGCCTCTTTGCGGTACCCAACAACCGAGTCTTAAAATTCCCCTTTAAGCACACACACAAGACACAGTGGCAGTATGTGAGCTTGTAGATATAGAGACTTTGACACATTTTGAGAACCTTCGATACTATTAGTTAAAGCGCTCACACCTATTTGCACTCAAGACAACCGAGCGCACCACCGTGCTCCATGTCATTTTCTTCAACAGCTGAGCTGGCCTTGTCCAATGGGCAAGGGCTTCCAAAAATATCCATAACTCATCAACGTCCCTCTCCACGGAAGTCTTTAGTAAAAGGCGAAAGGCTTATTCGTCATGAAGAGAGACCCGAGTAATTCTACCCGCTTGCCACAGCGGCCGGCAAAGCCTCTAGCCGCGCCGGTCAAGCGCTTAACGGCGCGCGTGCACGCACACACTTGGCGTGGGCAGCTCCGCAAAACAGCACATGCGTTATTTCACAGTCCGAGGTGGCCCTGTGCCCCCGCGGCTGGGTTTAAGGCGTCTTGGGTGGGTGGTTAAGAGCGGGTGTCCGGGTTGAAAGCGGGGCCTGTCGGATTGAGGGTGGGGTTTAATGATGTAGGCGTGGCCTATGCGCTTTGGGGGGCAAAAAGTTTTAGTGGTGCACAAAGATCTAGTGTTTAGCATGGCCATTCATGAATGACCATTGCTCATTCAGTATGCCGACATGAAAATGCTTACAGCACCTGGTATTCCCAGGCTGTCTCCCATCCAAGTACTAACCAGGCCCGACCCTGCTTAGCTTCCGAGATCGGACGAGATCGGGCGTGTTCAGGGTGGTATGGCCGTAAGCAAAGGCAGCGGTGGCCGGTACGGCCCATATACAGCAGATGGCAGTAGCCAATGCGTTAATGAAAAGCTTACAGCACCTGGTGTTAGATTGTGAAGATTCCGGGGGGGGGGGGGGGGGGGGGTGCTTAAGAGTGGGTACCCGGGTTCGGATGGAGAGCCGGGTCGTGGGTTTAGCTGGCTTCGGGCCTGGCACCCCGGTGGGAGACCAGGGCTCCCTGGGTCCGAGTGGAGAGCAGGGCAAAAGGTACCCGGGTTCGGATGGAGAGCCGGGTCGTGGGTTTAGCTGGCTTCGGGCCTGGCACCCCGGTGGGGGCCCAAGGCTTCCTGGGTCCGAGTGGAGGGCCGGGCAAAACGACTTTCTGCTGTCCACACTTTGAAGATTTTACACTCGTGCCCCGGAAGTCACGTTAGAGGCTGGCCCAGGCCACCCCCTCCCCCTCCTGGGTGACAAGGCTCCCCGGGGCCGCGTGGAGAGCCAGGCAAAACGCCACATTGGGTGTTTTTCAGGTAGGGTAGGGCTCCTTTCCAGCACTATCCGCATGTTTTCAACACTTAATCAGGGGAGAGCGCGAACGCAGTCCCCCACTACCAGAAATTGTGCAGTCGAGATTCCCACATTTGGGGAATTCGCCCGGGTCAGCAAAGCACGGGGTGCAATGGCTGAGCCTCGCCGAGGGTGAACCACCTTCATGATCATGGTGTCTCCCCTGCCAGGTAAGTATGAGTTGTACATGCTGGCCATAGAGGAAAGCACTCAATCCACACACCAGTGCCCTGCCGGTCAGTCAACGACTAGTCCCCTCCACGAGGGCGTAACAATGGCCTCTTTGCGGTACCCAACAACCGAGTCTTAAAATTCCCCTTTAAGCACACACACAAGACACAGTGGCAGTATGTGAGCTTGTAGATATAGAGACTTTGACACATTTTGAGAACCTTCGATACTATTAGTTAAAGCGCTCACACCTATTTGCACTCAAGACAACCGAGCGCACCACCGTGCTCCATGTCATTTTCTTCAACAGCTGAGCTGGCCTTGTCCAATGGGCAAGGCCTTCCAAAAACATCCATAACTCATCAACGTCCCTCTCCACGGAAGTCTTTAGTAAAAGGCGAAAGGCTTATTCGTCATGAAGAGAGACCCGAGTAATTCTACCCGCTTGCCACAGCGGCCGGCAAAGCCTCTAGCCACGCCGGTCAAGCGCTTAACGGCGCGCGTGCACGCACACACTTGGCGTGGGCAGCTCCGCAAAACAGCACATGCGTTATTTCACAGTCCGAGGTGGCCCTGTGCCCCCGCGGCTGGGTTTAAGGCGTCTTGGGTGGGTGGTTAAGAGCGGGTGTCCGGGTTGAAAGCGGGGCCTGTCGGATTGAGGGTGGGGTTTAATGATGTAGGCATGGCCTATGCGCTTTGGGGGGCAAAAAGTTTTAGTGGTGCACAAAGATCTAGTGTTTAGCATGGCCATTCATGAATGACCATTGCTCATTCAGTATGCCGACATGAAAATGCTTACAGCACCTGGTATTCCCAGGCGGTCTCCCATCCAAGTACTAACCAGGCCCGACCCTGCTTAGCTTCCGAGATCGGACGAGATCGGGCGTGTTCAGGGTGGTATGGCCGTAAGCAAAGGCAGCGGTGGCCGGTACGGCCCATATACAGCAGATGGCAGTAGCCAATGCGTTAATGAAAAGCTTACAGCACCTGGTGTTAGATTGTGAAGATTCCGGGGGGGGGGTGCTTAAGAGTGGGTACCCGGGTTCGGATGGAGAGCCGGGTCGTGGGTTTAGCTGGCTTCGGGCCTGGCACCCCGGTGGGAGACCAGGGCTCCCTGGGTCCGAGTGGAGAGCAGGGCAAAAGGTACCCGGGTTCGGATGGAGAGCCGGGTCGTGGGTTTAGCTGGCTTCGGGCCTGGCACCCCGGTGGGGGCCCAAGGCTTCCTGGGTCCGAGTGGAGGGCCGGGCAAAACGACTTTCTGCTGTCCACACTTTGAAGATTTTACACTCGTGCCCCGGAAGTCACGTTAGAGGCTGGCCCAGGCCACCCCCTCCCCCTCCTGGGTGACAAGGCTCCCCGGGGCCGCGTGGAGAGCCAGGCAAAACGCCACATTGGGTGTTTTTCAGGTAGGGTAGGGCTCCTTTCCAGCACTATCCGCATGTTTTCAACACTTAATCAGGGGAGAGCGCGAACGCAGTCCCCCACTACCAGAAATTGTGCAGTCGAGATTCCCACATTTGGGGAATTCGCCCGGGTCAGCAAAGCACGGGGTGCAATGGCTGAGCCTCGCCGAGGGTGAACCACCTTCATGATCATGGTGTCTCCCCTGCCAGGTAAGTATGAGTTGTACATGCTGGCCATAGAGGAAAGCACTCAATCCACACACCAGTGCCCTGCCGGTCAGTCAACGACTAGTCCCCTCCACGAGGGCGTAACAATGGCCTCTTTGCGGTACCCAACAACCGAGTCTTAAAATTCCCCTTTAAGCACACACACAAGACACAGTGGCAGTATGTGAGCTTGTAGATATTAAGACTTTGACACATTTTGAGAACCTTCGATACTATTAGTTAAAGCGCTCACACCTATTTGCACTCAAGACAACCGAGCGCACCACCGTGCTCCATGTCATTTTCTTCAACAGCTGAGCTGGCCTTGTCCAATGGGCAAGGCCTTCCAAAAATATCCATAACTCATCAACGTCCCTCTCCACGGAAGTCTTTAGTAAAAGGCGAAAGGCTTATTCGTCATGAAGAGAGACCCGAGTAATTCTACCCGCTTGCCACAGCGGCCGGCAAAGCCTCTAGCCGCGCCGGTCAAGCGCTTAACGGCGTGCGTGCACGCACACACTTGGCGTGGGCAGCTCCGCAAAACAGCACATGCGTTATTTCACAGTCCGAGGTGGCCCTGTGCTCCCGCGGCTGGGTTTAAGGCGTCTTGGGTGGGTGGTTAAGAGCGGGTGTCCGGGTTGAAAGCGGGGCCTGTCGGATTGAGGGTGGGGTTTAATGATGTAGGCGTGGCCTATGCGCTTTGGGGGGCAAAAAGTTTTAGTGGTGCACAAAGATCTAGTGTTTAGCATGGCCATTCATGAATGACCATTGCTCATTCAGTATGCCGACATGAAAATGCTTACAGCACCTGGTATTCCCAGGCGGTCTCCCATCCAAGTACTAACCAGGCCCGACCCTGCTTAGCTTCCGAGATCGGACGAGATCGGGCGTGTTCAGGGTGGTATGGCCGTAAGCAAAGGCAGCGGTGGCCGGTACGGCCCATATACAGCAGATGGCAGTAGCCAATGCGTTAATGAAAAGCTTACAGCACCTGGTGTTAGATTGTGAAGATTCCGGGGGGGGGGGGGTGCTTAAGAGTGGGTACCCGGGTTCGGATGGAGAGCCGGGTCGTGGGTTTAGCTGGCTTCGGGCCTGGCACCCCGGTGGGAGACCAGGGCTCCCTGGGTCCGAGTGGAGAGCAGGGCAAAAGGTACCCGGGTTCGGATGGAGAGCCGGGTCGTGGGTTTAGCTGGCTTCGGGCCTGGCACCCCGGTGGGGGCCCAAGGCTTCCTGGGTCCGAGTGGAGGGCCGGGCAAAACGACTTTCTGCTGTCCACACTTTGAAGATTTTACACTCGTGCCCCGGAAGTCACGTTAGAGGCTGGCCCAGGCCATCCCCTCCCCCTCCTGGGTGACAAGGCTCCCCGGGGCCGCGTGGAGAGCCAGGCAAAACGCCACATTGGGTGTTTTTCAGGTAGGGTAGGGCTCCTTTCCAGCACTATCCACATGTTTTCAACACTTAATCAGGGGAGAGCGCGAACGCAGTCCCCCACTACCAGAAATTGTGCAGTCGAGATTCCCACATTTGGGGAATTCGCCCGGGTCAGCAAAGCACGGGGTGCAATGGCTGAGCCTCGCCGAGGGTGAACCACCTTCATGATCATGGTGTCTCCCCTGCCAGGTAAGTATGAGTTGTACATGCTGGCCATAGAGGAAAGCACTCAATCCACACACCAGTGCCCTGCCGGTCAGTCAACGACTAGTCCCCTCCACGAGGGCGTAACAATGGCCTCTTTGCGGTACCCAACAACCGAGTCTTAAAATTCCCCTTTAAGCACACACACAAGACACAGTGGCAGTATGTGAGCTTGTAGATATAGAGACTTTGACACATTTTGAGAACCTTCGATACTATTAGTTAAAGCGCTCACACCTATTTGCACTCAAGACAACCGAGCGCACCACCGTGCTCCATGTCATTTTCTTCAACAGCTGAGCTGGCCTTGTCCAATGGGCAAGGCCTTCCAAAAACATCCATAACTCATCAACGTCCCTCTCCACGGAAGTCTTTAGTAAAAGGCGAAAGGCTTATTCGTCATGAAGAGAGACCCGAGTAATTCTACCCGCTTGCCACAGCGGCCGGCAAAGCCTCTAGCCACGCCGGTCAAGCGCTTAACGGCGCGCGTGCACGCACACACTTGGCGTGGGCAGCTCCGCAAAACAGCACATGCGTTATTTCACAGTCCGAGGTGGCCCTGTGCCCCCGCGGCTGGGTTTAAGGCGTCTTGGGTGGGTGGTTAAGAGCGGGTGTCCGGGTTGAAAGCGGGGCCTGTCGGATTGAGGGTGGGGTTTAATGATGTAGGCGTGGCCTATGCGCTTTGGGGGGCAAAAAGTTTTAGTGGTGCACAAAGATCTAGTGTTTAGCATGGCCATTCATGAATGACCATTGCTCATTCAGTATGCCGACATGAAAATGCTTACAGCACCTGGTATTCCCAGGCGGTCTCCCATCCAAGTACTAACCAGGCCCGACCCTGCTTAGCTTCCGAGATCGGACGAGATCGGGCGTGTTCAGGGTGGTATGGCCGTAAGCAAAGGCAGCGGTGGCCGGTACGGCCCATATACAGCAGATGGCAGTAGCCAATGCGTTAATGAAAAGCTTACAGCACCTGGTGTTAGATTGTGAAGATTCCGGGGGGGGGGGGGGGTGCTTAAGAGTGGGTACCCGGGTTCGGATGGAGAGCCGGGTCGTGGGTTTAGCTGGCTTCGGGCCTGGCACCCCGGTGGGAGACCAGGGCTCCCTGGGTCCGAGTGGAGAGCAGGGCAAAAGGTACCCGGGTTCGGATGGAGAGCCGGGTCGTGGGTTTAGCTGGCTTCGGGCCTGGCACCCCGGTGGGAGACCAGGGCTCCCTGGGTCCGAGTGGAGAGCAGGGCAAAAGGTACCCGGGTTCGGATGGAGAGCCGGGTCGTGGGTTTAGCTGGCTTCGGGCCTGGCACCCCGGTGGGGGCCCAAGGCTTCCTGGGTCCGAGTGGAGGGCCGGGCAAAACGACTTTCTGCTGTCCACACTTTGAAGATTTTACACTCGTGCCCCGGAAGTCACGTTAGAGGCTGGCCCAGGCCACCCCCTCCCCCTCCTGGGTGACAAGGCTCCCCGGGGCCGCGTGGAGAGCCAGGCAAAACGCCACATTGGGTGTTTTTCAGGTAGGGTAGGGCTCCTTTCCAGCACTATCCGCATGTTTTCAACACTTAATCAGGGGAGAGCGCGAACGCAGTCCCCCACTACCAGAAATTGTGCAGTCGAGATTCCCACATTTGGGGAATTCGCCCGGGTCAGCAAAGCACGGGGTGCAATGGCTGAGCCTCGCCGAGGGTGAACCACCTTCATGATCATGGTGTCTCCCCTGCCAGGTAAGTATGAGTTGTACATGCTGGCCATAGAGGAAAGCACTCAATCCACACACCAGTGCCCTGCCGGTCAGTCAACGACTAGTCCCCTCCACGAGGGCGTAACAATGGCCTCTTTGCGGTACCCAACAACCGAGTCTTAAAATTCCCCTTTAAGCACACACACAAGACACAGTGGCAGTATGTGAGCTTGTAGATATAGAGACTTTGACACATTTTGAGAACCTTCGATACTATTAGTTAAAGCGCTCACACCTATTTGCACTCAAGACAACCGAGCGCACCACCGTGCTCCATGTCATTTTCTTCAACAGCTGAGCTGGCCTTGTCCAATGGGCAAGGCCTTCCAAAAACATCCATAACTCATCAACGTCCCTCTCCACGGAAGTCTTTAGTAAAAGGCGAAAGGCTTATTCGTCATGAAGAGAGACCCGAGTAATTCTACCCGCTTGCCACAGCGGCCGGCAAAGCCTCTAGCCACGCCGGTCAAGCGCTTAACGGCGCGCGTGCACGCACACACTTGGCGTGGGCAGCTCCGCAAAACAGCACATGCGTTATTTCACAGTCCGAGGTGGCCCTGTGCCCCCGCGGCTGGGTTTAAGGCGTCTTGGGTGGGTGGTTAAGAGCGGGTGTCCGGGTTGAAAGCGGGGCCTGTCGGATTGAGGGTGGGGTTTAATGATGTAGGCATGGCCTATGCGCTTTGGGGGGCAAAAAGTTTTAGTGGTGCACAAAGATCTAGTGTTTAGCATGGCCATTCATGAATGACCATTGCTCATTCAGTATGCCGACATGAAAATGCTTACAGCACCTGGTATTCCCAGGCGGTCTCCCATCCAAGTACTAACCAGGCCCGACCCTGCTTAGCTTCCGAGATCGGACGAGATCGGGCGTGTTCAGGGTGGTATGGCCGTAAGCAAAGGCAGCGGTGGCCGGTACGGCCCATATACAGCAGATGGCAGTAGCCAATGCGTTAATGAAAAGCTTACAGCACCTGGTGTTAGATTGTGAAGATTCCGGGGGGGGGGTGCTTAAGAGTGGGTACCCGGGTTCGGATGGAGAGCCGGGTCGTGGGTTTAGCTGGCTTCGGGCCTGGCACCCCGGTGGGAGACCAGGGCTCCCTGGGTCCGAGTGGAGAGCAGGGCAAAAGGTACCCGGGTTCGGATGGAGAGCCGGGTCGTGGGTTTAGCTGGCTTCGGGCCTGGCACCCCGGTGGGGGCCCAAGGCTTCCTGGGTCCGAGTGGAGGGCCGGGCAAAACGACTTTCTGCTGTCCACACTTTGAAGATTTTACACTCGTGCCCCGGAAGTCACGTTAGAGGCTGGCCCAGGCCACCCCCTCCCCCTCCTGGGTGACAAGGCTCCCCGGGGCCGCGTGGAGAGCCAGGCAAAACGCCACATTGGGTGTTTTTCAGGTAGGGTAGGGCTCCTTTCCAGCACTATCCGCATGTTTTCAACACTTAATCAGGGGAGAGCGCGAACGCAGTCCCCCACTACCAGAAATTGTGCAGTCGAGATTCCCACATTTGGGGAATTCGCCCGGGTCAGCAAAGCACGGGGTGCAATGGCTGAGCCTCGCCGAGGGTGAACCACCTTCATGATCATGGTGTCTCCCCTGCCAGGTAAGTATGAGTTGTACATGCTGGCCATAGAGGAAAGCACTCAATCCACACACCAGTGCCCTGCCGGTCAGTCAACGACTAGTCCCCTCCACGAGGGCGTAACAATGGCCTCTTTGCGGTACCCAACAACCGAGTCTTAAAATTCCCCTTTAAGCACACACACAAGACACAGTGGCAGTATGTGAGCTTGTAGATATAGAGACTTTGACACATTTTGAGAACCTTCGTTACTATTAGTTAAAGCGCTCACACCTATTTGCACTCAAGACAACCGAGCGCACCACCGTGCTCCATGTCATTTTCTTCAACAGCTGAGCTGGCCTTGTCCAATGGGCAAGGCCTTCCAAAAACATCCATAACTCATCAACGTCCCTCTCCACGGAAGTCTTTAGTAAAAGGCGAAAGGCTTATTCGTCATGAAGAGAGACCCGAGTAATTCTACCCGCTTGCCACAGCGGCCGGCAAAGCCTCTAGCCACGCCGGTCAAGCGCTTAACGGCGCGCGTGCACGCACACACTTGGCGTGGGCAGCTCCGCAAAACAGCACATGCGTTATTTCACAGTCCGAGGTGGCCCTGTGCCCCCGCGGCTGGGTTTAAGGCGTCTTGGGTGGGTGGTTAAGAGCGGGTGTCCGGGTTGAAAGCGGGGCCTGTCGGATTGAGGGTGGGGTTTAATGATGTAGGCGTGGCCTATGCGCTTTGGGGGGCAAAAAGTTTTAGTGGTGCACAAAGATCTAGTGTTTAGCATGGCCATTCATGAATGACCATTGCTCATTCAGTATGCCGACATGAAAATGCTTACAGCACCTGGTATTCCCAGGCGGTCTCCCATCCAAGTACTAACCAGGCCCGACCCTGCTTAGCTTCCGAGATCGGACGAGATCGGGCGTGTTCAGGGTGGTATGGCCGTAAGCAAAGGCAGCGGTGGCCGGTACGGCCCATATACAGCAGATGGCAGTAGCCAATGCGTTAATGAAAAGCTTACAGCACCTGGTGTTAGATTGTGAAGATTCCGGGGGGGGGGGGGGGGGGGGGGGGGTGCTTAAGAGTGGGTACCCGGGTTCGGATGGAGAGCCGGGTCGTGGGTTTAGCTGGCTTCGGGCCTGGCACCCCGGTGGGAGACCAGGGCTCCCTGGGTCCGAGTGGAGAGCAGGGCAAAAGGTACCCGGGTTCGGATGGAGAGCCGGGTCGTGGGTTTAGCTGGCTTCGGGCCTGGCACCCCGGTGGGGGCCCAAGGCTTCCTGGGTCCGAGTGGAGGGCCGGGCAAAACGACTTTCTGCTGTCCACACTTTGAAGATTTTACACTCGTGCCCCGGAAGTCACGTTAGAGGCTGGCCCAGGCCACCCCCTCCCCCTCCTGGGTGACAAGGCTCCCCGGGGCCGCGTGGAGAGCCAGGCAAAACGCCACATTGGGTGTTTTTCAGGTAGGGTAGGGCTCCTTTCCAGCACTATCCGCATGTTTTCAACACTTAATCAGGGGAGAGCGCGAACGCAGTCCCCCACTACCAGAAATTGTGCAGTCGAGATTCCCACATTTGGGGAATTCGCCCGGGTCAGCAAAGCACGGGGTGCAATGGCTGAGCCTCGCCGAGGGTGAACCACCTTCATGATCATGGTGTCTCCCCTGCCAGGTAAGTATGAGTTGTACATGCTGGCCATAGAGGAAAGCACTCAATCCACACACCAGTGCCCTGCCGGTCAGTCAACGACTAGTCCCCTCCACGAGGGCGTAACAATGGCCTCTTTGCGGTACCCAACAACCGAGTCTTAAAATTCCCCTTTAAGCACACACACAAGACACAGTGGCAGTATGTGAGCTTGTAGATATAGAGACTTTGACACATTTTGAGAACCTTCGATACTATTAGTTAAAGCGCTCACACCTATTTGCACTCAAGACAACCGAGCGCACCACCGTGCTCCATGTCATTTTCTTCAACAGCTGAGCTGGCCTTGTCCAATGGGCAAGGCCTTCCAAAAACATCCATAACTCATCAACGTCCCTCTCCACGGAAGTCTTTAGTAAAAGGCGAAAGGCTTATTCGTCATGAAGAGAGACCCGAGTAATTCTACCCGCTTGCCACAGCGGCCGGCAAAGCCTCTAGCCACGCCGGTCAAGCGCTTAACGGCGCGCGTGCACGCACACACTTGGCGTGGGCAGCTCCGCAAAACAGCACATGCGTTATTTCACAGTCCGAGGTGGCCCTGTGCCCCCGCGGCTGGGTTTAAGGCGTCTTGGGTGGGTGGTTAAGAGCGGGTGTCCGGGTTGAAAGCGGGGCCTGTCGGATTGAGGGTGGGGTTTAATGATGTAGGCGTGGCCTATGCGCTTTGGGGGGCAAAAAGTTTTAGTGGTGCACAAAGATCTAGTGTTTAGCATGGCCATTCATGAATGACCATTGCTCATTCAGTATGCCGACATGAAAATGCTTACAGCACCTGGTATTCCCAGGCGGTCTCCCATCCAAGTACTAACCAGGCCCGACCCTGCTTAGCTTCCGAGATCGGACGAGATCGGGCGTGTTCAGGGTGGTATGGCCGTAAGCAAAGGCAGCGGTGGCCGGTACGGCCCATATACAGCAGATGGCAGTAGCCAATGCGTTAATGAAAAGCTTACAGCACCTGGTGTTAGATTGTGAAGATTCCGGGGGGGGGGGGGGTGCTTAAGAGTGGGTACCCGGGTTCGGATGGAGAGCCGGGTCGTGGGTTTAGCTGGCTTCGGGCCTGGCACCCCGGTGGGAGACCAGGGCTCCCTGGGTCCGAGTGGAGAGCAGGGCAAAAGGTACCCGGGTTCGGATGGAGAGCCGGGTCGTGGGTTTAGCTGGCTTCGGGCCTGGCACCCCGGTGGGGGCCCAAGGCTTCCTGGGTCCGAGTGGAGGGCCGGGCAAAACGACTTTCTGCTGTCCACACTTTGAAGATTTTACACTCGTGCCCCGGAAGTCACGTTAGAGGCTGGCCCAGGCCATCCCCTCCCCCTCCTGGGTGACAAGGCTCCCCGGGGCCGCGTGGAGAGCCAGGCAAAACGCCACATTGGGTGTTTTTCAGGTAGGGTAGGGCTCCTTTCCAGCACTATCCACATGTTTTCAACACTTAATCAGGGGAGAGCGCGAACGCAGTCCCCCACTACCAGAAATTGTGCAGTCGAGATTCCCACATTTGGGGAATTCGCCCGGGTCAGCAAAGCACGGGGTGCAATGGCTGAGCCTCGCCGAGGGTGAACCACCTTCATGATCATGGTGTCTCCCCTGCCAGGTAAGTATGAGTTGTACATGCTGGCCATAGAGGAAAGCACTCAATCCACACACCAGTGCCCTGCCGGTCAGTCAACGACTAGTCCCCTCCACGAGGGCGTAACAATGGCCTCTTTGCGGTACCCAACAACCGAGTCTTAAAATTCCCCTTTAAGCACACACACAAGACACAGTGGCAGTATGTGAGCTTGTAGATATAGAGACTTTGACACATTTTGAGAACCTTCGATACTATTAGTTAAAGCGCTCACACCTATTTGCACTCAAGACAACCGAGCGCACCACCGTGCTCCATGTCATTTTCTTCAACAGCTGAGCTGGCCTTGTCCAATGGGCAAGGCCTTCCAAAAACATCCATAACTCATCAACGTCCCTCTCCACGGAAGTCTTTAGTAAAAGGCGAAAGGCTTATTCGTCATGAAGAGAGACCCGAGTAATTCTACCCGCTTGCCACAGCGGCCGGCAAAGCCTCTAGCCACGCCGGTCAAGCGCTTAACGGCGCGCGTGCACGCACACACTTGGCGTGGGCAGCTCCGCAAAACAGCACATGCGTTATTTCACAGTCCGAGGTGGCCCTGTGCCCCCGCGGCTGGGTTTAAGGCGTCTTGGGTGGGTGGTTAAGAGCGGGTGTCCGGGTTGAAAGCGGGGCCTGTCGGATTGAGGGTGGGGTTTAATGATGTAGGCGTGGCCTATGCGCTTTGGGGGGCAAAAAGTTTTAGTGGTGCACAAAGATCTAGTGTTTAGCATGGCCATTCATGAATGACCATTGCTCATTCAGTATGCCGACATGAAAATGCTTACAGCACCTGGTATTCCCAGGCGGTCTCCCATCCAAGTACTAACCAGGCCCGACCCTGCTTAGCTTCCGAGATCGGACGAGATCGGGCGTGTTCAGGGTGGTATGGCCGTAAGCAAAGGCAGCGGTGGCCGGTACGGCCCATATACAGCAGATGGCAGTAGCCAATGCGTTAATGAAAAGCTTACAGCACCTGGTGTTAGATTGTGAAGATTCCGGGGGGGGGGGGGGGGGGGGGGGGGGGGGTGCTTAAGAGTGGGTACCCGGGTTCGGATGGAGAGCCGGGTCGTGGGTTTAGCTGGCTTCGGGCCTGGCACCCCGGTGGGAGACCAGGGCTCCCTGGGTCCGAGTGGAGAGCAGGGCAAAAGGTACCCGGGTTCGGATGGAGAGCCGGGTCGTGGGTTTAGCTGGCTTCGGGCCTGGCACCCCGGTGGGGGCCCAAGGCTTCCTGGGTCCGAGTGGAGGGCCGGGCAAAACGACTTTCTGCTGTCCACACTTTGAAGATTTTACACTCGTGCCCCGGAAGTCACGTTAGAGGCTGGCCCAGGCCACCCCCTCCCCCTCCTGGGTGACAAGGCTCCCCGGGGCCGCGTGGAGAGCCAGGCAAAACGCCACATTGGGTGTTTTTCAGGTAGGGTAGGGCTCCTTTCCAGCACTATCCGCATGTTTTCAACACTTAATCAGGGGAGAGCGCGAACGCAGTCCCCCACTACCAGAAATTGTGCAGTCGAGATTCCCACATTTGGGGAATTCGCCCGGGTCAGCAAAGCACGGGGTGCAATGGCTGAGCCTCGCCGAGGGTGAACCACCTTCATGATCATGGTGTCTCCCCTGCCAGGTAAGTATGAGTTGTACATGCTGGCCATAGAGGAAAGCACTCAATCCACACACCAGTGCCCTGCCGGTCAGTCAACGACTAGTCCCCTCCACGAGGGCGTAACAATGGCCTCTTTGCGGTACCCAACAACCGAGTCTTAAAATTCCCCTTTAAGCACACACACAAGACACAGTGGCAGTATGTGAGCTTGTAGATATTAAGACTTTGACACATTTTGAGAACCTTCGATACTATTAGTTAAAGCGCTCACACCTATTTGCACTCAAGACAACCGAGCGCACCACCGTGCTCCATGTCATTTTCTTCAACAGCTGAGCTGGCCTTGTCCAATGGGCAAGGCCTTCCAAAAATATCCATAACTCATCAACGTCCCTCTCCACGGAAGTCTTTAGTAAAAGGCGAAAGGCTTATTCGTCATGAAGAGAGACCCGAGTAATTCTACCCGCTTGCCACAGCGGCCGGCAAAGCCTCTAGCCGCGCCGGTCAAGCGCTTAACGGCGCGCGTGCACGCACACACTTGGCGTGGGCAACTCCGCAAAACAGCACATGCGTTATTTCACAGTCCGAGGTGGCCCTGTGCCCCCGCGGCTGGGTTTAAGGCGTCTTGGGTGGGTGGTTAAGAGCGGGTGTCCGGGTTGAAAGCGGGGCCTGTCGGATTGAGGGTGGGGTTTAATGATGTAGGCGTGGCCTATGCGCTTTGGGGGGCAAAAAGTTTTAGTGGTGCACAAAGATCTAGTGTTTAGCATGGCCATTCATGAATGACCATTGCTCATTCAGTATGCCGACATGAAAATGCTTACAGCACCTGGTATTCCCAGGCGGTCTCCCATCCAAGTACTAACCAGGCCCGACCCTGCTTAGCTTCCGAGATCGGACGAGTTCTGGCGTGTTCAGGGTGGTATGGCCGTAAGCAAAGGCAGCGGTGGCCGGTACGGCCCATATACAGCAGATGGCAGTAGCCAATGCGTTAATGAAAAGCTTACAGCACCTGGTGTTAGATTGTGAAGATTCCGGGGGGGGGGGGGTGCTTAAGAGTGGGTACCCGGGTTCGGATGGAGAGCCGGGTCGTGGGTTTAGCTGGCTTCGGGCCTGGCACCCCGGTGGGAGACCAGGGCTCCCTGGGTCCGAGTGGAGAGCAGGGCAAAAGGTACCCGGGTTCGGATGGAGAGCCGGGTCGTGGGTTTAGCTGGCTTCGGGCCTGGCACCCCGGTGGGGGCCCAAGGCTTCCTGGGTCCGAGTGGAGGGCCGGGCAAAACGACTTTCTGCTGTCCACACTTTGAAGATTTTACACTCGTGCCCCGGAAGTCACGTTAGAGGCTGGCCCAGGCCACCCCCTCCCCCTCCTGGGTGACAAGGCTCCCCGGGGCCGCGTGGAGAGCCAGGCAAAACGCCACATTGGGTGTTTTTCAGGTAGGGTAGGGCTCCTTTCCAGCACTATCCGCATGTTTTCAACACTTAATCAGGGGAGAGCGCGAACGCAGTCCCCCACTACCAGAAATTGTGCAGTCGAGATTCCCACATTTGGGGAATTCGCCCGGGTCAGCAAAGCACGGGGTGCAATGGCTGAGCCTCGCCGAGGGTGAACCACCTTCATGATCATGGTGTCTCCCCTGCCAGGTAAGTATGAGTTGTACATGCTGGCCATAGAGGAAAGCACTCAATCCACACACCAGTGCCCTGCCGGTCAGTCAACGACTAGTCCCCTCCACGAGGGCGTAACAATGGCCTCTTTGCGGTACCCAACAACCGAGTCTTAAAATTCCCCTTTAAGCACACACACAAGACACAGTGGCAGTATGTGAGCTTGTAGATATTAAGACTTTGACACATTTTGAGAACCTTCGATACTATTAGTTAAAGCGCTCACACCTATTTGCACTCAAGACAACCGAGCGCACCACCGTGCTCCATGTCATTTTCTTCAACAGCTGAGCTGGCCTTGTCCAATGGGCAAGGCCTTCCAAAAATATCCATAACTCATCAACGTCCCTCTCCACGGAAGTCTTTAGTAAAAGGCGAAAGGCTTATTCGTCATGAAGAGAGACCCGAGTAATTCTACCCGCTTGCCACAGCGGCCGGCAAAGCCTCTAGCCGCGCCGGTCAAGCGCTTAACGGCGCGCGTGCACGCACACACTTGGCGTGGGCAGCTCCGCAAAACAGCACATGCGTTATTTCACAGTCCGAGGTGGTCCTGTGCCCCCGCGGCTGGGTTTAAGGCGTCTTGGGTGGGTGGTTAAGAGCGGGTGTCCGGGTTGAAAGCGGGGCCTGTCGGATTGAGGGTGGGGTTTAATGATGTAGGCGTGGCCTATGCGCTTTGGGGGGCAAAAAGTTTTAGTGGTGCACAAAGATCTAGTGTTTAGCATGGCCATTCATGAATGACCATTGCTCATTCAGTATGCCGACATGAAAATGCTTACAGCACCTGGTATTCCCAGGCGGTCTCCCATCCAAGTACTAACCAGGCCCGACCCTGCTTAGCTTCCGAGATCGGACGAGATCGGGCGTGTTCAGGGTGGTATGGCCGTAAGCAAAGGCAGCGGTGGCCGGTACGGCCCATATACAGCAGATGGCAGTAGCCAATGCGTTAATGAAAAGCTTACAGCACCTGGTGTTAGATTGTGAAGATTCCGGGGGGGGGGGTGCTTAAGAGTGGGTACCCGGGTTCGGATGGAGAGCCGGGTCGTGGGTTTAGCTGGCTTCGGGCCTGGCACCCCGGTGGGAGACCAGGGCTCCCTGGGTCCGAGTGGAGAGCAGGGCAAAAGGTACCCGGGTTCGGATGGAGAGCCGGGTCGTGGGTTTAGCTGGCTTCGGGCCTGGCACCCCGGTGGGGGCCCAAGGCTTCCTGGGTCCGAGTGGAGGGCCGGGCAAAACGACTTTCTGCTGTCCACACTTTGAAGATTTTACACTCGTGCCCCGGAAGTCACGTTAGAGGCTGGCCCAGGCCACCCCCTCCCCCTCCTGGGTGACAAGGCTCCCCGGGGCCGCGTGGAGAGCCAGGCAAAACGCCACATTGGGTGTTTTTCAGGTAGGGTAGGGCTCCTTTCCAGCACTATCCGCATGTTTTCAACACTTAATCAGGGGACAGCGCGAACGCAGTCCCCCACTACCAGAAATTGTGCAGTCGAGATTCCCACATTTGGGGAATTCGCCCGGGTCAGCAAAGCACGGGGTGCAATGGCTGAGCCTCGCCGAGGGTGAACCACCTTCATGATCATGGTGTCTCCCCTGCCAGGTAAGTATGAGTTGTACATGCTGGCCATAGAGGAAAGCACTCAATCCACACACCAGTACCCTGCCGGTCAGTCAACGACTAGTCCCCTCCACGAGGGCGTAACAATGGCCTCTTTGCGGTACCCAACAACCGAGTCTTAAAATTCCCCTTTAAGCACACACACAAGACACAGTGGCAGTATGTGAGCTTGTAGATATTAAGACTTTGACACATTTTGAGAACCTTCGATACTATTAGTTAAAGCGCTCACACCTATTTGCACTCAAGACAACCGAGCGCACCACCGTGCTCCATGTCATTTTCTTCAACAGCTGAGCTGGCCTTGTCCAATGGGCAAGGCCTTCCAAAAATATCCATAACTCATCAACGTCCCTCTCCACGGAAGTCTTTAGTAAAAGGCGAAAGGCTTATTCGTCATGAAGAGAGACCCGAGTAATTCTACCCGCTTGCCACAGCGGCCGGCAAAGCCTCTAGCCGCGCCGGTCAAGCGCTTAACGGCGCGCGTGCACGCACACACTTGGCGTGGGCAGCTCCGCAAAACAGCACATGCGTTATTTCACAGTCCGAGGTGGCCCTGTGCCCCCGCGGCTGGGTTTAAGGCGTCTTGGGTGGGTGGTTAAGAGCGGGTGTCCGGGTTGAAAGCGGGGCCTGTCGGATTGAGGGTGGGGTTTAATGATGTAGGCGTGGCCTATGCGCTTTGGGGGGCAAAAAGTTTTAGTGGTGCACAAAGATCTAGTGTTTAGCATGGCCATTCATGAATGACCATTGCTCATTCAGTATGCCGACATGAAAATGCTTACAGCACCTGGTATTCCCAGGCGGTCTCCCATCCAAGTACTAACCAGGCCCGACCCTGCTTAGCTTCCGAGATCGGACGAGATCGGGCGTGTTCAGGGTGGTATGGCCGTAAGCAAAGGCAGCGGTGGCCGGTACGGCCCATATACAGCAGATGGCAGACGCCAATGCGTTAATGAAAAGCTTACAGCACCTGGTGTTAGATTGTGAAGATTCCGGGGGGGGGGGGGGGGGGGGGGGTGCTTAAGAGTGGGTACCCGGGTTCGGATGGAGAGCCGGCTCGTGGGTTTAGCTGGCTTCGGGCCTGGCACCCCGGTGGGAGACCAGGGCTCCCTGGGTCCGAGTGGAGAGCAGGGCAAAAGGTACCCGGGTTCGGATGGAGAGCCGGGTCGTGGGTTTAGCTGGCTTCGGGCCTGGCACCCCGGTGGGGGCCCAAGGCTTCCTGGGTCCGAGTGGAGGGCCGGGCAAAACGACTTTCTGCTGTCCACACTTTGAAGATTTTACACTCGTGCCCCGGAAGTCACGTTAGAGGCTGGCCCAGGCCACCCCCTCCCCCTCCTGGGTGACAAGGCTCCCCGGGGCCGCGTGGAGAGCCAGGCAAAACGCCACATTGGGTGTTTTTTAGGTAGGGTAGGGCTCCTTTCCAGCACTATCCGCATGTTTTCAACACTTAATCAGGGGAGAGCGCGAACGCAGTCCCCCACTACCAGAAATTGTGCAGTCGAGATTCCCACATTTGGGGAATTCGCCCGGGTCAGCAAAGCACGGGGTGCAATGGCTGAGCCTCGCCGAGGGTGAACCACCTTCATGATCATGGTGTCTCCCCTGCCAGGTAAGTATGAGTTGTACATGCTGGCCATAGAGGAAAGCACTCAATCCACACACCAGTGCCCTGCCGGTCAGTCAACGACTAGTCCCCTCCACGAGGGCGTAACAATGGCCTCTTTGCGGTACCCAACAACCGAGTCTTAAAATTCCCCTTTAAGCACACACACAAGACACAGTGGCAGTATGTGAGCTTGTAGATATTAAGACTTTGACACATTTTGACAACCTTCGATACTATTAGTTAAAGCGCTCACACCTATTTGCACTCAAGACAACCGAGCGCACCACCGTGCTCCATGTCATTTTCTTCAACAGCTGAGCTGGCCTTGTCCAATGGGCAAGGCCTTCCAAAAATATCCATAACTCATCAACGTCCCTCTCCACGGAAGTCTTTAGTAAAAGGCGAAAGGCTTATTCGTCATGAAGAGAGACCCGAGTAATTCTACCCGCTTGCCACAGCGGCCGGCAAAGCCTCTAGCCGCGCCGGTCAAGCGCTTAACGGCGCGCGTGCACGCACACACTTGGCGTGGGCAGCTCCGCAAAACAGCACATGCGTTATTTCACAGTCCGAGGTGGCCCTGTGCCCCCGCGGCTGGGTTTAAGGCGTCTTGGGTGGGTGGTTAAGAGCGGGTGTCCGGGTTGAAAGCGGGGCCTGTCGGATTGAGGGTGGGGTTTAATGATGTAGGCGTGGCCTATGCGCTTTGGGGGGCAAAAAGTTTTAGTGGTGCACAAAGATCTAGTGTTTAGCATGACCATTCATGAATGACCATTGCTCATTCAGTATGCCGACATGAAAATGCTTACAGCACCTGGTATTCCCAGGCGGTCTCCCATCCAAGTACTAACCAGGCCCGACCCTGCTTAGCTTCCGAGATCGGACGAGATCGGGCGTGTTCAGGGTGGTATGGCCGTAAGCAAAGGCAGCGGTGGCCGGTACGGCCCATATACAGCAGATGGCAGAGGCCAATGCGTTAATGAAAAGCTTACAGCACCTGGTGTTAGATTGTGAAGATTCCGGGGGGGGGGGGGGGGGGGGTGCTTAAGAGTGGGTACCCGGGTTCGGATGGAGAGCCGGGTCGTGGGTTTAGCTGGCTTCGGGCCTGGCACCCCGGTGGGAGACCAGGGCTCCCTGGGTCCGAGTGGAGAGCAGGGCAAAAGGTACCCGGGTTCGGATGGAGAGCCGGGTCGTGGGTTTAGCTGGCTTCGGGCCTGGCACCCCGGTGGGGGCCCAAGGCTTCCTGGGTCCGAGTGGAGGGCCGGGCAAAACGACTTTCTGCTGTCCACACTTTGAAGATTTTACACTCGTGCCCCGGAAGTCACGTTAGAGGCTGGCCCAGGCCACCCCCTCCCCCTCCTGGGTGACAAGGCTCCCCGGGGCCGCGTGGAGAGCCAGGCAAAACGCCACATTGGGTGTTTTTCAGGTAGGGTAGGGCTCCTTTCCAGCACTATCCGCATGTTTTCAACACTTAATCAGGGGAGAGCGCGAACGCAGTCCCCCACTACCAGAAATTGTGCAGTCGAGATTCCCACATTTGGGGAATTCGCCCGGGTCAGCAAAGCACGGGGTGCAATGGCTGAGCCTCGCCGAGGGTGAACCACCTTCATGATCATGGTGTCTCCCCTGCCAGGTAAGTATGAGTTGTACATGCTGGCCATAGAGGAAAGCACTCAATCCACACACCAGTGCCCTGCCGGTCAGTCAACGACTAGTCCCCTCCACGAGGGCGTAACAATGGCCTCTTTGCGGTACCCAACAACCGAGTCTTAAAATTCCCCTTTAAGCACACACACAAGACACAGTGGCAGTATGTGAGCTTGTAGATATTAAGACTTTGACACATTTTGAGAACCTTCGATACTATTAGTTAAAGCGCTCACACCTATTTGCACTCAAGACAACCGAGCGCACCACCGTGCTCCATGTCATTTTCTTCAACAGCTGAGCTGGCCTTGTCCAATGGGCAAGGCCTTCCAAAAATATCCATAACTCATCAACGTCCCTCTCCACGGAAGTCTTTAGTAAAAGGCGAAAGGCTTATTCGTCATGAAGAGAGACCCGAGTAATTCTACCCGCTTGCCACAGCGGCCGGCAAAGCCTCTAGCCGCGCCGGTCAAGCGCTTAACGGCGCGCGTGCACGCACACACTTGGCGTGGGCAGCTCCGCAAAACAGCACATGCGTTATTTCACAGTCCGAGGTGGCCCTGTGCCCCCGCGGCTGGGTTTAAGGCGTCTTGGGTGGGTGGTTAAGAGCGGGTGTCCGGGTTGAAAGCGGGGCCTGTCGGATTGAGGGTGGGGTTTAATGATGTAGGCGTGGCCTATGCGCTTTGGGGGGCAAAAAGTTTTAGTGGTGCACAAAGATCTAGTGTTTAGCATGGCCATTCATGAATGACCATTGCTCATTCAGTATGCCGACATGAAAATGCTTACAGCACCTGGTATTCCCAGGCGGTCTCCCATCCAAGTACTAACCAGGCCCGACCCTGCTTAGCTTCCGAGATCGGACGAGATCGGGCGTGTTCAGGGTGGTATGGCCGTAAGCAAAGGCAGCGGTGGCCGGTACGGCCCATATACAGCAGATGGCAGAGGCCAATGCGTTAATGAAAAGCTTACAGCACCTGGTGTTAGATTGTGAAGATTCCGGGGGGGGGGGGGGTGCTTAAGAGTGGGTACCCGGGTTCGGATGGAGAGCCGGGTCGTGGGTTTAGCTGGCTTCGGGCCTGGCACCCCGGTGGGAGACCAGGGCTCCCTGGGTCCGAGTGGAGAGCAGGGCAAAAGGTACCCGGGTTCGGATGGAGAGCCGGGTCGTGGGTTTAGCTGGCTTCGGGCCTGGCACCCCGGTGGGGGCCCAAGGCTTCCTGGGTCCGAGTGGAGGGCCGGGCAAAACGACTTTCTGCTGTCCACACTTTGAAGATTTTACACTCGTGCCCCGGAAGTCACGTTAGAGGCTGGCCCAGGCCACCCCCTCCCCCTCCTGGGTGACAAGGCTCCCCGGGGCCACGTGGAGAGCCAGGCAAAACGCCACATTGGGTGTTTTTCAGGTAGGGTAGGGCTCCTTTCCAGCACTATCCGCATGTTTTCAACACTTAATCAGGGGAGAGCGCGAACGCAGTCCCCCACTACCAGAAATTGTGCAGTCGAGATTCCCACATTTGGGGAATTCGCCCGGGTCAGCAAAGCACGGGGTGCAATGGCTGAGCCTCGCCGAGGGTGAACCACCTTCATGATCATGGTGTCTCCCCTGCCAGGTAAGTATGAGTTGTACATGCTGGCCATAGAGGAAAGCACTCAATCCACACACCAGTGCCCTGCCGGTCAGTCAACGACTAGTCCCCTCCACGAGGGCGTAACAATGGCCTCTTTGCGGTACCCAACAACCGAGTCTTAAAATTCCCCTTTAAGCACACACACAAGACACAGTGGCAGTATGTGAGCTTGTAGATATTAAGACTTTGACACATTTTGAGAACCTTCGATACTATTAGTTAAAGCGCTCACACCTATTTGCACTCAAGACAACCGAGCGCACCACCGTGCTCCATGTCATTTTCTTCAACAGCTGAGCTGGCCTTGTCCAATGGGCAAGGCCTTCCAAAAATATCCATAACTCATCAACGTCCCTCTCCACGGAAGTCTTTAGTAAAAGGCGAAAGGCTTATTCGTCATGAAGAGAGACCCGAGTAATTCTACCCGCTTGCCACAGCGGCCGGCAAAGCCTCTAGCCGCGCCGGTCAAGCGCTAAACGGCGCGCGTGCACGCACACACTTGGCGTGGGCAGCTCCGCAAAACAGCACATGCGTTATTTCACAGTCCGAGGTGGCCCTGTGCCCCCGCGGCTGGGTTTAAGGCGTCTTGGGTGGGTGGTTAAGAGCGGGTGTCCGGGTTGAAAGCGGGGCCTGTCGGATTGAGGGTGGGGTTTAATGATGTAGGCGTGGCCTATGCGCTTTGGGGGGCAAAAAGTTTTAGTGGTGCACAAAGATCTAGTGTTTAGCATGGCCATTCATGAATGACCATTGCTCATTCAGTATGCCGACATGAAAATGCTTAGAGCACCTGGTATTCCCAGGCGGTCTCCCATCCAAGTACTAACCAGGCCCGACCCTGCTTAGCTTCCGAGATCGGACGAGATCGGGCGTGTTCAGGGTGGTATGGCCGTAAGCAAAGGCAGCGGTGGCCGGTACGGCCCATATACAGCAGATGGCAGTAGCCAATGCGTTAATGAAAAGCTTACAGCACCTGGTGTTAGATTGTGAAGATTCCGGGGGGGGGGGGGGGGGGGGGGGGGTGCTTAAGAGTGGGTACCCGGGTTCGGATGGAGAGCCGGGTCGTGGGTTTAGCTGGCTTCGGGCCTGGCACCCCGGTGGGAGACCAGGGCTCCCTGGGTCCGAGTGGAGAGCAGGGCAAAAGGTACCCGGGTTCGGATGGAGAGCCGGGTCGTGGGTTTAGCTGGCTTCGGGCCTGGCACCCCGGTGGGGGCCCAAGGCTTCCTGGGTCCGAGTGGAGGGCCGGGCAAAACGACTTTCTGCTGTCCACACTTTGAAGATTTTACACTCGTGCCCCGGAAGTCACGTTAGAGGCTGGCCCAGGCCACCCCCTCCCCCTCCTGGGTGACAAGGCTCCCCGGGGCCGCGTGGAGAGCCAGGCAAAACGCCACATTGGGTGTTTTTCAGGTAGGGTAGGGCTCCTTTCCAGCACTATCCGCATGTTTTCAACACTTAATCAGGGGAGAGCGCGAACGCAGTCCCCCACTACCAGAAATTGTGCAGTCGAGATTCCCACATTTGGGGAATTCGCCCGGGTCAGCAAAGCACGGGGTGCAATGGCTGAGCCTCGCCGAGGGTGAACCACCTTCATGATCATGGTGTCTCCCCTGCCAGGTAAGTATGAGTTGTACATGCTGGCCATAGAGGAAAGCACTCAATCCACACACCAGTGCCCTGCCGGTCAGTCAACGACTAGTCCCCTCCACGAGGGCGTAACAATGGCCTCTTTGCGGTACCCAACAACCGAGTCTTAAAATTCCCCTTTAAGCACACACACAAGACACAGTGGCAGTATGTGAGCTTGTAGATATTAAGACTTTGACACATTTTGAGAACCTTCGATACTATTAGTTAAAGCGCTCACACCTATTTGCACTCAAGACAACCGAGCGCACCACCGTGCTCCATGTCATTTTCTTCAACAGCTGAGCTGGCCTTGTCCAATGGGCAAGGCCTTCCAAAAATATCCATAACTCATCAACGTCCCTCTCCACGGAAGTCTTTAGTAAAAGGCGAAAGGCTTATTCGTCATGAAGAGAGACCCGAGTAATTCTACCCGCTTGCCACAGCGGCCGGCAAAGCCTCTAGCCGCGCCGGTCAAGCGCTTAACGGCGCGCGTGCACGCACACACTTGGCGTGGGCAACTCCGCAAAACAGCACATGCGTTATTTCACAGTCCGAGGTGGCCCTGTGCCCCCGCGGCTGGGTTTAAGGCGTCTTGGGTGGGTGGTTAAGAGCGGGTGTCCGGGTTGAAAGCGGGGCCTGTCGGATTGAGGGTGGGGTTTAATGATGTAGGCGTGGCCTATGCGCTTTGGGGGGCAAAAAGTTTTAGTGGTGCACAAAGATCTAGTGTTTAGCATGGCCATTCATGAATGACCATTGCTCATTCAGTATGCCGACATGAAAATGCTTACAGCACCTGGTATTCCCAGGCGGTCTCCCATCCAAGTACTAACCAGGCCCGACCCTGCTTAGCTTCCGAGATCGGACGAGATCGGGCGTGTTCAGGGTGGTATGGCCGTAAGCAAAGGCAGCGGTGGCCGGTACGGCCCATATACAGCAGATGGCAGTAGCCAATGCGTTAATGAAAAGCTTACAGCACCTGGTGTTAGATTGTGAAGATTCCGGGGGGGGGGGTGCTTAAGAGTGGGTACCCGGGTTCGGATGGAGAGCCGGGTCGTGGGTTTAGCTGGCTTCGGGCCTGGCACCCCGGTGGGAGACCAGGGCTCCCTGGGTCCGAGTGGAGAGCAGGGCAAAAGGTACCCGGGTTCGGATGGAGAGCCGGGTCGTGGGTTTAGCTGGCTTCGGGCCTGGCACCCCGGTGGGGGCCCAAGGCTTCCTGGGTCCGAGTGGAGGGCCGGGCAAAACGACTTTCTGCTGTCCACACTTTGAAGATTTTACACTCGTGCCCCGGAAGTCACGTTAGAGGCTGGCCCAGGCCACCCCCTCCCCCTCCTGGGTGACAAGGCTCCCCGGGGCCGCGTGGAGAGCCAGGCAAAACGCCACATTGGGTGTTTTTCAGGTAGGGTAGGGCTCCTTTCCAGCACTATCCGCATGTTTTCAACACTTAATCAGGGGAGAGCGCGAACGCAGTCCCCCACTACCAGAAATTGTGCAGTCGAGATTCCCACATTTGGGGAATTCGCCCGGGTCAGCAAAGCACGGGGTGCAATGGCTGAGCCTCGCCGAGGGTGAACCACCTTCATGATCATGGTGTCTCCCCTGCCAGGTAAGTATGAGTTGTACATGCTGGCCATAGAGGAAAGCACTCAATCCACACACCAGTGCCCTGCCGGTCAGTCAACGACTAGTCCCCTCCACGAGGGCGTAACAATGGCCTCTTTGCGGTACCCAACAACCGAGTCTTAAAATTCCCCTTTAAGCACACACACAAGACACAGTGGCAGTATGTGAGCTTGTAGATATTAAGACTTTGACACATTTTGAGAACCTTCGATACTATTAGTTAAAGCGCTCACACCTATTTGCACTCAAGACAACCGAGCGCACCACCGTGCTCCATGTCATTTTCTTCAACAGCTGAGCTGGCCTTGTCCAATGGGCAAGGCCTTCCAAAAATATCCATAACTCATCAACGTCCCTCTCCACGGAAGTCTTTAGTAAAAGGCGAAAGGCTTATTCGTCATGAAGAGAGACCCGAGTAATTCTACCCGCTTGCCACAGCGGCCGGCAAAGCCTCTAGCCGCGCCGGTCAAGCGCTTAACGGCGCGCGTGCACGCACACACTTGGCGTGGGCAGCTCCGCAAAACAGCACATGCGTTATTTCACAGTCCGAGGTGGCCCTGTGCCCCCGCGGCTGGGTTTAAGGCGTCTTGGGTGGGTGGTTAAGAGCGGGTGTCCGGGTTGAAAGCGGGGCCTGTCGGATTGAGGGTGGGGTTTAATGATGTAGGCGTGGCCTATGCGCTTTGGGGGGCAAAAAGTTTTAGTGGTGCACAAAGATCTAGTGTTTAGCATGGCCATTCATGAATGACCATTGCTCATTCAGTATGCCGACATGAAAATGCTTACAGCACCTGGTATTCCCAGGCGGTCTCCCATCCAAGTACTAACCAGGCCCGACCCTGCTTAGCTTCCGAGATCGGACGAGATCGGGCGTGTTCAGGGTGGTATGGCCGTAAGCAAAGGCAGCGGTGGCCGGTACGGCCCATATACAGCAGATGGCAGAGGCCAATGCGTTAATGAAAAGCTTACAGCACCTGGTGTTAGATTGTGAAGATTCCGGGGGGGGGGGGGGGGGTGCTTAAGAGTGGGTACCCGGGTTCGGATGGAGAGCCGGGTCGTGGGTTTAGCTGGCTTCGGGCCTGGCACCCCGGTGGGAGACCAGGGCTCCCTGGGTCCGAGTGGAGAGCAGGGCAAAAGGTACCCGGGTTCGGATGGAGAGCCGGGTCGTGGGTTTAGCTGGCTTCGGGCCTGGCACCCCGGTGGGGGCCCAAGGCTTCCTGGGTCCGAGTGGAGGGCCGGGCAAAACGACTTTCTGCTGTCCACACTTTGAAGATTTTACACTCGTGCCCCGGAAGTCACGTTAGAGGCTGGCCCAGGCCACCCCCTCCCCCTCCTGGGTGACAAGGCTCCCCGGGGCCGCGTGGAGAGCCAGGCAAAACGCCACATTGGGTGTTTTTTAGGTAGGGTAGGGCTCCTTTCCAGCACTATCCGCATGTTTTCAACACTTAATCAGGGGAGAGCGCGAACGCAGTCCCCCACTACCAGAAATTGTGCAGTCGAGATTCCCACATTTGGGGAATTCGCCCGGGTCAGCAAAGCACGGGGTGCAATGGCTGAGCCTCGCCGAGGGTGAACCACCTTCATGATCATGGTGTCTCCCCTGCCAGGTAAGTATGAGTTGTACATGCTGGCCATAGAGGAAAGCACTCAATCCACACACCAGTGCCCTGCCGGTCAGTCAACGACTAGTCCCCTCCACGAGGGCGTAACAATGGCCTCTTTGCGGTACCCAACAACCGAGTCTTAAAATTCCCCTTTAAGCACACACACAAGACACAGTGGCAGTATGTGAGCTTGTAGATATTAAGACTTTGACACATTTTGAGAACCTTCGATACTATTAGTTAAAGCGCTCACACCTATTTGCACTCAAGACAACCGAGCGCACCACCGTGCTCCATGTCATTTTCTTCAACAGCTGAGCTGGCCTTGTCCAATGGGCAAGGCCTTCCAAAAATATCCATAACTCATCAACGTCCCTCTCCACGGAAGTCTTTAGTAAAAGGCGAAAGGCTTATTCGTCATGAAGAGAGACCCGAGTAATTCTACCCGCTTGCCACAGCGGCCGGCAAAGCCTCTAGCCGCGCCGGTCAAGCGCTTAACGGCGCGCGTGCACGCACACACTTGGCGTGGGCAGCTCCGCAAAACAGCACATGCGTTATTTCACAGTCCGAGGTGGCCCTGTGCCCCCGCGGCTGGGTTTAAGGCGTCTTGGGTGGGTGGTTAAGAGCGGGTGTCCGGGTTGAAAGCGGGGCCTGTCGGATTGAGGGTGGGGTTTAATGATGTAGGCGTGGCCTATGCGCTTTGGGGGGCAAAAAGTTTTAGTGGTGCACAAAGATCTAGTGTTTAGCATGGCCATTCATGAATGACCATTGCTCATTCAGTATGCCGACATGAAAATGCTTACAGCACCTGGTATTCCCAGGCGGTCTCCCATCCAAGTACTAACCAGGCCCGACCCTGCTTAGCTTCCGAGATCGGACGAGATCGGGCGTGTTCAGGGTGGTATGGCCGTAAGCAAAGGCAGCGGTGGCCGGTACGGCCCATATACAGCAGATGGCAGAGGCCAATGCGTTAATGAAAAGCTTACAGCACCTGGTGTTAGATTGTGAAGATTCCGGGGGGGGGGGGGGGGGGGGGGGGTGCTTAAGAGTGGGTACCCGGGTTCGGATGGAGAGCCGGGTCGTGGGTTTAGCTGGCTTCGGGCCTGGCACCCCGGTGGGAGACCAGGGCTCCCTGGGTCCGAGTGGAGAGCAGGGCAAAAGGTACCCGGGTTCGGATGGAGAGCCGGGTCGTGGGTTTAGCTGGCTTCGGGCCTGGCACCCCGGTGGGGGCCCAAGGCTTCCTGGGTCCGAGTGGAGGGCCGGGCAAAACGACTTTCTGCTGTCCACACTTTGAAGATTTTACACTCGTGCCCCGGAAGTCACGTTAGAGGCTGGCCCAGGCCACCCCCTCCCCCTCCTGGGTGACAAGGCTCCCCGGGGCCGCGTGGAGAGCCAGGCAAAACGCCACATTGGGTGTTTTTCAGGTAGGGTAGGGCTCCTTTCCAGCACTATCCGCATGTTTTCAACACTTAATCAGGGGAGAGCGCGAACGCAGTCCCCCACTACCAGAAATTGTGCAGTCGAGATTCCCACATTTGGGGAATTCGCCCGGGTCAGCAAAGCACGGGGTGCAATGGCTGAGCCTCGCCGAGGGTGAACCACCTTCATGATCATGGTGTCTCCCCTGCCAGGTAAGTATGAGTTGTACATGCTGGCCATAGAGGAAAGCACTCAATCCACACACCAGTGCCCTGCCGGTCAGTCAACGACTAGTCCCCTCCACGAGGGCGTAACAATGGCCTCTTTGCGGTACCCAACAACCGAGTCTTAAAATTCCCCTTTAAGCACACACACAAGACACAGTGGCAGTATGTGAGCTTGTAGATATTAAGACTTTGACACATTTTGAGAACCTTCGATACTATTAGTTAAAGCGCTCACACCTATTTGCACTCAAGACAACCGAGCGCACCACCGTGCTCCATGTCATTTTCTTCAACAGCTGAGCTGGCCTTGTCCAATGGGCAAGGCCTTCCAAAAATATCCATAACTCATCAACGTCCCTCTCCACGGAAGTCTTTAGTAAAAGGCGAAAGGCTTATTCGTCATGAAGAGAGACCCGAGTAATTCTACCCGCTTGCCACAGCGGCCGGCAAAGCCTCTAGCCGCGCCGGTCAAGCGCTTAACGGTGCGCGTGCACGCACACACTTGGCGTGGGCAGCTCCGCAAAACAGCACATGCGTTATTTCACAGTCCGAGGTGGCCCTGTGCCCCCGCGGCTGGGTTTAAGGCGTCTTGGGTGGGTGGTTAAGAGCGGGTGTCCGGGTTGAAAGCGGGGCCTGTCGGATTGAGGGTGGGGTTTAATGATGTAGGCGTGGCCTATGCGCTTTGGGGGGCAAAAAGTTTTAGTGGTGCACAAAGATCTAGTGTTTAGCATGGCCATTCATGAATGACCATTGCTCATTCAGTATGCCGACATGAAAATGCTTACAGCACCTGGTATTCCCAGGCGGTCTCCCATCCAAGTACTAACCAGGCCCGACCCTGCTTAGCTTCCGAGATCGGACGAGATCGGGCGTGTTCAGGGTGGTATGGCCGTAAGCAAAGGCAGCGGTGGCCGGTACGGCCCATATACAGCAGATGGCAGAGGCCAATGCGTTAATGAAAAGCTTACAGCACCTGGTGTTAGATTGTGAAGATTCCGGGGGGGGGGGGGGGTGCTTAAGAGTGGGTACCCGGGTTCGGATGGAGAGCCGGGTCGTGGGTTTAGCTGGCTTCGGGCCTGGCACCCCGGTGGGAGACCAGGGCTCCCTGGGTCCGAGTGGAGAGCAGGGCAAAAGGTACCCGGGTTCGGATGGAGAGCCGGGTCGTGGGTTTAGCTGGCTTCGGGCCTGGCACCCCGGTGGGGGCCCAAGGCTTCCTGGGTCCGAGTGGAGGGCCGGGCAAAACGACTTTCTGCTGTCCACACTTTGAAGATTTTACACTCGTGCCCCGGAAGTCACGTTAGAGGCTGGCCCAGGCCACCCCCTCCCCCTCCTGGGTGACAAGGCTCCCCGGGGCCGCGTGGAGAGCCAGGCAAAACGCCACATTGGGTGTTTTTCAGGTAGGGTAGGGCTCCTTTCCAGCACTATCCGCATGTTTTCAACACTTAATCAGGGGAGAGCGCGAACGCAGTCCCCCACTACCAGAAATTGTGCAGTCGAGATTCCCACATTTGGGGAATTCGCCCGGGTCAGCAAAGCACGGGGTGCAATGGCTGAGCCTCGCCGAGGGTGAACCACCTTCATGATCATGGTGTCTCCCCTGCCAGGTAAGTATGAGTTGTACATGCTGGCCATAGAGGAAAGCACTCAATCCACACACCAGTGCCCTGCCGGTCAGTCAACGACTAGTCCCCTCCACGAGGGCGTAACAATGGCCTCTTTGCGGTACCCAACAACCGAGTCTTAAAATTCCCCTTTAAGCACACACACAAGACACAGTGGCAGTATGTGAGCTTGTAGATATTAAGACTTTGACACATTTTGAGAACCTTCGATACTATTAGTTAAAGCGCTCACACCTATTTGCACTCAAGACAACCGAGCGCACCACCGTGCTCCATGTCATTTTCTTCAACAGCTGAGCTGGCCTTGTCCAATGGGCAAGGCCTTCCAAAAATATCCATAACTCATCAACGTCCCTCTCCACGGAAGTCTTTAGTAAAAGGCGAAAGGCTTATTCGTCATGAAGAGAGACCCGAGTAATTCTACCCGCTTGCCACAGCGGCCGGCAAAGCCTCTAGCCGCGCCGGTCAAGCGCTAAACGGCGCGCGTGCACGCACACACTTGGCGTGGGCAGCTCCGCAAAACAGCACATGCGTTATTTCACAGTCCGAGGTGGCCCTGTGCCCCCGCGGCTGGGTTTAAGGCGTCTTGGGTGGGTGGTTAAGAGCGGGTGTCCGGGTTGAAAGCGGGGCCTGTCGGATTGAGGGTGGGGTTTAATGATGTAGGCGTGGCCTATGCGCTTTGGGGGGCAAAAAGTTTTAGTGGTGCACAAAGATCTAGTGTTTAGCATGGCCATTCATGAATGACCATTGCTCATTCAGTATGCCGACATGAAAATGCTTAGAGCACCTGGTATTCCCAGGCGGTCTCCCATCCAAGTACTAACCAGGCCCGACCCTGCTTAGCTTCCGAGATCGGACGAGATCGGGCGTGTTCAGGGTGGTATGGCCGTAAGCAAAGGCAGCGGTGGCCGGTACGGCCCATATACAGCAGATGGCAGTAGCCAATGCGTTAATGAAAAGCTTACAGCACCTGGTGTTAGATTGTGAAGATTCCGGGGGGGGGGGGGGGGGGGGGGGGTGCTTAAGAGTGGGTACCCGGGTTCGGATGGAGAGCCGGGTCGTGGGTTTAGCTGGCTTCGGGCCTGGCACCCCGGTGGGAGACCAGGGCTCCCTGGGTCCGAGTGGAGAGCAGGGCAAAAGGTACCCGGGTTCGGATGGAGAGCCGGGTCGTGGGTTTAGCTGGCTTCGGGCCTGGCACCCCGGTGGGGGCCCAAGGCTTCCTGGGTCCGAGTGGAGGGCCGGGCAAAACGACTTTCTGCTGTCCACACTTTGAAGATTTTACACTCGTGCCCCGGAAGTCACGTTAGAGGCTGGCCCAGGCCACCCCCTCCCCCTCCTGGGTGACAAGGCTCCCCGGGGCCGCGTGGAGAGCCAGGCAAAACGCCACATTGGGTGTTTTTCAGGTAGGGTAGGGCTCCTTTCCAGCACTATCCGCATGTTTTCAACACTTAATCAGGGGAGAGCGCAAACGCAGTCCCCCACTACAAGAAATTGTGCAGTCGAGATTCCCACATTTGGGGAATTCGCCCGGGTCAGCAAAGCACGGGGTGCAATGGCTGAGCCTCGCCGAGGGTGAACCACCTTCATGATCATGGTGTCTCCCCTGCCAGGTAAGTATGAGTTGTACATGCTGGCCATAGAGGAAAGCACTCAATCCACACACCAGTGCCCTGCCGGTCAGTCAACGACTAGTCCCCTCCACGAGGGCGTAACAATGGCCTCTTTGCGGTACCCAACAACCGAGTCTTAAAATTCCCCTTTAAGCACACACACAAGACACAGTGGCAGTATGTGAGCTTGTAGATATTAAGACTTTGACACATTTTGAGAACCTTCGATACTATTAGTTAAAGCGCTCACACCTATTTGCACTCAAGACAACCGAGCGCACCACCGTGCTCCATGTCATTTTCTTCAACAGCTGAGCTGGCCTTGTCCAATGGGCAAGGCCTTCCAAAAATATCCATAACTCATCAACGTCCCTCTCCACGGAAGTCTTTAGTAAAAGGCGAAAGGCTTATTCGTCATGAAGAGAGACCCGAGTAATTCTACCCGCTTGCCACAGCGGCCGGCAAAGCCTCTAGCCGCGCCGGTCAAGCGCTTAACGGCGCGCGTGCACGCACACACTTGGCGTGGGCAGCTCCGCAAAACAGCACATGCGTTATTTCACAGTCCGAGGTGGCCCTGTGCCCCCGCGGCTGGGTTTAAGGCGTCTTGGGTGGGTGGTTAAGAGCGGGTGTCCGGGTTGAAAGCGGGGCCTGTCGGATTGAGGGTGGGGTTTAATGATGTAGGCGTGGCCTATGCGCTTTGGGGGGCAAAAAGTTTTAGTGGTGCACAAAGATCTAGTGTTTAGCATGGCCATTCATGAATGACCATTGCTCATTCAGTATGCCGACATGAAAATGCTTACAGCACCTGGTATTCCCAGGCGGTCTCCCATCCAAGTACTAACCAGGCCCGACCCTGCTTAGCTTCCGAGATCGGACGAGATCGGGCGTGTTCAGGGTGGTATGGCCGTAAGCAAAGGCAGCGGTGGCCGGTACGGCCCATATACAGCAGATGGCAGAGGCCAATGCGTTAATGAAAAGCTTACAGCACCTGGTGTTAGATTGTGAAGATTCCGGGGGGGGGGGGGGGGGGGGGGGTGCTTAAGAGTGGGTACCCGGGTTCGGATGGAGAGCCGGGTCGTGGGTTTAGCTGGCTTCGGGCCTGGCACCCCGGTGGGAGACCAGGGCTCCCTGGGTCCGAGTGGAGAGCAGGGCAAAAGGTACCCGGGTTCGGATGGAGAGCCGGGTCGTGGGTTTAGCTGGCTTCGGGCCTGGCACCCCGGTGGGGGCCCAAGGCTTCCTGGGTCCGAGTGGAGGGCCGGGCAAAACGACTTTCTGCTGTCCACACTTTGAAGATTTTACACTCGTGCCCCGGAAGTCACGTTAGAGGCTGGCCCAGGCCACCCCCTCCCCCTCCTGGGTGACAAGGCTCCCCGGGGCCGCGTGGAGAGCCAGGCAAAACGCCACATTGGGTGTTTTTCAGGTAGGGTAGGGCTCCTTTCCAGCACTATCCGCATGTTTTCAACACTTAATCAGGGGAGAGCGCGAACGCAGTCCCCCACTACCAGAAATTGTGCAGTCGAGATTCCCACATTTGGGGAATTCGCCCGGGTCAGCAAAGCACGGGGTGCAATGGCTGAGCCTCGCCGAGGGTGAACCACCTTCATGATCATGGTGTCTCCCCTGCCAGGTAAGTATGAGTTGTACATGCTGGCCATAGAGGAAAGCACTCAATCCACACACCAGTGCCCTGCCGGTCAGTCAACGACTAGTCCCCTCCACGAGGGCGTAACAATGGCCTCTTTGCGGTACCCAACAACCGAGTCTTAAAATTCCCCTTTAAGCACACACACAAGACACAGTGGCAGTATGTGAGCTTGTAGATATTAAGACTTTGACACATTTTGAGAACCTTCGATACTATTAGTTAAAGCGCTCACACCTATTTGCACTCAAGACAACCGAGCGCACCACCGTGCTCCATGTCATTTTCTTCAACAGCTGAGCTGGCCTTGTCCAATGGGCAAGGCCTTCCAAAAATATCCATAACTCATCAACGTCCCTCTCCACGGAAGTCTTTAGTAAAAGGCGAAAGGCTTATTCGTCATGAAGAGAGACCCGAGTAATTCTACCCGCTTGCCACAGCGGCCGGCAAAGCCTCTAGCCGCGCCGGTCAAGCGCTTAACGGCGCGCGTGCACGCACACACTTGGCGTGGGCAGCTCCGCAAAACAGCACATGCGTTATTTCACAGTCCGAGGTGGCCCTGTGCCCCCGCGGCTGGGTTTAAGGCGTCTTGGGTGGGTGGTTAAGAGCGGGTGTCCGGGTTGAAAGCGGGGCCTGTCGGATTGAGGGTGGGGTTTAATGATGTAGGCGTGGCCTATGCGCTTTGGGGGGCAAAAAGTTTTAGTGGTGCACAAAGATCTAGTGTTTAGCATGGCCATTCATGAATGACCATTGCTCATTCAGTATGCCGACATGAAAATGCTTACAGCACCTGGTATTCCCAGGCGGTCTCCCATCCAAGTACTAACCAGGCCCGACCCTGCTTAGCTTCCGAGATCGGACGAGATCGGGCGTGTTCAGGGTGGTATGGCCGTAAGCAAAGGCAGCGGTGGCCGGTACGGCCCATATACAGCAGATGGCAGAGGCCAATGCGTTAATGAAAAGCTTACAGCACCTGGTGTTAGATTGTGAAGATTCCGGGGGGGGGGGGGGGTGCTTAAGAGTGGGTACCCGGGTTCGGATGGAGAGCCGGGTCGTGGGTTTAGCTGGCTTCGGGCCTGGCACCCCGGTGGGAGACCAGGGCTCCCTGGGTCCGAGTGGAGAGCAGGGCAAAAGGTACCCGGGTTCGGATGGAGAGCCGGGTCGTGGGTTTAGCTGGCTTCGGGCCTGGCACCCCGGTGGGGGCCCAAGGCTTCCTGGGTCCGAGTGGAGGGCCGGGCAAAACGACTTTCTGCTGTCCACACTTTGAAGATTTTACACTCGTGCCCCGGAAGTCACGTTAGAGGCTGGCCCAGGCCACCCCCTCCCCCTCCTGGGTGACAAGGCTCCCCGGGGCCGCGTGGAGAGCCAGGCAAAACGCCACATTGGATGTTTTTCAGGTAGGGTAGGGCTCCTTTCCAGCACTATCCGCATGTTTTCAACACTTAATCAGGGGAGAGCGCGAACGCAGTCCCCCACTACCAGAAATTGTGCAGTCGAGATTCCCACATTTGGGGAATTCGCCCGGGTCAGCAAAGCACGGGGTGCAATGGCTGAGCCTCGCCGAGGGTGAACCACCTTCATGATCATGGTGTCTCCCCTGCCAGGTAAGTATGAGTTGTACATGCTGGCCATAGAGGAAAGCACTCAATCCACACACCAGTGCCCTGCCGGTCAGTCAACGACTAGTCCCCTCCACGAGGGCGTAACAATGGCCTCTTTGCGGTACCCAACAACCGAGTCTTAAAATTCCCCTTTAAGCACACACACAAGACACAGTGGCAGTATGTGAGCTTGTAGATATTAAGACTTTGACACATTTTGAGAACCTTCGATACTATTAGTTAAAGCGCTCACACCTATTTGCACTCAAGACAACCGAGCGCACCACCGTGCTCCATGTCATTTTCTTCAACAGCTGAGCTGGCCTTGTCCAATGGGCAAGGCCTTCCAAAAATATCCATAACTCATCAACGTCCCTCTCCACGGAAGTCTTTAGTAAAAGGCGAAAGGCTTATTCGTCATGAAGAGAGACCCGAGTAATTCTACCCGCTTGCCACAGCGGCCGGCAAAGCCTCTAGCCGCGCCGGTCAAGCGCTAAACGGCGCGCGTGCACGCACACACTTGGCGTGGGCAGCTCCGCAAAACAGCACATGCGTTATTTCACAGTCCGAGGTGGCCCTGTGCCCCCGCGGCTGGGTTTAAGGCGTCTTGGGTGGGTGGTTAAGAGCGGGTGTCCGGGTTGAAAGCGGGGCCTGTCGGATTGAGGGTGGGGTTTAATGATGTAGGCGTGGCCTATGCGCTTTGGGGGGCAAAAAGTTTTAGTGGTGCACAAAGATCTAGTGTTTAGCATGGCCATTCATGAATGACCATTGCTCATTCAGTATGCCGACATGAAAATGCTTAGAGCACCTGGTATTCCCAGGCGGTCTCCCATCCAAGTACTAACCAGGCCCGACCCTGCTTAGCTTCCGAGATCGGACGAGATCGGGCGTGTTCAGGGTGGTATGGCCGTAAGCAAAGGCAGCGGTGGCCGGTACGGCCCATATACAGCAGATGGCAGTAGCCAATGCGTTAATGAAAAGCTTACAGCACCTGGTGTTAGATTGTGAAGATTCCGGGGGGGGGGGGGGGGGGGGGGGGGTGCTTAAGAGTGGGTACCCGGGTTCGGATGGAGAGCCGGGTCGTGGGTTTAGCTGGCTTCGGGCCTGGCACCCCGGTGGGAGACCAGGGCTCCCTGGGTCCGAGTGGAGAGCAGGGCAAAAGGTACCCGGGTTCGGATGGAGAGCCGGGTCGTGGGTTTAGCTGGCTTCGGGCCTGGCACCCCGGTGGGGGCCCAAGGCTTCCTGGGTCCGAGTGGAGGGCCGGGCAAAACGACTTTCTGCTGTCCACACTTTGAAGATTTTACACTCGTGCCCCGGAAGTCACGTTAGAGGCTGGCCCAGGCCACCCCCTCCCCCTCCTGGGTGACAAGGCTCCCCGGGGCCGCGTGGAGAGCCAGGCAAAACGCCACATTGGGTGTTTTTCAGGTAGGGTAGGGCTCCTTTCCAGCACTATCCGCATGTTTTCAACACTTAATCAGGGGAGAGCGCAAACGCAGTCCCCCACTACAAGAAATTGTGCAGTCGAGATTCCCACATTTGGGGAATTCGCCCGGGTCAGCAAAGCACGGGGTGCAATGGCTGAGCCTCGCCGAGGGTGAACCACCTTCATGATCATGGTGTCTCCCCTGCCAGGTAAGTATGAGTTGTACATGCTGGCCATAGAGGAAAGCACACCAGTGCCCTGCCGGTCAGTCAACGACTAGTCCCCTCCACGAGGGCGTAACAATGGCCTCTTTGCGGTACCCAACAACCGAGTCTTAAAATTCCCCTTTAAGCACACACACAAGACACAGTGGCAGTATGTGAGCTTGTAGATATTAAGACTTTGACACATTTTGAGAACCTTCGATACTATTAGTTAAAGCGCTCACACCTATTTGCACTCAAGACAACCGAGCGCACCACCGTGCTCCATGTCATTTTCTTCAACAGCTGAGCTGGCCTTGTCCAATGGGCAAGGCCTTCCAAAAATATCCATAACTCATCAACGTCCCTCTCCACGGAAGTCTTTAGTAAAAGGCGAAAGGCTTATTCGTCATGAAGAGAGACCCGAGTAATTCTACCCGCTTGCCACAGCGGCCGGCAAAGCCTCTAGCCGCGCCGGTCAAGCGCTTAACGGCGCGCGTGCACGCACACACTTGGCGTGGGCAGCTCCGCAAAACAGCACATGCGTTATTTCACAGTCCGAGGTGGCCCTGTGCCCCCGCGGCTGGGTTTAAGGCGTCTTGGGTGGGTGGTTAAGAGCGGGTGTCCGGGTTGAAAGCGGGGCCTGTCGGATTGAGGGTGGGGTTTAATGATGTAGGCGTGGCCTATGCGCTTTGGGGGGCAAAAAGTTTTAGTGGTGCACAAAGATCTAGTGTTTAGCATGGCCATTCATGAATGACCATTGCTCATTCAGTATGCCGACATGAAAATGCTTACAGCACCTGGTATTCCCAGGCGGTCTCCCATCCAAGTACTAACCAGGCCCGACCCTGCTTAGCTTCCGAGATCGGACGAGATCGGGCGTGTTCAGGGTGGTATGGCCGTAAGCAAAGGCAGCGGTGGCCGGTACGGCCCATATACAGCAGATGGCAGTAGCCAATGCGTTAATGAAAAGCTTACAGCACCTGGTGTTAGATTGTGAAGATTCCGGGGGGGCGGGGGGGGGGGGTGCTTAAGAGTGGGTACCCGGGTTCGGATGGAGAGCCGGGTCGTGGGTTTAGCTGGCTTCGGGCCTGGCACCCCGGTGGGAGACCAGGGCTCCCTGGGTCCGAGTGGAGAGCAGGGCAAAAGGTACCCGGGTTCGGATGGAGAGCCGGGTCGTGGGTTTAGCTGGCTTCGGGCCTGGCACCCCGGTGGGGGCCCAAGGCTTCCTGGGTCCGAGTGGAGGGCCGGGCAAAACGACTTTCTGCTGTCCACACTTTGAAGATTTTACACTCGTGCCCCGGAAGTCACGTTAGAGGCTGGCCCAGGCCACCCCCTCCCCCTCCTGGGTGACAAGGCTCCCCGGGGCCGCGTGGAGAGCCAGGCAAAACGCCACATTGGGTGTTTTTCAGGTAGGGTAGGGCTCCTTTCCAGCACTATCCGCATGTTTTCAACACTTAATCAGGGGAGAGCGCGAACGCAGTCCCCCACTACCAGAAATTGTGCAGTCGAGATTCCCACATTTGGGGAATTCGCCCGGGTCAGCAAAGCACGGGGTGCAATGGCTGAGCCTCGCCGAGGGTGAACCACCTTCATGATCATGGTGTCTCCCCTGCCAGGTAAGTATGAGTTGTACATGCTGGCCATAGAGGAAAGCACTCAATCCACACACCAGTGCCCTGCCGGTCAGTCAACGACTAGTCCCCTCCACGAGGGCGTAACAATGGCCTCTTTGCGGTACCCAACAACCGAGTCTTAAAATTCCCCTTTAAGCACACACACAAGACACAGTGGCAGTATGTGAGCTTGTAGATATTAAGACTTTGACACATTTTGAGAACCTTCGATACTATTAGTTAAAGCGCTCACACCTATTTGCACTCAAGACAACCGAGCGCACCACCGTGCTCCATGTCATTTTCTTCAACAGCTGAGCTGGCCTTGTCCAATGGGCAAGGCCTTCCAAAAATATCCATAACTCATCAACGTCCCTCTCCACGGAAGTCTTTAGTAAAAGGCGAAAGGCTTATTCGTCATGAAGAGAGACCCGAGTAATTCTACCCGCTTGCCACAGCGGCCGGCAAAGCCTCTAGCCGCGCCGGTCAAGCGCTTAACGGCGCGCGTGCACGCACACACTTGGCGTGGGCAGCTCCGCAAAACAGCACATGCGTTATTTCACAGTCCGAGGTGGCCCTGTGCCCCCGCGGCTGGGTTTAAGGCGTCTTGGGTGGGTGGTTAAGAGCGGGTGTCCGGGTTGAAAGCGGGGCCTGTCGGATTGAGGGTGGGGTTTAATGATGTAGGCGTGGCCTATGCGCTTTGGGGGGCAAAAAGTTTTAGTGGTGCACAAAGATCTAGTGTTTAGCATGGCCATTCATGAATGACCATTGCTCATTCAGTATGCCGACATGAAAATGCTTACAGCACCTGGTATTCCCAGGCGGTCTCCCATCCAAGTACTAACCAGGCCCGACCCTGCTTAGCTTCCGAGATCGGACGAGATCGGGCGTGTTCAGGGTGGTATGGCCGTAAGCAAAGGCAGCGGTGGCCGGTACGGCCCATATACAGCAGATGGCAGAGGCCAATGCGTTAATGAAAAGCTTACAGCACCTGGTGTTAGATTGTGAAGATTCCGGGGGGGGGGGGGGGTGCTTAAGAGTGGGTACCCGGGTTCGGATGGAGAGCCGGGTCGTGGGTTTAGCTGGCTTCGGGCCTGGCACCCCGGTGGGAGACCAGGGCTCCCTGGGTCCGAGTGGAGAGCAGGGCAAAAGGTACCCGGGTTCGGATGGAGAGCCGGGTCGTGGGTTTAGCTGGCTTCGGGCCTGGCACCCCGGTGGGGGCCCAAGGCTTCCTGGGTCCGAGTGGAGGGCCGGGCAAAACGACTTTCTGCTGTCCACACTTTGAAGATTTTACACTCGTGCCCCGGAAGTCACGTTAGAGGCTGGCCCAGGCCACCCCCTCCCCCTCCTGGGTGACAAGGCTCCCCGGGGCCGCGTGGAGAGCCAGGCAAAACGCCACATTGGGTGTTTTTCAGGTAGGGTAGGGCTCCTTTCCAGCACTATCCGCATGTTTTCAACACTTAATCAGGGGAGAGCGCGAACGCAGTCCCCCACTACCAGAAATTGTGCAGTCGAGATTCCCACATTTGGGGAATTCGCCCGGGTCAGCAAAGCACGGGGTGCAATGGCTGAGCCTCGCCGAGGGTGAACCACCTTCATGATCATGGTGTCTCCCCTGCCAGGTAAGTATGAGTTGTACATGCTGGCCATAGAGGAAAGCACTCAATCCACACACCAGTGCCCTGCCGGTCAGTCAACGACTAGTCCCCTCCACGAGGGCGTAACAATGGCCTCTTTGCGGTACCCAACAACCGAGTCTTAAAATTCCCCTTTAAGCACACACACAAGACACAGTGGCAGTATGTGAGCTTGTAGATATTAAGACTTTGACACATTTTGAGAACCTTCGATACTATTAGTTAAAGCGCTCACACCTATTTGCACTCAAGACAACCGAGCGCACCACCGTGCTCCATGTCATTTTCTTCAACAGCTGAGCTGGCCTTGTCCAATGGGCAAGGCCTTCCAAAAATATCCATAACTCATCAACGTCCCTCTCCACGGAAGTCTTTAGTAAAAGGCGAAAGGCTTATTCGTCATGAAGAGAGACCCGAGTAATTCTACCCGCTTGCCACAGCGGCCGGCAAAGCCTCTAGCCGCGCCGGTCAAGCGCTTAACGGTGCGCGTGCACGCACACACTTGGCGTGGGCAGCTCCGCAAAACAGCACATGCGTTATTTCACAGTCCGAGGTGGCCCTGTGCCCCCGCGGCTGGGTTTAAGGCGTCTTGGGTGGGTGGTTAAGAGCGGGTGTCCGGGTTGAAAGCGGGGCCTGTCGGATTGAGGGTGGGGTTTAATGATGTAGGCGTGGCCTATGCGCTTTGGGGGGCAAAAAGTTTTAGTGGTGCACAAAGATCTAGTGTTTAGCATGGCCATTCATGAATGACCATTGCTCATTCAGTATGCCGACATGAAAATGCTTACAGCACCTGGTATTCCCAGGCGGTCTCCCATCCAAGTACTAACCAGGCCCGACCCTGCTTAGCTTCCGAGATCGGACGAGATCGGGCGTGTTCAGGGTGGTATGGCCGTAAGCAAAGGCAGCGGTGGCCGGTACGGCCCATATACAGCAGATGGCAGTAGCCAATGCGTTAATGAAAAGCTTACAGCACCTGGTGTTAGATTGTGAAGATTCCGGGGGGGCGGGGGGGGGGGTGCTTAAGAGTGGGTACCCGGGTTCGGATGGAGAGCCGGGTCGTGGGTTTAGCTGGCTTCGGGCCTGGCACCCCGGTGGGAGACCAGGGCTCCCTGGGTCCGAGTGGAGAGCAGGGCAAAAGGTACCCGGGTTCGGATGGAGAGCCGGGTCGTGGGTTTAGCTGGCTTCGGGCCTGGCACCCCGGTGGGGGCCCAAGGCTTCCTGGGTCCGAGTGGAGGGCCGGGCAAAACGACTTTCTGCTGTCCACACTTTGAAGATTTTACACTCGTGCCCCGGAAGTCACGTTAGAGGCTGGCCCAGGCCACCCCCTCCCCCTCCTGGGTGACAAGGCTCCCCGGGGCCGCGTGGAGAGCCAGGCAAAACGCCACATTGGGTGTTTTTCAGGTAGGGTAGGGCTCCTTTCCAGCACTATCCGCATGTTTTCAACACTTAATCAGGGGAGAGCGCGAACGCAGTCCCCCACTACCAGAAATTGTGCAGTCGAGATTCCCACATTTGGGGAATTCGCCCGGGTCAGCAAAGCACGGGGTGCAATGGCTGAGCCTCGCCGAGGGTGAACCACCTTCATGATCATGGTGTCTCCCCTGCCAGGTAAGTATGAGTTGTACATGCTGGCCATAGAGGAAAGCACTCAATCCACACACCAGTGCCCTGCCGGTCAGTCAACGACTAGTCCCCTCCACGAGGGCGTAACAATGGCCTCTTTGCGGTACCCAACAACCGAGTCTTAAAATTCCCCTTTAAGCACACACACAAGACACAGTGGCAGTATGTGAGCTTGTAGATATTAAGACTTTGACACATTTTGAGAACCTTCGATACTATTAGTTAAAGCGCTCACACCTATTTGCACTCAAGACAACCGAGCGCACCACCGTGCTCCATGTCATTTTCTTCAACAGCTGAGCTGGCCTTGTCCAATGGGCAAGGCCTTCCAAAAATATCCATAACTCATCAACGTCCCTCTCCACGGAAGTCTTTAGTAAAAGGCGAAAGGCTTATTCGTCATGAAGAGAGACCCGAGTAATTCTACCCGCTTGCCACAGCGGCCGGCAAAGCCTCTAGCCGCGCCGGTCAAGCGCTTAACGGTGCGCGTGCACGCACACACTTGGCGTGGGCAGCTCCGCAAAACAGCACATGCGTTATTTCACAGTCCGAGGTGGCCCTGTGCCCCCGCGGCTGGGTTTAAGGCGTCTTGGGTGGGTGGTTAAGAGCGGGTGTCCGGGTTGAAAGCGGGGCCTGTCGGATTGAGGGTGGGGTTTAATGATGTAGGCGTGGCCTATGCGCTTTGGGGGGCAAAAAGTTTTAGTGGTGCACAAAGATCTAGTGTTTAGCATGGCCATTCATGAATGACCATTGCTCATTCAGTATGCCGACATGAAAATGCTTACAGCACCTGGTATTCCCAGGCGGTCTCCCATCCAAGTACTAACCAGGCCCGACCCTGCTTAGCTTCCGAGATCGGACGAGATCGGGCGTGTTCAGGGTGGTATGGCCGTAAGCAAAGGCAGCGGTGGCCGGTACGGCCCATATACAGCAGATGGCAGTAGCCAATGCGTTAATGAAAAGCTTACAGCACCTGGTGTTAGATTGTGAAGATTCCGGGGGGGGGGGGGGGTGCTTAAGAGTGGGTACCCGGGTTCGGATGGAGAGCCGGGTCGTGGGTTTAGCTGGCTTCGGGCCTGGCACCCCGGTGGGAGACCAGGGCTCCCTGGGTCCGAGTGGAGAGCAGGGCAAAAGGTACCCGGGTTCGGATGGAGAGCCGGGTCGTGGGTTTAGCTGGCTTCGGGCCTGGCACCCCGGTGGGGGCCCAAGGCTTCCTGGGTCCGAGTGGAGGGCCGGGCAAAACGACTTTCTGCTGTCCACACTTTGAAGATTTTACACTCGTGCCCCGGAAGTCACGTTAGAGGCTGGCCCAGGCCACCCCCTCCCCCTCCTGGGTGACAAGGCTCCCCGGGGCCGCGTGGAGAGCCAGGCAAAACGCCACATTGGGTGTTTTTCAGGTAGGGTAGGGCTCCTTTCCAGCACTATCCGCATGTTTTCAACACTTAATCAGGGGAGAGCGCGAACGCAGTCCCCCACTACCAGAAATTGTGCAGTCGAGATTCCCACATTTGGGGAATTCGCCCAGGTCAGCAAAGCACGGGGTGCAATGGCTGAGCCTCGCCGAGGGTGAACCACCTTCATGATCATGGTGTCTCCCCTGCCAGGTAAGTATGAGTTGTACATGCTGGCCATAGAGGAAAGCACTCAATCCACACACCAGTGCCCTGCCGGTCAGTCAACGACTAGTCCCCTCCACGAGGGCGTAACAATGGCCTCTTTGCGGTACCCAACAACCGAGTCTTAAAATTCCCCTTTAAGCACACACACAAGACACAGTGGCAGTATGTGAGCTTGTAGATATTAAGACTTTGACACATTTTGAGAACCTTCGATACTATTAGTTAAAGCGCTCACACCTATTTGCACTCAAGACAACCGAGCGCACCACCGTGCTCCATGTCAATTTCTTCAACAGCTGAGCTGGCCTTGTCCAATGGGCAAGGCCTTCCAAAAATATCCATAACTCATCAACGTCCCTCTCCACAGAAGTCTTTAGTAAAAGGCGAAAGGCTTATTCGTCATGAAGAGAGACCCGAGTAATTCTACCCGCTTGCCACAGCGGCCGGCAAAGCCTCTAGCCGCGCCGGTCAAGCGCTTAACGGCGCGCGTGCACGCACACACTTGGCGTGGGCAGCTCCGCAAAACAGCACATGCGTTATTTCACAGTCCGAGGTGGCCCTGTGCCCCCGCGGCTGGGTTTAAGGCGTCTTGGGTGGGTGGTTAAGAGCGGGTGTCCGGGTTGAAAGCGGGGCCTGTCGGATTGAGGGTGGGGTTTAATGATGTAGGCGTGGCCTATGCGCTTTGGGGGGCAAAAAGTTTTAGTGGTGCACAAAGATCTAGTGTTTAGCATGGCCATTCATGAATGACCATTGCTCATTCAGTATGCCGACATGAAAATGCTTACAGCACCTGGTATTCCCAGGCGGTCTCCCATCCAAGTACTAACCAGGCCCGACCCTGCTTAGCTTCCGAGATCGGACGAGATCGGGCGTGTTCAGGGTGGTATGGCCGTAAGCAAAGGCAGCGGTGGCCGGTACGGCCCATATACAGCAGATGGCAGTAGCCAATGCGTTAATGAAAAGCTTACAGCACCTGGTGTTAGATTGTGAAGATTCCGGGGGGGGGGGGGGGGGGTGCTTAAGAGTGGGTACCCGGGTTCGGATGGAGAGCCGGGTCGTGGGTTTAGCTGGCTTCGGGCCTGGCACCCCGGTGGGAGACCAGGGCTCCCTGGGTCCGAGTGGAGAGCAGGGCAAAAGGTACCCGGGTTCGGATGGAGAGCCGGGTCGTGGGTTTAGCTGGCTTCGGGCCTGGCACCCCGGTGGGGGCCCAAGGCTTCCTGGGTCCGAGTGGAGGGCCGGGCAAAACGACTTTCTGCTGTCCACACTTTGAAGATTTTACACTCGTGCCCCGGAAGTCACGTTAGAGGCTGGCCCAGGCCACCCCCTCCCCCTCCTGGGTGACAAGGCTCCCCGGGGCCGCGTGGAGAGCCAGGCAAAACGCCACATTGGGTGTTTTTCAGGTAGGGTAGGGCTCCTTTCCAGCACTATCCGCATGTTTTCAACACTTAATCAGGGGAGAGCGCGAACGCAGTCCCCCACTACCAGAAATTGTGCAGTCGAGATTCCCACATTTGGGGAATTCGCCCGGGTCAGCAAAGCACGGGGTGCAATGGCTGAGCCTCGCCGAGGGTGAACCACCTTCATGATCATGGTGTCTCCCCTGCCAGGTAAGTATGAGTTGTACATGCTGGCCATAGAGGAAAGCACTCAATCCACACACCAGTGCCCTGCCGGTCAGTCAACGACTAGTCCCCTCCACGAGGGCGTAACAATGGCCTCTTTGCGGTACCCAACAACCGAGTCTTAAAATTCCCCTTTAAGCACACACACAAGACACAGTGGCAGTATGTGAGCTTGTAGATATTAAGACTTTGACACATTTTGAGAACCTTCGATACTATTAGTTAAAGCGCTCACACCTATTTGCACTCAAGACAACCGAGCTCCATGTCATTTTCTTCAACAGCTGAGCTGGCCTTGTCCAATGGGCAAGGCCTTCCAAAAATATCCATAACTCATCAACATCTCTCTCCACGGAAGTCTTTAGTAAAAGGCGAAAAGCTTATTCGTCATGAAGAGAGACCCGAGTAATTCTACCCGCTTGCCACAGCGGCCGGCAAAGCCTCTAGCCGCGCCGGTCAAGCGCTTAACGGCGCGCGTGCACGCACACACTTGGCGTGGGCAGCTCCGCAAAACAGCACATGCGTTATTTCACAGTCCGAGGTGGCCCTGTGCCCCCGCGGCTGGGTTTAAGGCGTCTTGGGTGGGTGGTTAAGAGCGGGTGTCCGGGTTGAAAGCGGGGCCTGTCGGATTGAGGGTGGGGTTTAATGATGTAGGCGTGGCCTATGCGCTTTGGGGGGCAAAAAGTTTTAGTGGTGCACAAAGATCTAGTGTTTAGCATGGCCATTCATGAATGACCATTGCTCATTCAGTATGCCGACATGAAAATGCTTACAGCACCTGGTATTCCCAGGCGGTCTCCCATCCAAGTACTAACCAGGCCCGACCCTGCTTAGCTTCCGAGATCGGACGAGATCGGGCGTGTTCAGGGTGGTATGGCCGTAAGCAAAGGCAGCGGTGGCCGGTACGGCCCATATACAGCAGATGGCAGTAGCCAATGCGTTAATGAAAAGCTTACAGCACCTGGTGTTAGATTGTGAAGATTCCGGGGGGGGGGGGGGGGGGGGGGGTGCTTAAGAGTGGGTACCCGGGTTCGGATGGAGAGCCGGGTCGTGGGTTTAGCTGGCTTCGGGCCTGGCACCCCGGTGGGAGACCAGGGCTCCCTGGGTCCGAGTGGAGAGCAGGGCAAAAGGTACCCGGGTTCGGATGGAGAGCCGGGTCGTGGGTTTAGCTGGCTTCGGGCCTGGCACCCCGGTGGGGGCCCAAGGCTTCCTGGGTCCGAGTGGAGGGCCGGGCAAAACGACTTTCTGCTGTCCACACTTTGAAGATTTTACACTCGTGCCCCGGAAGTCACGTTAGAGGCTGGCCCAGGCCACCCCCTCCCCCTCCTGGGTGACAAGGCTCCCCGGGGCCGCGTGGAGAGCCAGGCAAAACGCCACATTGGGTGTTTTTCAGGTAGGGTAGGGCTCCTTTCCAGCACTATCCGCATGTTTTCAACACTTAATCAGGGGAGAGCGCGAACGCAGTCCCCCACTACCAGAAATTGTGCAGTCGAGATTCCCACATTTGGGGAATTCGCCCGGGTCAGCAAAGCACGGGGTGCAATGGCTGAGCCTCGCCGAGGGTGAACCACCTTCATGATCATGGTGTCTCCCCTGCCAGGTAAGTATGAGTTGTACATGCTGGCCATAGAGGAAAGCACTCAATCCACACACCAGTGCCCTGCCGGTCAGTCAACGACTAGTCCCCTCCACGAGGGCGTAACAATGGCCTCTTTGCGGTACCCAACAACCGAGTCTTAAAATTCCCCTTTAAGCACACACACAAGACACAGTGGCAGTATGTGAGCTTGTAGATATTAAGACTTTGACACATTTTGAGAACCTTCGATACTATTAGTTAAAGCGCTCACACCTATTTGCACTCAAGACAACCGAGCGCACCACCGTGCTCCATGTCATTTTCTTCAACAGCTGAGCTGGCCTTGTCCAATGGGCAAGGCCTTCCAAAAATATCCATAACTCATCAACGTCCCTCTCCACGGAAGTCTTTAGTAAAAGGCGAAAGGCTTATTCGTCATGAAGAGAGACCCGAGTAATTCTACCCGCTTGCCACAGCGGCCGGCAAAGCCTCTAGCCGCGCCGGTCAAGCGCTAAACGGCGCGCGTGCACGCACACACTTGGCGTGGGCAGCTCCGCAAAACAGCACATGCGTTATTTCACAGTCCGAGGTGGCCCTGTGCCCCCGCGGCTGGGTTTAAGGCGTCTTGGGTGGGTGGTTAAGAGCGGGTGTCCGGGTTGAAAGCGGGGCCTGTCGGATTGAGGGTGGGGTTTAATGATGTAGGCGTGGCCTATGCGCTTTGGGGGGCAAAAAGTTTTAGTGGTGCACAAAGATCTAGTGTTTAGCATGGCCATTCATGAATGACCATTGCTCATTCAGTATGCCGACATGAAAATGCTTAGAGCACCTGGTATTCCCAGGCGGTCTCCCATCCAAGTACTAACCAGGCCCGACCCTGCTTAGCTTCCGAGATCGGACGAGATCGGGCGTGTTCAGGGTGGTATGGCCGTAAGCAAAGGCAGCGGTGGCCGGTACGGCCCATATACAGCAGATGGCAGTAGCCAATGCGTTAATGAAAAGCTTACAGCACCTGGTGTTAGATTGTGAAGATTCCGGGGGGGGGGGGGGGGTGCTTAAGAGTGGGTACCCGGGTTCGGATGGAGAGCCGGGTCGTGGGTTTAGCTGGCTTCGGGCCTGGCACCCCGGTGGGAGACCAGGGCTCCCTGGGTCCGAGTGGAGAGCAGGGCAAAAGGTACCCGGGTTCGGATGGAGAGCCGGGTCGTGGGTTTAGCTGGCTTCGGGCCTGGCACCCCGGTGGGGGCCCAAGGCTTCCTGGGTCCGAGTGGAGGGCCGGGCAAAACGACTTTCTGCTGTCCACACTTTGAAGATTTTACACTCGTGCCCCGGAAGTCACGTTAGAGGCTGGCCCAGGCCACCCCCTCCCCCTCCTGGGTGACAAGGCTCCCCGGGGCCGCGTGGAGAGCCAGGCAAAACGCCACATTGGGTGTTTTTCAGGTAGGGTAGGGCTCCTTTCCAGCACTATCCGCATGTTTTCAACACTTAATCAGGGGAGAGCGCAAACGCAGTCCCCCACTACAAGAAATTGTGCAGTCGAGATTCCCACATTTGGGGAATTCGCCCGGGTCAGCAAAGCACGGGGTGCAATGGCTGAGCCTCGCCGAGGGTGAACCACCTTCATGATCATGGTGTCTCCCCTGCCAGGTAAGTATGAGTTGTACATGCTGGCCATAGAGGAAAGCACTCAATCCACACACCAGTGCCCTGCCGGTCAGTCAACGACTAGTCCCCTCCACGAGGGCGTAACAATGGCCTCTTTGCGGTACCCAACAACCGAGTCTTAAAATTCCCCTTTAAGCACACACACAAGACACAGTGGCAGTATGTGAGCTTGTAGATATTAAGACTTTGACACATTTTGAGAACCTTCGATACTATTAGTTAAAGCGCTCACACCTATTTGCACTCAAGACAACCGAGCGCACCACCGTGCTCCATGTCATTTTCTTCAACAGCTGAGCTGGCCTTGTCCAATGGGCAAGGCCTTCCAAAAATATCCATAACTCATCAACGTCCCTCTCCACGGAAGTCTTTAGTAAAAGGCGAAAGGCTTATTCGTCATGAAGAGAGACCCGAGTAATTCTACCCGCTTGCCACAGCGGCCGGCAAAGCCTCTAGCCGCGCCGGTCAAGCGCTTAACGGCGCGCGTGCACGCACACACTTGGCGTGGGCAGCTCCGCAAAACAGCACATGCGTTATTTCACAGTCCGAGGTGGCCCTGTGCCCCCGCGGCTGGGTTTAAGGCGTCTTGGGTGGGTGGTTAAGAGCGGGTGTCCGGGTTGAAAGCGGGGCCTGTCGGATTGAGGGTGGGGTTTAATGATGTAGGCGTGGCCTATGCGCTTTGGGGGGCAAAAAGTTTTAGTGGTGCACAAAGATCTAGTGTTTAGCATGGCCATTCATGAATGACCATTGCTCATTCAGTATGCCGACATGAAAATGCTTACAGCACCTGGTATTCCCAGGCGGTCTCCCATCCAAGTACTAACCAGGCCCGACCCTGCTTAGCTTCCGAGATCGGACGAGATCGGGCGTGTTCAGGGTGGTATGGCCGTAAGCAAAGGCAGCGGTGGCCGGTACGGCCCATATACAACAGATGGCAGTAGCCAATGCGTTAATGAAAAGCTTACAGCACCTGGTGTTAGATTGTGAAGATTCCGGGGGGGCGGGGGGGGGGGTGCTTAAGAGTGGGTACCCGGGTTCGGATGGAGAGCCGGGTCGTGGGTTTAGCTGGCTTCGGGCCTGGCACCCCGGTGGGAGACCAGGGCTCCCTGGGTCCGAGTGGAGAGCAGGGCAAAAGGTACCCGGGTTCGGATGGAGAGCCGGGTCGTGGGTTTAGCTGGCTTCGGGCCTGGCACCCCGGTGGGGGCCCAAGGCTTCCTGGGTCCGAGTGGAGGGCCGGGCAAAACGACTTTCTGCTGTCCACACTTTGAAGATTTTACACTCGTGCCCCGGAAGTCACGTTAGAGGCTGGCCCAGGCCACCCCCTCCCCCTCCTGGGTGACAAGGCTCCCCGGGGCCGCGTGGAGAGCCAGGCAAAACGCCACATTGGGTGTTTTTCAGGTAGGGTAGGGCTCCTTTCCAGCACTATCCGCATGTTTTCAACACTTAATCAGGGGAGAGCGCGAACGCAGTCCCCCACTACCAGAAATTGTGCAGTCGAGATTCCCACATTTGGGGAATTCGCCCGGGTCAGCAAAGCACGGGGTGCAATGGCTGAGCCTCGCCGAGGGTGAACCACCTTCATGATCATGGTGTCTCCCCTGCCAGGTAAGTATGAGTTGTACATGCTGGCCATAGAGGAAAGCACTCAATCCACACACCAGTGCCCTGCCGGTCAGTCAACGACTAGTCCCCTCCACGAGGGCGTAACAATGGCCTCTTTGCGGTACCCAACAACCGAGTCTTAAAATTCCCCTTTAAGCACACACACAAGACACAGTGGCAGTATGTGAGCTTGTAGATATTAAGACTTTGACACATTTTGAGAACCTTCGATACTATTAGTTAAAGCGCTCACACCTATTTGCACTCAAGACAACCGAGCGCACCACCGTGCTCCATGTCATTTTCTTCAACAGCTGAGCTGGCCTTGTCCAATGGGCAAGGCCTTCCAAAAATATCCATAACTCATCAACGTCCCTCTCCACGGAAGTCTTTAGTAAAAGGCGAAAGGCTTATTCGTCATGAAGAGAGACCCGAGTAATTCTACCCGCTTGCCACAGCGGCCGGCAAAGCCTCTAGCCGCGCCGGTCAAGCGCTTAACGGCGCGCGTGCACGCACACACTTGGCGTGGGCAGCTCCGCAAAACAGCACATGCGTTATTTCACAGTCCGAGGTGGCCCTGTGCCCCCGCGGCTGGGTTTAAGGCGTCTTGGGTGGGTGGTTAAGAGCGGGTGTCCGGGTTGAAAGCGGGGCCTGTCGGATTGAGGGTGGGGTTTAATGATGTAGGCGTGGCCTATGCGCTTTGGGGGGCAAAAAGTTTTAGTGGTGCACAAAGATCTAGTGTTTAGCATGGCCATTCATGAATGACCATTGCTCATTCAGTATGCCGACATGAAAATGCTTACAGCACCTGGTATTCCCAGGCGGTCTCCCATCCAAGTACTAACCAGGCCCGACCCTGCTTAGCTTCCGAGATCGGACGAGATCGGGCGTGTTCAGGGTGGTATGGCCGTAAGCAAAGGCAGCGGTGGCCGGTACGGCCCATATACAGCAGATGGCAGTAGCCAATGCGTTAATGAAAAGCTTACAGCACCTGGTGTTAGATTGTGAAGATTCCGGGGGGGGGGGGGGGTGCTTAAGAGTGGGTACCCGGGTTCGGATGGAGAGCCGGGTCGTGGGTTTAGCTGGCTTCGGGCCTGGCACCCCGGTGGGAGACCAGGGCTCCCTGGGTCCGAGTGGAGAGCAGGGCAAAAGGTACCCGGGTTCGGATGGAGAGCCGGGTCGTGGGTTTAGCTGGCTTCGGGCCTGGCACCCCGGTGGGGGCCCAAGGCTTCCTGGGTCCGAGTGGAGGGCCGGGCAAAACGACTTTCTGCTGTCCACACTTTGAAGATTTTACACTCGTGCCCCGGAAGTCACGTTAGAGGCTGGCCCAGGCCACCCCCTCCCCCTCCTGGGTGACAAGGCTCCCCGGGGCCGCGTGGAGAGCCAGGCAAAACGCCACATTGGGTGTTTTTCAGGTAGGGTAGGGCTCCTTTCCAGCACTATCCGCATGTTTTCAACACTTAATCAGGGGAGAGCGCGAACGCAGTCCCCCACTACCAGAAATTGTGCAGTCGAGATTCCCACATTTGGGGAATTCGCCCGGGTCAGCAAAGCACGGGGTGCAATGGCTGAGCCTCGCCGAGGGTGAACCACCTTCATGATCATGGTGTCTCCCCTGCCAGGTAAGTATGAGTTGTACATGCTGGCCATAGAGGAAAGCACTCAATCCACACACCAGTGCCCTGCCGGTCAGTCAACGACTAGTCCCCTCCACGAGGGCGTAACAATGGCCTCTTTGCGGTACCCAACAACCGAGTCTTAAAATTCCCCTTTAAGCACACACACAAGACACAGTGGCAGTATGTGAGCTTGTAGATATTAAGACTTTGACACATTTTGAGAACCTTCGATACTATTAGTTAAAGCGCTCACACCTATTTGCACTCAAGACAACCGAGCGCACCACCGTGCTCCATGTCAATTTCTTCAACAGCTGAGCTGGCCTTGTCCAATGGGCAAGGCCTTCCAAAAATATCCATAACTCATCAACGTCCCTCTCCACAGAAGTCTTTAGTAAAAGGCGAAAGGCTTATTCGTCATGAAGAGAGACCCGAGTAATTCTACCCGCTTGCCACAGCGGCCGGCAAAGCCTCTAGCCGCGCCGGTCAAGCGCTTAACGGCGCGCGTGCACGCACACACTTGGCGTGGGCAGCTCCGCAAAACAGCACATGCGTTATTTCACAGTCCGAGGTGGCCCTGTGCCCCCGCGGCTGGGTTTAAGGCGTCTTGGGTGGGTGGTTAAGAGCGGGTGTCCGGGTTGAAAGCGGGGCCTGTCGGATTGAGGGTGGGGTTTAATGATGTAGGCGTGGCCTATGCGCTTTGGGGGGCAAAAAGTTTTAGTGGTGCACAAAGATCTAGTGTTTAGCATGGCCATTCATGAATGACCATTGCTCATTCAGTATGCCGACATGAAAATGCTTACAGCACCTGGTATTCCCAGGCGGTCTCCCATCCAAGTACTAACCAGGCCCGACCCTGCTTAGCTTCCGAGATCGGACGAGATCGGGCGTGTTCAGGGTGGTATGGCCGTAAGCAAAGGCAGCGGTGGCCGGTACGGCCCATATACAGCAGATGGCAGTAGCCAATGCGTTAATGAAAAGCTTACAGCACCTGGTGTTAGATTGTGAAGATTCCGGGGGGGGGGGGGGGGGGGTGCTTAAGAGTGGGTACCCGGGTTCGGATGGAGAGCCGGGTCGTGGGTTTAGCTGGCTTCGGGCCTGGCACCCCGGTGGGAGACCAGGGCTCCCTGGGTCCGAGTGGAGAGCAGGGCAAAAGGTACCCGGGTTCGGATGGAGAGCCGGGTCGTGGGTTTAGCTGGCTTCGGGCCTGGCACCCCGGTGGGGGCCCAAGGCTTCCTGGGTCCGAGTGGAGGGCCGGGCAAAACGACTTTCTGCTGTCCACACTTTGAAGATTTTACACTCGTGCCCCGGAAGTCACGTTAGAGGCTGGCCCAGGCCACCCCCTCCCCCTCCTGGGTGACAAGGCTCCCCGGGGCCGCGTGGAGAGCCAGGCAAAACGCCACATTGGGTGTTTTTCAGGTAGGGTAGGGCTCCTTTCCAGCACTATCCGCATGTTTTCAACACTTAATCAGGGGAGAGCGCGAACGCAGTCCCCCACTACCAGAAATTGTGCAGTCGAGATTCCCACATTTGGGGAATTCGCCCGGGTCAGCAAAGCACGGGGTGCAATGGCTGAGCCTCGCCGAGGGTGAACCACCTTCATGATCATGGTGTCTCCCCTGCCAGGTAAGTATGAGTTGTACATGCTGGCCATAGAGGAAAGCACTCAATCCACACACCAGTGCCCTGCCGGTCAGTCAACGACTAGTCCCCTCCACGAGGGCGTAACAATGGCCTCTTTGCGGTACCCAACAACCGAGTCTTAAAATTCCCCTTTAAGCACACACACAAGACACAGTGGCAGTATGTGAGCTTGTAGATATTAAGACTTTGACACATTTTGAGAACCTTCGATACTATTAGTTAAAGCGCTCACACCTATTTGCACTCAAGACAACCGAGCTCCATGTCATTTTCTTCAACAGCTGAGCTGGCCTTGTCCAATGGGCAAGGCCTTCCAAAAATATCCATAACTCATCAACATCTCTCTCCACGGAAGTCTTTAGTAAAAGGCGAAAAGCTTATTCGTCATGAAGAGAGACCCGAGTAATTCTACCCGCTTGCCACAGCGGCCGGCAAAGCCTCTAGCCGCGCCGGTCAAGCGCTTAACGGCGCGCGTGCACGCACACACTTGGCGTGGGCAGCTCCGCAAAACAGCACATGCGTTATTTCACAGTCCGAGGTGGCCCTGTGCCCCCGCGGCTGGGTTTAAGGCGTCTTGGGTGGGTGGTTAAGAGCGGGTGTCCGGGTTGAAAGCGGGGCCTGTCGGATTGAGGGTGGGGTTTAATGATGTAGGCGTGGCCTATGCGCTTTGGGGGGCAAAAAGTTTTAGTGGTGCACAAAGATCTAGTGTTTAGCATGGCCATTCATGAATGACCATTGCTCATTCAGTATGCCGACATGAAAATGCTTACAGCACCTGGTATTCCCAGGCGGTCTCCCATCCAAGTACTAACCAGGCCCGACCCTGCTTAGCTTCCGAGATCGGACGAGATCGGGCGTGTTCAGGGTGGTATGGCCGTAAGCAAAGGCAGCGGTGGCCGGTACGGCCCATATACAGCAGATGGCAGTAGCCAATGCGTTAATGAAAAGCTTACAGCACCTGGTGTTAGATTGTGAAGATTCCGGGGGGGGGGGGGGGGGGGGGGGGGGTGCTTAAGAGTGGGTACCCGGGTTCGGATGGAGAGCCGGGTCGTGGGTTTAGCTGGCTTCGGGCCTGGCACCCCGGTGGGAGACCAGGGCTCCCTGGGTCCGAGTGGAGAGCAGGGCAAAAGGTACCCGGGTTCGGATGGAGAGCCGGGTCGTGGGTTTAGCTGGCTTCGGGCCTGGCACCCCGGTGGGGGCCCAAGGCTTCCTGGGTCCGAGTGGAGGGCCGGGCAAAACGACTTTCTGCTGTCCACACTTTGAAGATTTTACACTCGTGCCCCGGAAGTCACGTTAGAGGCTGGCCCAGGCCACCCCCTCCCCCTCCTGGGTGACAAGGCTCCCCGGGGCCGCGTGGAGAGCCAGGCAAAACGCCACATTGGGTGTTTTTCAGGTAGGGTAGGGCTCCTTTCCAGCACTATCCGCATGTTTTCAACACTTAATCAGGGGAGAGCGCGAACGCAGTCCCCCACTACCAGAAATTGTGCAGTCGAGATTCCCACATTTGGGGAATTCGCCCGGGTCAGCAAAGCACGGGGTGCAATGGCTGAGCCTCGCCGAGGGTGAACCACCTTCATGATCATGGTGTCTCCCCTGCCAGGTAAGTATGAGTTGTACATGCTGGCCATAGAGGAAAGCACTCAATCCACACACCAGTGCCCTGCCGGTCAGTCAACGACTAGTCCCCTCCACGAGGGCGTAACAATGGCCTCTTTGCGGTACCCAACAACCGAGTCTTAAAATTCCCCTTTAAGCACACACACAAGACACAGTGGCAGTATGTGAGCTTGTAGATATTAAGACTTTGACACATTTTGAGAACCTTCGATACTATTAGTTAAAGCGCTCACACCTATTTGCACTCAAGACAACCGAGCGCACCACCGTGCTCCATGTCATTTTCTTCAACAGCTGAGCTGGGCCAATGGGCAAGGCCTTCCAAAAATATCCATAACTCATCAACGTCCCTCTCCACGGAAGTCTTTAGTAAAAGGCGAAAGGCTTATTCGTCATGAAGAGAGACCCGAGTAATTCTACCCGCTTGCCACAGCGGCCGGCAAAGCCTCTAGCCGCGCCGGTCAAGCGCTTAACGGCGCGCGTGCACGCACACACTTGGCGTGGGCAGCTCCGCAAAACAGCACATGCGTTATTTCACAGTCCGAGGTGGCCCTGTGCCCCCGCGGCTGGGTTTAAGGCGTCTTGGGTGGGTGGTTAAGAGCGGGTGTCCGGGTTGAAAGCGGGGCCTGTCGGATTGAGGGTGGGGTTTAATGATGTAGGCGTGGCCTATGCGCTTTGGGGGGCAAAAAGTTTTAGTGGTGCACAAAGATCTAGTGTTTAGCATGGCCATTCATGAATGACCATTGCTCATTCAGTATGCCGACATGAAAATGCTTACAGCACCTGGTATTCCCAGGCGGTCTCCCATCCAAGTACTAACCAGGCCCGACCCTGCTTAGCTTCCGAGATCGGACGAGATCGGGCGTGTTCAGGGTGGTATGGCCGTAAGCAAAGGCAGCGGTGGCCGGTACGGCCCATATACAGCAGATGGCAGTAGCCAATGCGTTAATGAAAAGCTTACAGCACCTGGTGTTAGATTGTGAAGATTCCGGGGGGGCGGGGGGGGGGGGTGCTTAAGAGTGGGTACCCGGGTTCGGATGGAGAGCCGGGTCGTGGGTTTAGCTGGCTTCGGGCCTGGCACCCCGGTGGGAGACCAGGGCTCCCTGGGTCCGAGTGGAGAGCAGGGCAAAAGGTACCCGGGTTCGGATGGAGAGCCGGGTCGTGGGTTTAGCTGGCTTCGGGCCTGGCACCCCGGTGGGGGCCCAAGGCTTCCTGGGTCCGAGTGGAGGGCCGGGCAAAACGACTTTCTGCTGTCCACACTTTGAAGATTTTACACTCGTGCCCCGGAAGTCACGTTAGAGGCTGGCCCAGGCCACCCCCTCCCCCTCCTGGGTGACAAGGCTCCCCGGGGCCGCGTGGAGAGCCAGGCAAAACGCCACATTGGGTGTTTTTCAGGTAGGGTAGGGCTCCTTTCCAGCACTATCCGCATGTTTTCAACACTTAATCAGGGGAGAGCGCGAACGCAGTCCCCCACTACCAGAAATTGTGCAGTCGAGATTCCCACATTTGGGGAATTCGCCCGGGTCAGCAAAGCACGGGGTGCAATGGGTGAGCCTCGCCGAGGGTGAACCACCTTCATGATCATGGTGTCTCCCCTGCCAGGTAAGTATGAGTTGTACATGCTGGCCATAGAGGAAAGCACTCAATCCACACACCAGTGCCCTGCCGGTCAGTCAACGACTAGTCCCCTCCACGAGGGCGTAACAATGGCCTCTTTGCGGTACCCAACAACCGAGTCTTAAAATTCCCCTTTAAGCACACACACAAGACACAGTGGCAGTATGTGAGCTTGTAGATATTAAGACTTTGACACATTTTGAGAACCTTCGATACTATTAGTTAAAGCGCTCACACCTATTTGCACTCAAGACAACCGAGCTCCATGTCATTTTCTTCAACAGTTGAGCTGGCCTTGTCCAATGGGCAAGGCCTTCCAAAAATATCCATAACTCATCAACATCTCTCTCCACGGAAGTCTTTAGTAAAAGGCGAAAGGCTTATTCGTCATGAAGAGAGACCCGAGTAATTCTACCCGCTTGCCACAGCGGCCGGCAAAGCCTCTAGCCGCGCCGGTCAAGCGCTTAACGGCGCGCGTGCACGCACACACTTGGCGTGGGCAGCTCCGCAAAACAGCACATGCGTTATTTCACAGTCCGAGGTGGCCCTGTGCCCCCGCGGCTGGGTTTAAGGCGTCTTGGGTGGGTGGTTAAGAGCGGGTGTCCGGGTTGAAAGCGGGGCCTGTCGGATTGAGGGTGGGGTTTAATGATGTAGGCGTGGCCTATGCGCTTTGGGGGGCAAAAAGTTTTAGTGGTGCACAAAGATCTAGTGTTTAGCATGGCCATTCATGAATGACCATTGCTCATTCAGTATGCCGACATGAAAATGCTTACAGCACCTGGTATTCCCAGGCGGTCTCCCATCCAAGTACTAACCAGGCCCGACCCTGCTTAGCTTCCGAGATCGGACGAGATCGGGCGTGTTCAGGGTGGTATGGCCGTAAGCAAAGGCAGCGGTGGCCGGTACGGCCCATATACAGCAGATGGCAGTAGCCAATGCGTTAATGAAAAGCTTACAGCACCTGGTGTTAGATTGTGAAGATTCCGGGGGGGGGGGGGGGGGGGGGGGGGTGCTTAAGAGTGGGTACCCGGGTTCGGATGGAGAGCCGGGTCGTGGGTTTAGCTGGCTTCGGGCCTGGCACCCCGGTGGGAGACCAGGGCTCCCTGGGTCCGAGTGGAGAGCAGGGCAAAAGGTACCCGGGTTCGGATGGAGAGCCGGGTCGTGGGTTTAGCTGGCTTCGGGCCTGGCACCCCGGTGGGGGCCCAAGGCTTCCTGGGTCCGAGTGGAGGGCCGGGCAAAACGACTTTCTGCTGTCCACACTTTGAAGATTTTACACTCGTGCCCCGGAAGTCACGTTAGAGGCTGGCCCAGGCCACCCCCTCCCCCTCCTGGGTGACAAGGCTCCCCGGGGCCGCGTGGAGAGCCAGGCAAAACGCCACATTGGGTGTTTTTCAGGTAGGGTAGGGCTCCTTTCCAGCACTATCCGCATGTTTTCAACACTTAATCAGGGGAGAGCGCGAACGCAGTCCCCCACTACCAGAAATTGTGCAGTCGAGATTCCCACATTTGGGGAATTCGCCCGGGTCAGCAAAGCACGGGGTGCAATGGCTGAGCCTCGCCGAGGGTGAACCACCTTCATGATCATGGTGTCTCCCCTGCCAGGTAAGTATGAGTTGTACATGCTGGCCATAGAGGAAAGCACTCAATCCACACACCAGTGCCCTGCCGGTCAGTCAACGACTAGTCCCCTCCACGAGGGCGTAACAATGGCCTCTTTGCGGTACCCAACAACCGAGTCTTAAAATTCCCCTTTAAGCACACACACAAGACACAGTGGCAGTATGTGAGCTTGTAGATATTAAGACTTTGACACATTTTGAGAACCTTCGATACTATTAGTTAAAGCGCTCACACCTATTTGCACTCAAGACAACCGAGCGCACCACCGTGCTCCATGTCATTTTCTTCAACAGCTGAGCTGGGCCAATGGGCAAGGCCTTCCAAAAATATCCATAACTCATCAACGTCCCTCTCCACGGAAGTCTTTAGTAAAAGGCGAAAGGCTTATTCGTCATGAAGAGAGACCCGAGTAATTCTACCCGCTTGCCACAGCGGCCGGCAAAGCCTCTAGCCGCGCCGGTCAAGCGCTTAACGGCGCGCGTGCACGCACACACTTGGCGTGGGCAGCTCCGCAAAACAGCACATGCGTTATTTCACAGTCCGAGGTGGCCCTGTGCCCCCGCGGCTGGGTTTAAGGCGTCTTGGGTGGGTGGTTAAGAGCGGGTGTCCGGGTTGAAAGCGGGGCCTGTCGGATTGAGGGTGGGGTTTAATGATGTAGGCGTGGCCTATGCGCTTTGGGGGGCAAAAAGTTTTAGTGGTGCACAAAGATCTAGTGTTTAGCATGGCCATTCATGAATGACCATTGCTCATTCAGTATGCCGACATGAAAATGCTTACAGCACCTGGTATTCCCAGGCGGTCTCCCATCCAAGTACTAACCAGGCCCGACCCTGCTTAGCTTCCGAGATCGGACGAGATCGGGCGTGTTCAGGGTGGTATGGCCGTAAGCAAAGGCAGCGGTGGCCGGTACGGCCCATATACAGCAGATGGCAGTAGCCAATGCGTTAATGAAAAGCTTACAGCACCTGGTGTTAGATTGTGAAGATTCCGGGGGGGCGGGGGGGGGGGGGTGCTTAAGAGTGGGTACCCGGGTTCGGATGGAGAGCCGGGTCGTGGGTTTAGCTGGCTTCGGGCCTGGCACCCCGGTGGGAGACCAGGGCTCCCTGGGTCCGAGTGGAGAGCAGGGCAAAAGGTACCCGGGTTCGGATGGAGAGCCGGGTCGTGGGTTTAGCTGGCTTCGGGCCTGGCACCCCGGTGGGGGCCCAAGGCTTCCTGGGTCCGAGTGGAGGGCCGGGCAAAACGACTTTCTGCTGTCCACACTTTGAAGATTTTACACTCGTGCCCCGGAAGTCACGTTAGAGGCTGGCCCAGGCCACCCCCTCCCCCTCCTGGGTGACAAGGCTCCCCGGGGCCGCGTGGAGAGCCAGGCAAAACGCCACATTGGGTGTTTTTCAGGTAGGGTAGGGCTCCTTTCCAGCACTATCCGCATGTTTTCAACACTTAATCAGGGGAGAGCGCGAACGCAGTCCCCCACTACCAGAAATTGTGCAGTCGAGATTCCCACATTTGGGGAATTCGCCCGGGTCAGCAAAGCACGGGGTGCAATGGGTGAGCCTCGCCGAGGGTGAACCACCTTCATGATCATGGTGTCTCCCCTGCCAGGTAAGTATGAGTTGTACATGCTGGCCATAGAGGAAAGCACTCAATCCACACACCAGTGCCCTGCCGGTCAGTCAACGACTAGTCCCCTCCACGAGGGCGTAACAATGGCCTCTTTGCGGTACCCAACAACCGAGTCTTAAAATTCCCCTTTAAGCACACACACAAGACACAGTGGCAGTATGTGAGCTTGTAGATATTAAGACTTTGACACATTTTGAGAACCTTCGATACTATTAGTTAAAGCGCTCACACCTATTTGCACTCAAGACAACCGAGCTCCATGTCATTTTCTTCAACAGTTGAGCTGGCCTTGTCCAATGGGCAAGGCCTTCCAAAAATATCCATAACTCATCAACATCTCTCTCCACGGAAGTCTTTAGTAAAAGGCGAAAGGCTTATTCGTCATGAAGAGAGACCCGAGTAATTCTACCCGCTTGCCACAGCGGCCGGCAAAGCCTCTAGCCGCGCCGGTCAAGCGCTTAACGGCGCGCGTGCACGCACACACTTGGCGTGGGCAGCTCCGCAAAACAGCACATGCGTTATTTCACAGTCCGAGGTGGCCCTGTGCCCCCGCGGCTGGGTTTAAGGCGTCTTGGGTGGGTGGTTAAGAGCGGGTGTCCGGGTTGAAAGCGGGGCCTGTCGGATTGAGGGTGGGGTTTAATGATGTAGGCGTGGCCTATGCGCTTTGGGGGGCAAAAAGTTTTAGTGGTGCACAAAGATCTAGTGTTTAGCATGGCCATTCATGAATGACCATTGCTCATTCAGTATGCCGACATGAAAATGCTTACAGCACCTGGTATTCCCAGGCGGTCTCCCATCCAAGTACTAACCAGGCCCGACCCTGCTTAGCTTCCGAGATCGGACGAGATCGGGCGTGTTCAGGGTGGTATGGCCGTAAGCAAAGGCAGCGGTGGCCGGTACGGCCCATATACAGCAGATGGCAGTAGCCAATGCGTTAATGAAAAGCTTACAGCACCTGGTGTTAGATTGTGAAGATTCCGGGGGGGGGGGGGGGGGGGGGGGGGTGCTTAAGAGTGGGTACCCGGGTTCGGATGGAGAGCCGGGTCGTGGGTTTAGCTGGCTTCGGGCCTGGCACCCCGGTGGGAGACCAGGGCTCCCTGGGTCCGAGTGGAGAGCAGGGCAAAAGGTACCCGGGTTCGGATGGAGAGCCGGGTCGTGGGTTTAGCTGGCTTCGGGCCTGGCACCCCGGTGGGGGCCCAAGGCTTCCTGGGTCCGAGTGGAGGGCCGGGCAAAACGACTTTCTGCTGTCCACACTTTGAAGATTTTACACTCGTGCCCCGGAAGTCACGTTAGAGGCTGGCCCAGGCCACCCCCTCCCCCTCCTGGGTGACAAGGCTCCCCGGGGCCGCGTGGAGAGCCAGGCAAAACGCCACATTGGGTGTTTTTCAGGTAGGGTAGGGCTCCTTTCCAGCACTATCCGCATGTTTTCAACACTTAATCAGGGGAGAGCGCGAACGCAGTCCCCCACTACCAGAAATTGTGCAGTCGAGATTCCCACATTTGGGGAATTCGCCCGGGTCAGCAAAGCACGGGGTGCAATGGCTGAGCCTCGCCGAGGGTGAACCACCTTCATGATCATGGTGTCTCCCCTGCCAGGTAAGTATGAGTTGTACATGCTGGCCATAGAGGAAAGCACTCAATCCACACACCAGTGCCCTGCCGGTCAGTCAACGACTAGTCCCCTCCACGAGGGCGTAACAATGGCCTCTTTGCGGTACCCAACAACCGAGTCTTAAAATTCCCCTTTAAGCACACACACAAGACACAGTGGCAGTATGTGAGCTTGTAGATATTAAGACTTTGACACATTTTGAGAACCTTCGATACTATTAGTTAAAGCGCTCACACCTATTTGCACTCAAGACAACCGAGCGCACCACCGTGCTCCATGTCATTTTCTTCAACAGCTGAGCTGGCCTTGTCCAATGGGCAAGGCCTTCCAAAAATATCCATAACTCATCAACGTCCCTCTCCACGGAAGTCTTTAGTAAAAGGCGAAAGGCTTATTCGTCATGAAGAGAGACCCGAGTAATTCTACCCGCTTGCCACAGCGGCCGGCAAAGCCTCTAGCCGCGCCGGTCAAGCGCTTAACGGCGCGCGTGCACGCACACACTTGGCGTGGGCAGCTCCGCAAAACAGCACATGCGTTATTTCACAGTCCGAGGTGGCCCTGTGCCCCCGCGGCTGGGTTTAAGGCGTCTTGGGTGGGTGGTTAAGAGCGGGTGTCCGGGTTGAAAGCGGGGCCTGTCGGATTGATGGTGGGGTTTAATGATGTAGGCGTGGCCTATGCGCTTTGGGGGGCAAAAAGTTTTAGTGGTGCACAAAGATCTAGTGTTTAGCATGGCCATTCATGAATGACCATTGCTCATTCAGTATGCCGACATGAAAATGCTTACAGCACCTGGTATTCCCAGGCGGTCTCCCATCCAAGTACTAACCAGGCCCGACCCTGCTTAGCTTCCGAGATCGGACGAGATCGGGCGTGTTCAGGGTGGTATGGCCGTAAGCAAAGGCAGCGGTGGCCGGTACGGCCCATATACAGCAGATGGCAGTAGCCAATGCGTTAATGAAAAGCTTACAGCACCTGGTGTTAGATTGTGAAGATTCCGGGGGGGGGGGGGGGGGGGGGGGGGGGTGCTTAAGAGTGGGTACCCGGGTTCGGATGGAGAGCCGGGTCGTGGGTTTAGCTGGCTTCGGGCCTGGCACCCCGGTGGGAGACCAGGGCTCCCTGGGTCCGAGTGGAGAGCAGGGCAAAAGGTACCCGGGTTCGGATGGAGAGCCGGGTCGTGGGTTTAGCTGGCTTCGGGCCTGGCACCCCGGTGGGAGACCAGGGCTCCCTGGGTCCGAGTGGAGAGCAGGGCAAAAGGTACCCGGGTTCGGATGGAGAGCCGGGTCGTGGGTTTAGCTGGCTTCGGGCCTGGCACCCCGGTGGGGGCCCAAGGCTTCCTGGGTCCGAGTGGAGGGCCGGGCAAAACGACTTTCTGCTGTCCACACTTTGAAGATTTTACACTCGTGCCCCGGAAGTCACGTTAGAGGCTGGCCCAGGCCACCCCCTCCCCCTCCTGGGTGACAAGGCTCCCCGGGGCCGCGTGGAGAGCCAGGCAAAACGCCACATTGGGTGTTTTTCAGGTAGGGTAGGGCTCCTTTCCAGCACTATCCGCATGTTTTCAACACTTAATCAGGGGAGAGCGCGAACGCAGTCTCCCACTACCAGAAATTGTGCAGTCGAGATTCCCACATTTGGGGAATTCGCCCGGGTCAGCAAAGCACGGGGTGCAATGGCTGAGCCTCGCCGAGGGTGAACCACCTTCATGATCATGGTGTCTCCCCTGCCAGGTAAGTATGAGTTGTACATGCTGGCCATAGAGGAAAGCACTCAATCCACACACCAGTGCCCTGCCGGTCAGTCAACGACTAGTCCCCTCCACGAGGGCGTAACAATGGCCTCTTTGCGGTACCCAACAACCGAGTCTTAAAATTCCCCTTTAAGCACACACACAAGACACAGTGGCAGTATGTGAGCTTGTAGATATTAAGACTTTGACACATTTTGAGAACCTTCGATACTATTAGTTAAAGCGCTCACACCTATTTGCACTCAAGACAACCGAGCTCCATGTCATTTTCTTCAACAGCTGAGCTGGCCTTGTCCAATGGGCAAGGCCTTCCAAAAATATCCATAACTCATCAACATCTCTCTCCACGGAAGTCTTTAGTAAAAGGCGAAAAGCTTATTCGTCATGAAGAGAGACCCGAGTAATTCTACCCGCTTGCCACAGCGGCCGGCAAAGCCTCTAGCCGCGCCGGTCAAGCGCTTAACGGCGCGCGTGCACGCACACACTTGGCGTGGGCAGCTCCGCAAAACAGCACATGCGTTATTTCACAGTCCGAGGTGGCCCTGTGCCCCCGCGGCTGGGTTTAAGGCGTCTTGGGTGGGTGGTTAAGAGCGGGTGTCCGGGTTGAAAGCGGGGCCTGTCGGATTGAGGGTGGGGTTTAATGATGTAGGCGTGGCCTATGCGCTTTGGGGGGCAAAAAGTTTTAGTGGTGCACAAAGATCTAGTGTTTAGCATGGCCATTCATGAATGACCATTGCTCATTCAGTATGCCGACATGAAAATGCTTACAGCACCTGGTATTCCCAGGCGGTCTCCCATCGAAGTACTAACCAGGCCCGACCCTGCTTAGCTTCCGAGATCGGACGAGATCGGGCGTGTTCAGGGTGGTATGGCCGTAAGCAAAGGCAGCGGTGGCCGGTACGGCCCATATACAGCAGATGGCAGTAGCCAATGCGTTAATGAAAAGCTTACAGCACCTGGTGTTAGATTGTGAAGATTCCGGGGGGGGGGGGGGGGGGGGGGGGGGTGCTTAAGAGTGGGTACCCGGGTTCGGATGGAGAGCCGGGTCGTGGGTTTAGCTGGCTTCGGGCCTGGCACCCCGGTGGGAGACCAGGGCTCCCTGGGTCCGAGTGGAGAGCAGGGCAAAAGGTACCCGGGTTCGGATGGAGAGCCGGGTCGTGGGTTTAGCTGGCTTCGGGCCTGGCACCCCGGTGGGGGCCCAAGGCTTCCTGGGTCCGAGTGGAGGGCCGGGCAAAACGACTTTCTGCTGTCCACACTTTGAAGATTTTACACTCGTGCCCCGGAAGTCACGTTAGAGGCTGGCCCAGGCCACCCCCTCCCCCTCCTGGGTGACAAGGCTCCCCGGGGCCGCGTGGAGAGCCAGGCAAAACGCCACATTGGGTGTTTTTCAGGTAGGGTAGGGCTCCTTTCCAGCACTATCCGCATGTTTTCAACACTTAATCAGGGGAGAGCGCGAACGCAGTCCCCCACTACCAGAAATTGTGCAGTCGAGATTCCCACATTTGGGGAATTCGCCCGGGTCAGCAAAGCACGGGGTGCAATGGCTGAGCCTCGCCGAGGGTGAACCACCTTCATGATCATGGTGTCTCCCCTGCCAGGTAAGTATGAGTTGTACATGCTGGCCATAGAGGAAAGCACTCAATCCACACACCAGTGCCCTGCCGGTCAGTCAACGACTAGTCCCCTCCACGAGGGCGTAACAATGGCCTCTTTGCGGTACCCAACAACCGAGTCTTAAAATTCCCCTTTAAGCACACACACAAGACACAGTGGCAGTATGTGAGCTTGTAGATATTAAGACTTTGACACATTTTGAGAACCTTCGATACTATTAGTTAAAGCGCTCACACCTATTTGCACTCAAGACAACCGAGCGCACCACCGTGCTCCATGTCATTTTCTTCAACAGCTGAGCTGGGCCAATGGGCAAGGCCTTCCAAAAATATCCATAACTCATCAACGTCCCTCTCCACGGAAGTCTTTAGTAAAAGGCGAAAGGCTTATTCGTCATGAAGAGAGACCCGAGTAATTCTACCCGCTTGCCACAGCGGCCGGCAAAGCCTCTAGCCGCGCCGGTCAAGCGCTTAACGGCGCGCGTGCACGCACACACTTGGCGTGGGCAGCTCCGCAAAACAGCACATGCGTTATTTCACAGTCCGAGGTGGCCCTGTGCCCCCGCGGCTGGGTTTAAGGCGTCTTGGGTGGGTGGTTAAGAGCGGGTGTCCGGGTTGAAAGCGGGGCCTGTCGGATTGAGGGTGGGGTTTAATGATGTAGGCGTGGCCTATGCGCTTTGGGGGGCAAAAAGTTTTAGTGGTGCACAAAGATCTAGTGTTTAGCATGGCCATTCATGAATGACCATTGCTCATTCAGTATGCCGACATGAAAATGCTTACAGCACCTGGTATTCCCAGGCGGTCTCCCATCCAAGTACTAACCAGGCCCGACCCTGCTTAGCTTCCGAGATCGGACGAGATCGGGCGTGTTCAGGGTGGTATGGCCGTAAGCAAAGGCAGCGGTGGCCGGTACGGCCCATATACAGCAGATGGCAGTAGCCAATGCGTTAATGAAAAGCTTACAGCACCTGGTGTTAGATTGTGAAGATTCCGGGGGGGCGGGGGGGGGGGGGTGCTTAAGAGTGGGTACCCGGGTTCGGATGGAGAGCCGGGTCGTGGGTTTAGCTGGCTTCGGGCCTGGCACCCCGGTGGGAGACCAGGGCTCCCTGGGTCCGAGTGGAGAGCAGGGCAAAAGGTACCCGGGTTCGGATGGAGAGCCGGGTCGTGGGTTTAGCTGGCTTCGGGCCTGGCACCCCGGTGGGGGCCCAAGGCTTCCTGGGTCCGAGTGGAGGGCCGGGCAAAACGACTTTCTGCTGTCCACACTTTGAAGATTTTACACTCGTGCCCCGGAAGTCACGTTAGAGGCTGGCCCAGGCCACCCCCTCCCCCTCCTGGGTGACAAGGCTCCCCGGGGCCGCGTGGAGAGCCAGGCAAAACGCCACATTGGGTGTTTTTCAGGTAGGGTAGGGCTCCTTTCCAGCACTATCCGCATGTTTTCAACACTTAATCAGGGGAGAGCGCGAACGCAGTCCCCCACTACCAGAAATTGTGCAGTCGAGATTCCCACATTTGGGGAATTCGCCCGGGTCAGCAAAGCACGGGGTGCAATGGCTGAGCCTCGCCGAGGGTGAACCACCTTCATGATCATGGTGTCTCCCCTGCCAGGTAAGTATGAGTTGTACATGCTGGCCATAGAGGAAAGCACTCAATCCACACACCAGTGCCCTGCCGGTCAGTCAACGACTAGTCCCCTCCACGAGGGCGTAACAATGGCCTCTTTGCGGTACCCAACAACCGAGTCTTAAAATTCCCCTTTAAGCACACACACAAGACACAGTGGCAGTATGTGAGCTTGTAGATATTAAGACTTTGACACATTTTGAGAACCTTCGATACTATTAGTTAAAGCGCTCACACCTATTTGCACTCAAGACAACCGAGCTCCATGTCATTTTCTTCAACAGTTGAGCTGGCCTTGTCCAATGGGCAAGGCCTTCCAAAAATATCCATAACTCATCAACATCTCTCTCCACGGAAGTCTTTAGTAAAAGGCGAAAGGCTTATTCGTCATGAAGAGAGACCCGAGTAATTCTACCCGCTTGCCACAGCGGCCGGCAAAGCCTCTAGCCGCGCCGGTCAAGCGCTTAACGGCGCGCGTGCACGCACACACTTGGCGTGGGCAGCTCCGCAAAACAGCACATGCGTTATTTCACAGTCCGAGGTGGCCCTGTGCCCCCGCGGCTGGGTTTAAGGCGTCTTGGGTGGGTGGTTAAGAGCGGGTGTCCGGGTTGAAAGCGGGGCCTGTCGGATTGAGGGTGGGGTTTAATGATGTAGGCGTGGCCTATGCGCTTTGGGGGGCAAAAAGTTTTAGTGGTGCACAAAGATCTAGTGTTTAGCATGGCCATTCATGAATGACCATTGCTCATTCAGTATGCCGACATGAAAATGCTTACAGCACCTGGTATTCCCAGGCGGTCTCCCATCCAAGTACTAACCAGGCCCGACCCTGCTTAGCTTCCGAGATCGGACGAGATCGGGCGTGTTCAGGGTGGTATGGCCGTAAGCAAAGGCAGCGGTGGCCGGTACGGCCCATATACAGCAGATGGCAGTAGCCAATGCGTTAATGAAAAGCTTACAGCACCTGGTGTTAGATTGTGAAGATTCCGGGGGGGGGGGGGGGGGGGGGGGGGGGGTGCTTAAGAGTGGGTACCCGGGTTCGGATGGAGAGCCGGGTCGTGGGTTTAGCTGGCTTCGGGCCTGGCACCCCGGTGGGAGACCAGGGCTCCCTGGGTCCGAGTGGAGAGCAGGGCAAAAGGTACCCGGGTTCGGATGGAGAGCCGGGTCGTGGGTTTAGCTGGCTTCGGGCCTGGCACCCCGGTGGGGGCCCAAGGCTTCCTGGGTCCGAGTGGAGGGCCGGGCAAAACGACTTTCTGCTGTCCACACTTTGAAGATTTTACACTCGTGCCCCGGAAGTCACGTTAGAGGCTGGCCCAGGCCACCCCCTCCCCCTCCTGGGTGACAAGGCTCCCCGGGGCCGCGTGGAGAGCCAGGCAAAACGCCACATTGGGTGTTTTTCAGGTAGGGTAGGGCTCCTTTCCAGCACTATCCGCATGTTTTCAACACTTAATCAGGGGAGAGCGCGAACGCAGTCCCCCACTACCAGAAATTGTGCAGTCGAGATTCCCACATTTGGGGAATTCGCCCGGGTCAGCAAAGCACGGGGTGCAATGGCTGAGCCTCGCCGAGGGTGAACCACCTTCATGATCATGGTGTCTCCCCTGCCAGGTAAGTATGAGTTGTACATGCTGGCCATAGAGGAAAGCACTCAATCCACACACCAGTGCCCTGCCGGTCAGTCAACGACTAGTCCCCTCCACGAGGGCGTAACAATGGCCTCTTTGCGGTACCCAACAACCGAGTCTTAAAATTCCCCTTTAAGCACACACACAAGACACAGTGGCAGTATGTGAGCTTGTAGATATTAAGACTTTGACACATTTTGAGAACCTTCGATACTATTAGTTAAAGCGCTCACACCTATTTGCACTCAAGACAACCGAGCGCACCACCGTGCTCCATGTCATTTTCTTCAACAGCTGAGCTGGCCTTGTCCAATGGGCAAGGCCTTCCAAAAATATCCATAACTCATCAACGTCCCTCTCCACGGAAGTCTTTAGTAAAAGGCGAAAGGCTTATTCGTCATGAAGAGAGACCCGAGTAATTCTACCCGCTTGCCACAGCGGCCGGCAAAGCCTCTAGCCGCGCCGGTCAAGCGCTTAACGGCGCGCGTGCACGCACACACTTGGCGTGGGCAGCTCCGCAAAACAGCACATGCGTTATTTCACAGTCCGAGGTGGCCCTGTGCCCCCGCGGCTGGGTTTAAGGCGTCTTGGGTGGGTGGTTAAGAGCGGGTGTCCGGGTTGAAAGCGGGGCCTGTCGGATTGATGGTGGGGTTTAATGATGTAGGCGTGGCCTATGCGCTTTGGGGGGCAAAAAGTTTTAGTGGTGCACAAAGATCTAGTGTTTAGCATGGCCATTCATGAATGACCATTGCTCATTCAGTATGCCGACATGAAAATGCTTACAGCACCTGGTATTCCCAGGCGGTCTCCCATCCAAGTACTAACCAGGCCCGACCCTGCTTAGCTTCCGAGATCGGACGAGATCGGGCGTGTTCAGGGTGGTATGGCCGTAAGCAAAGGCAGCGGTGGCCGGTACGGCCCATATACAGCAGATGGCAGTAGCCAATGCGTTAATGAAAAGCTTACAGCACCTGGTGTTAGATTGTGAAGATTCCGGGGGGGGGGGGGGGGGGGGGGGGGGGGTGCTTAAGAGTGGGTACCCGGGTTCGGATGGAGAGCCGGGTCGTGGGTTTAGCTGGCTTCGGGCCTGGCACCCCGGTGGGAGACCAGGGCTCCCTGGGTCCGAGTGGAGAGCAGGGCAAAAGGTACCCGGGTTCGGATGGAGAGCCGGGTCGTGGGTTTAGCTGGCTTCGGGCCTGGCACCCCGGTGGGGGCCCAAGGCTTCCTGGGTCCGAGTGGAGGGCCGGGCAAAACGACTTTCTGCTGTCCACACTTTGAAGATTTTACACTCGTGCCCCGGAAGTCACGTTAGAGGCTGGCCCAGGCCACCCCCTCCCCCTCCTGGGTGACAAGGCTCCCCGGGGCCGCGTGGAGAGCCAGGCAAAACGCCACATTGGGTGTTTTTCAGGTAGGGTAGGGCTCCTTTCCAGCACTATCCGCATGTTTTCAACACTTAATCAGGGGAGAGCGCGAACGCAGTCCCCCACTACCAGAAATTGTGCAGTCGAGATTCCCACATTTGGGGAATTCGCCCGGGTCAGCAAAGCACGGGGTGCAATGGCTGAGCCTCGCCGAGGGTGAACCACCTTCATGATCATGGTGTCTCCCCTGCCAGGTAAGTATGAGTTGTACATGCTGGCCATAGAGGAAAGCACTCAATCCACACACCAGTGCCCTGCCGGTCAGTCAACGACTAGTCCCCTCCACGAGGGCGTAACAATGGCCTCTTTGCGGTACCCAACAACCGAGTCTTAAAATTCCCCTTTAAGCACACACACAAGACACAGTGGCAGTATGTGAGCTTGTAGATATTAAGACTTTGACACATTTTGAGAACCTTCGATACTATTAGTTAAAGCGCTCACACCTATTTGCACTCAAGACAACCGAGCGCACCACCGTGCTCCATGTCATTTTCTTCAACAGCTGAGCTGGCCTTGTCCAATGGGCAAGGCCTTCCAAAAATATCCATAACTCATCAACGTCCCTCTCCACGGAAGTCTTTAGTAAAAGGCGAAAGGCTTATTCGTCATGAAGAGAGACCCGAGTAATTCTACCCGCTTGCCACAGCGGCCGGCAAAGCCTCTAGCCGCGCCGGTCAAGCGCTTAACGGCGCGCGTGCACGCACACACTTGGCGTGGGCAGCTCCGCAAAACAGCACATGCGTTATTTCACAGTCCGAGGTGGCCCTGTGCCCCCGCGGCTGGGTTTAAGGCGTCTTGGGTGGGTGGTTAAGAGCGGGTGTCCGGGTTGAAAGCGGGGCCTGTCGAATTGAGGGTGGGGTTTAATGATGTAGGCGTGGCCTATGCGCTTTGGGGGGCAAAAAGTTTTAGTGGTGCACAAAGATCTAGTGTTTAGCATGGCCATTCATGAATGACCATTGCTCATTCAGTATGCCGACATGAAAATGCTTACAGCACCTGGTATTCCCAGGCGGTCTCCCATCCAAGTACTAACCAGGCCCGACCCTGCTTAGCTTCCGAGATCGGGCGTGTTCAGGGTGGTATGGCCGTAAGCAAAGGCAGCGGTGGCCGGTACGGCCCATATACAGCAGATGGCAGTAGCCAATGCGTTAATGAAAAGCTTACAGCACCTGGTGTTAGATTGTGAAGATTCCGGGGGGGGGGGGGGGGGGGGGTGCTTAAGAGTGGGTACCCGGGTTCGGATGGAGAGCCGGGTCGTGGGTTTAGCTGGCTTCGGGCCTGGCACCCCGGTGGGGGCCCAAGGCTTCCTGGGTCCGAGAGGAGGGCCGGGCAAAACGACTTTCTGCTGTCCACACTTTGAAGATTTTACACTCGTGCCCCGGAAGTCACGTTAGAGGCTGGCCCAGGCCACCCCCTCCCCCTCCTGGGTGACAAGGCTCCCCGGGGCCGCGTGGAGAGCCAGGCAAAACGCCACATTGGGTGTTTTTCAGGTAGGGTAGGGCTCCTTTCCAGCACTATCCGCATGTTTTCAACACTTAATCAGGGGAGAGCGCGAACGCAGTCCCCCACTACCAGAAATTGTGCAGTCGAGATTCCCACATTTGGGGAATTCGCCCGGGTCAGCAAAGCACGGGGTGCAATGGCTGAGCCTCGCCGAGGGTGAACCACCTTCATGATCATGGTGTCTCCCCTGCCAGGTAAGTATGAGTTGTACATGCTGGCCATAGAGGAAAGCACTCAATCCACACACCAGTGCCCTGCCGGTCAGTCAACGACTAGTCCCCTCCACGAGGGCGTAACAATGGCCTCTTTGCGGTACCCAACAACCGAGTCTTAAAATTCCCCTTTAAGCACACACACAAGACACAGTGGCAGTATGTGAGCTTGTAGATATTATGACTTTGACACATTTTGAGAACCTTCGATACTATTAGTTAAAGCGCTCACACCTATTTGCACTCAAGACAACCGAGCGCACCACCGTGCTCCATGTCATTTTCTTCAACAGCTGAGCTGGCCTTGTCCAATGGGCAAGGCCTTCCAAAAATATCCATAACTCATCAACGTCCCTCTCCACGGAAGTCTTTAGTAAAAGGCGAAAGGCTTATTCGTCATGAAGAGAGACCCGAGTAATTCTACCCGCTTGCCACAGCGGCCGGCAAAGCCTCTAGCCGCGCCGGTCAAGCGCTTAACGGCGCGCGTGCACGCACACACTTGGCGTGGGCAGCTCCGCAAAACAGCACATACGTTATTTCACAGTCCGAGGTGGCCCTGTGCCCCCGCGGCTGGGTTTAAGGCGTCTTGGGTGGGTGGTTAAGAGCGGGTGTCCGGGTTGAAAGCGGGGCCTGTCGGATTGAGGGTGGGGTTTAATGATGTAGGCGTGGCCTATGCGCTTTGGGGGGCAAAAAGTTTTAGTGGTGCACAAAGATCTAGTGTTTAGCATGGCCATTCATGAATGACCATTGCTCATTCAGTATGCCGACATGAAAATGCTTACAGCACCTGGTATTCCCAGGCGGTCTCACATCCAAGTACTAACCAGGCCCGACCCTGCTTAGCTTCCGAGATCGGACGAGATCGGGCGTGTTCAGGGTGGTATGGCCGTAAGCAAAGGCAGCGGTGGCCGGTACGGCCCATATACAGCAGATGGCAGTAGCCAATGCGTTAATGAAAAGCTTACAGCACCTGGTGTTAGATTGTGAAGATTCCGGGGGGGGGGGGGGGGGTGCTTAAGAGTGGGTACCCGGGTTCGGATGGAGAGCCGGGTCGTGGGTTTAGCTGGCTTCGGGCCTGGCACCCCGGTGGGAGACCAGGGCTCCCTGGGTCCGAGTGGAGAGCAGGGCAAAAGGTACCCGGGTTCGGATGGAGAGCCGGGTCGTGGGTTTAGCTGGCTTCGGGCCTGGCACCCCGGTGGGGGCCCAAGGCTTCCTGGGTCCGAGTGGAGGGCCGGGCAAAACGACTTTCTGCTGTCCACACTTTGAAGATTTTACACTCGTGCCCCGGAAGTCACGTTAGAGGCTGGCCCAGGCCACCCCCTCCCCCTCCTGGGTGACAAGGCTCCCCGGGGCCGCGTGGAGAGCCAGGCAAAACGCCACATTGGGTGTTTTTCAGGTAGGGTAGGGCTCCTTTCCAGCACTATCCGCATGTTTTCAACACTTAATCAGGGGAGAGCGCGAACGCAGTCCCCCACTACCAGAAATTGTGCAGTCGAGATTCCCACATTTGGGGAATTCGCCCGGGTCAGCAAAGCACGGGGTGCAATGGCTGAGCCTCGCCGAGGGTGAACCACCTTCATGATCATGGTGTCTCCCCTGCCAGGTAAGTATGAGTTGTACATGCTGGCCATAGAGGAAAGCACTCAATCCACACACCAGTGCCCTGCCGGTCAGTCAACGACTAGTCCCCTCCACGAGGGCGTAACAATGGCCTCTTTGCGGTACCCAACAACCGAGTCTTAAAATTCCCCTTTAAGCACACACACAAGACACAGTGGCAGTATGTGAGCTTGTAGATATTAAGACTTTGACACATTTTGAGAACCTTCGATACTATTAGTTAAAGCGCTCACACCTATTTGCACTCAAGACAACCGAGCGCACCACCGTGCTCCATGTCATTTTCTTCAACAGCTGAGCTGGCCTTGTCCAATGGGCAAGGCCTTCCAAAAATATCCATAACTCATCAACGTCCCTCTCCACGGAAGTCTTTAGTAAAAGGCGAAAGGCTTATTCGTCATGAAGAGAGACCCGAGTAATTCTACCCGCTTGCCACAGCGGCCGGCAAAGCCTCTAGCCGCGCCGGTCAAGCGCTTAACGGCGCGCGTGCACGCACACACTTGGCGTGGGCAGCTCCGCAAAACAGCACATGCGTTATTTCACAGTCCGAGGTGGCCCTGTGCCCCCGCGGCTGGGTTTAAGGCGTCTTGGGTGGGTGGTTAAGAGCGGGTGTCCGGGTTGAAAGCGGGGCCTGTCGGATTGAGGGTGGGGTTTAATGATGTAGGCGTGGCCTATGCGCTTTGGGGGGCAAAAAGTTTTAGTGGTGCACAAAGATCTAGTGTTTAGCATGGCCATTCATGAATGACCATTGCTCATTCAGTATGCCGACATGAAAATGCTTACAGCACCTGGTATTCCCAGGCGGTCTCCCATCCAAGTACTAACCAGGCCCGACCCTGCTTAGCTTCCGAGATCGGGCGTGTTCAGGGTGGTATGGCCGTAAGCAAAGGCAGCGGTGGCCGGTACGGCCCATATACAGCAGATGGCAGTAGCCAATGCGTTAATGAAAAGCTTACAGCACCTGGTGTTAGATTGTGAAGATTCCGGGGGGGGGGGGGGGGGGTGCTTAAGAGTGGGTACCCGGGTTCGGATGGAGAGCCGGGTCGTGGGTTTAGCTGGCTTCGGGCCTGGCACCCCGGTGGGAGACCAGGGCTCCCTGGGTCCGAGTGGAGAGCAGGGCAAAAGGTACCCGGGTTCGGATGGAGAGCCGGGTCGTGGGTTTAGCTGGCTTCGGGCCTGGCACCCCGGTGGGGGCCCAAGGCTTCCTGGGTCCGAGTGGAGGGCCGGGCAAAACGACTTTCTGCTGTCCACACTTTGAAGATTTTACACTCGTGCCCCGGAAGTCACGTTAGAGGCTGGCCCAGGCCACCCCCTCCCCCTCCTGGGTGACAAGGCTCCCCGGGGCCGCGTGGAGAGCCAGGCAAAACGCCACATTGGGTGTTTTTCAGGTAGGGTAGGGCTCCTTTCCAGCACTATCCGCATGTTTTCAACACTTAATCAGGGGAGAGCGCGAACGCAGTCCCCCACTACCAGAAATTGTGCAGTCGAGATTCCCACATTTGGGGAATTCGCCCGGGTCAGCAAAGCACGGGGTGCAATGGCTGAGCCTCGCCGAGGGTGAACCACCTTCATGATCATGGTGTCTCCCCTGCCAGGTAAGTATGAGTTGTACATGCTGGCCATAGAGGAAAGCACTCAATCCACACACCAGTGCCCTGCCGGTCAGTCAACGACTAGTCCCCTCCACGAGGGCGTAACAATGGCCTCTTTGCGGTACCCAACAACCGAGTCTTAAAATTCCCCTTTAAGCACACACACAAGACACAGTGGCAGTATGTGAGCTTGTAGATATTAAGACTTTGACACATTTTGAGAACCTTCGATACTATTAGTTAAAGCGCTCACACCTATTTGCACTCAAGACAACCGAGCGCACCACCGTGCTCCATGTCATTTTCTTCAACAGCTGAGCTGGCCTTGTCCAATGGGCAAGGCCTTCCAAAAATATCCATAACTCATCAACGTCCCTCTCCACGGAAGTCTTTAGTAAAAGGCGAAAGGCTTATTCGTCATGAAGAGAGACCCGAGTAATTCTACCCGCTTGCCACAGCGGCCGGCAAAGCCTCTAGCCGCGCCGGTCAAGCGCTTAACGGCGCGCGTGCACGCACACACTTGGCGTGGGCAGCTCCGCAAAACAGCACATGCGTTATTTCACAGTCCGAGGTGGCCCTGTGCCCCCGCGGCTGGGTTTAAGGCGTCTTGGGTGGGTGGTTAAGAGCGGGTGTCCGGGTTGAAAGCGGGGCCTGTCGGATTGAGGGTGGGGTTTAATGATGTAGGCGTGGCCTATGCGCTTTGGGGGGCAAAAAGTTTTAGTGGTGCACAAAGATCTAGTGTTTAGCATGGCCATTCATGAATGACCATTGCTCATTCAGTATGCCGACATGAAAATGCTTACAGCACCTGGTATTCCCAGGCGGTCTCCCATCCAAGTACTAACCAGGCCCGACCCTGCTTAGCTTCCGAGATCGGACGAGATCGGGCGTGTTCAGGGTGGTATGGCCGTAAGCAAAGGCAGCGGTGGCCGGTACGGCCCATATACAGCAGATGGCAGTAGCCAATGCGTTAATGAAAAGCTTACAGCACCTGGTGTTAGATTGTGAAGATTCCGGGGGGGGGGGGGGGGGGGGGGGGGGGTGCTTAAGAGTGGGTACCCGGGTTCGGATGGAGAGCCGGGTCGTGGGTTTAGCTGGCTTCGGGCCTGGCACCCCGGTGGGAGACCAGGGCTCCCTGGGTCCGAGTGGAGAGCAGGGCAAAAGGTACCCGGGTTCGGATGGAGAGCCGGGTCGTGGGTTTAGCTGGCTTCGGGCCTGGCACCCCGGTGGGGGCCCAAGGCTTCCTGGGTCCGAGTGGAGGGCCGGGCAAAACGACTTTCTGCTGTCCACACTTTGAAGATTTTACACTCGTGCCCCGGAAGTCACGTTAGAGGCTGGCCCAGGCCACCCCCTCCCCCTCCTGGGTGACAAGGCTCCCCGGGGCCGCGTGGAGAGCCAGGCAAAACGCCACATTGGGTGTTTTTCAGGTAGGGTAGGGCTCCTTTCCAGCACTATCCGCATGTTTTCAACACTTAATCAGGGGAGAGCGCGAACGCAGTCCCCCACTACCAGAAATTGTGCAGTCGAGATTCCCACATTTGGGGAATTCGCCCGGGTCAGCAAAGCACGGGGTGCAATGGCTGAGCCTCGCCGAGGGTGAACCACCTTCATGATCATGGTGTCTCCCCTGCCAGGTAAGTATGAGTTGTACATGCTGGCCATAGAGGAAAGCACTCAATCCACACACCAGTGCCCTGCCGGTCAGTCAACGACTAGTCCCCTCCACGAGGGCGTAACAATGGCCTCTTTGCGGTACCCAACAACCGAGTCTTAAAATTCCCCTTTAAGCACACACACAAGACACAGTGGCAGTATGTGAGCTTGTAGATATTAAGACTTTGACACATTTTGAGAACCTTCGATACTATTAGTTAAAGCGCTCACACCTATTTGCACTCAAGACAACCGAGCGCACCACCGTGCTCCATGTCATTTTCTTCAACAGCTGAGCTGGCCTTGTCCAATGGGCAAGGCCTTCCAAAAATATCCATAACTCATCAACGTCCCTCTCCACGGAAGTCTTTAGTAAAAGGCGAAAGGCTTATTCGTCATGAAGAGAGACCCGAGTAATTCTACCCGCTTGCCACAGCGGCCGGCAAAGCCTCTAGCCGCGCCGGTCAAACGCTTAACGGCGCGCGTGCACGCACACACTTGGCGTGGGCAGCTCCGCAAAACAGCACATGCGTTATTTCACAGTCCGAGGTGGCCCTGTGCCCCCGCGGCTGGGTTTAAGGCGTCTTGGGTGGGTGGTTAAGAGCGGGTGTCCGGGTTGAAAGCGGGGCCTGTCGGATTGAGGGTGGGGTTTAATGATGTAGGCGTGGCCTATGCGCTTTGGGGGGCAAAAAGTTTTAGTGGTGCACAAAGATCTAGTGTTTAGCATGGCCATTCATGAATGACCATTGCTCATTCAGTATGCCGACATGAAAATGCTTACAGCACCTGGTATTCCCAGGCGGTCTCCAATCCAAGTACTAACCAGGCCCGACCCTGCTTAGCTTCCGAGATCGGACGAGATCGGGCGTGTTCAGGGTGGTATGGCCGTAAGCAAAGGCAGTGGTGGCCGGTACGGCCCATATACAGCAGATGGCAGTAGCCAATGCGTTAATGAAAAGCTTACAGCACCTGGTGTTAGATTGTGAAGATTCCGGGGGGGGGGGGGGTGCTTAAGAGTGGGTACCCGGGTTCGGATGGAGAGCCGGGTCGTGGGTTTAGCTGGCTTCGGGCCTGGCACCCCGGTGGGAGACCAGGGCTCCCTGGGTCCGAGTGGAGAGCAGGGCAAAAGGTACCCGGGTTCGGATGGAGAGCCGGGTCGTGGGTTTAGCTGGCTTCGGGCCTGGCACCCCGGTGGGGGCCCAAGGCTTCCTGGGTCCGAGTGGAGGGCCGGGCAAAACGACTTTCTGCTGTCCACACTTTGAAGATTTTACACTCGTGCCCCGGAAGTCACGTTAGAGGCTGGCCCAGGCCACCCCCTCCCCCTCCTGGGTGACAAGGCTCCCCGGGGCCGCGTGGAGAGCCAGGCAAAACGCCACATTGGGTGTTTTTCAGGTAGGGTAGGGCTCCTTTCCAGCACTATCCGCATGTTTTCAACACTTAATCAGGGGAGAGCGCGAACGCAGTCCCCCACTACCAGAAATTGTGCAGTCGAGATTCCCACATTTGGGGAATTCGCCCGGGTCAGCAAAGCACGGGGTGCAATGGCTGAGCCTCGCCGAGGGTGAACCACCTTCATGATCATGGTGTCTCCCCTGCCAGGTAAGTATGAGTTGTACATGCTGGCCATAGAGGAAAGCACTCAATCCACACACCAGTGCCCTGCCGGTCAGTCAACGACTAGTCCCCTCCACGAGGGCGTAACAATGGCCTCTTTGCGGTACCCAACAACCGAGTCTTAAAATTCCCCTTTAAGCACACTCACAAGACACAGTGGCAGTATGTGAGCTTGTAGATATTAAGACTTTGACACATTTTGAGAACCTTCGATACTATTAGTTAAAGCGCTCACACCTATTTGCACTCAAGACAACCGAGCGCACCACCGTGCTCCATGTCATTTTCTTCAACAGCTGAGCTGGCCTTGTGCTATGGGCAAGGCCTTCCAAAAATATCCATAACTCATCAACGTCCCTCTCCACGGAAGTCTTTAGTAAAAGGCGAAAGGCTTATTCGTCATGAAGAGAGACCCGAGTAATTCTACCCGCTTGCCACAGCGGCCGGCAAAGCCTCTAGCCGCGCCGGTCAAGCGCTTAACGGCGCGCGTGCACGCACACACTTGGCGTGGGCAGCTCCGCAAAACAGCACATGCGTTATTTCACAGTCCGAGGTGGCCCTGTGCCCCCGCGGCTGGGTTTAAGGCGTCTTGGGTGGGTGGTTAAGAGCGGGTGTCCGGGTTGAAAGCGGGGCCTGTCGGATTGAGGGTGGGGTTTAATGATGTAGGCGTGGCCTATGCGCTTTGGGGGGCAAAAAGTTTTAGTGGTGCACAAAGATCTAGTGTTTAGCATGGCCATTCATGAATGACCATTGCTCATTCAGTATGCCGACATGAAAATGCTTACAGCACCTGGTATTCCCAGGCGGTCTCCCATCCAAGTACTAACCAGGCCCGACCCTGCTTAGCTTCCGAGATCGGACGAGATCGGGCGTGTTCAGGGTGGTATGGCCGTAAGCAAAGGCAGCGGTGGCCGGTACGGCCCATATACAGCAGATGGCAGTAGCCAATGCGTTAATGAAAAGCTTACAGCACCTGGTGTTAGATTGTGAAGATTCCGGGGGGGGGGGGGGGGGTGCTTAAGAGTGGGTACCCGGGTTCGGATGGAGAGCCGGGTCGTGGGTTTAGCTGGCTTCGGGCCTGGCACCCCGGTGGGAGACCAGGGCTCCCTGGGTCCGAGTGGAGAGCAGGGCAAAAGGTACCCGGGTTCGGATGGAGAGCCGGGTCGTGGGTTTAGCTGGCTTCGGGCCTGGCACCCCGGTGGGGGCCCAAGGCTTCCTGGGTCCGAGTGGAGGGCCGGGCAAAACGACTTTCTGCTGTCCACACTTTGAAGATTTTACACTCGTGCCCCGGAAGTCACGTTAGAGGCTGGCCCAGGCCACCCCCTCCCCCTCCTGGGTGACAAGGCTCCCCGGGGCCGCGTGGAGAGCCAGGCAAAACGCCACATTGGGTGTTTTTCAGGTAGGGTAGGGCTCCTTTCCAGCACTATCCGCATGTTTTCAACACTTAATCAGGGGAGAGCGCGAACGCAGTCCCCCACTACCAGAAATTGTGCAGTCGAGATTCCCACATTTGGGGAATTCGCCCGGGTCAGCAAAGCACGGGGTGCAATGGCTGAGCCTCGCCGAGGGTGAACCACCTTCATGATCATGGTGTCTCCCCTGCCAGGTAAGTATGAGTTGTACATGCTGGCCATAGAGGAAAGCACTCAATCCACACACCAGTGCCCTGCCGGTCAGTCAACGACTAGTCCCCTCCACTAGGGCGTAACATTGGCCTCTTTGCGGTACCCAACAACCGAGTCTTAAAATTCCCCTTTAAGCACACACACAAGACACAGTGGCAGTATGTGAGCTTGTAGATATTAAGACTTTGACACATTTTGAGAACCTTCGATACTATTAGTTAAAGCGCTCACACCTATTTGCACTCAAGACAACCGAGCGCACCACCGTGCTCCATGTCATTTTCTTCAACAGCTGAGCTGGCCTTGTGCAATGGGCAAGGCCTTCCAAAAATATCCATAACTCATCAACGTCCCTCTCCACGGAAGTCTTTAGTAAAAGGCGAAAGGCTTATTCGTCATGAAGAGAGACCCGAGTAATTCTACCCGCTTGCCACAGCGGCCGGCAAAGCCTCTAGCCGCGCCGGTCAAGCGCTTAACGGCGCGCGTGCACGCACACACTTGGCGTGGGCAGCTCCGCAAAACAGCACATGCGTTATTTCACAGTCCGAGGTGGCCCTGTGCCCCCGCGGCTGGGTTTAAGGCGTCTTGGGTGGGTGGTTAAGAGCGGGTGTCCGGGTTGAAAGCGGGGCCTGTCGGATTGAGGGTGGGGTTTAATGATGTAGGCGTGGCCTATGCGCTTTTGGGGGCAAAAAGTTTTAGTGGTGCACAAAGATCTAGTGTTTAGCATGGCCATTCATGAATGACCATTGCTCATTCAGTATGCCGACATGAAAATGCTTACAGCACCTGGTATTCCCAGGCGGTCTCCCATCCAAGTACTAACCAGGCCCGACCCTGCTTAGCTTCCGAGATCGGACGAGATCGGGCGTGTTCAGGGTGGTATGGCCGTAAGCAAAGGCAGCGGTGGCCGGTACGGCCCATATACAGCAGATGGCAGTAGCCAATGCGTTAATGAAAAGCTTACAGCACCTGGTGTTAGATTGTGAAGATTCCGGGGGGGGGGGGGGGGTGCTTAAGAGTGGGTACCCGGGTTCGGATGGAGAGCCGGGTCGTGGGTTTAGCTGGCTTCGGGCCTGGCACCCCGGTGGGAGACCAGAGCTCCCTGGGTCCGAGTGGAGAGCAGGGCAAAAGGTACCCGGGTTCGGATGGAGAGCCGGGTCGTGGGTTTAGCTGGCTTCGGGCCTGGCACCCCGGTGGGGGCCCAAGGCTTCCTGGGTCCGAGTGGAGGGCCGGGCAAAACGACTTTCTGCTGTCCACACTTTGAAGATTTTACACTCGTGCCCCGGAAGTCACGTTAGAGGCTGGCCCAGGCCACCCCCTCCCCCTCCTGGGTGACAAGGCTCCCCGGGGCCGCGTGGAGAGCCAGGCAAAACGCCACATTGGGTGTTTTTCAGGTAGGGTAGGGCTCCTTTCCAGCACTATCCGCATGTTTTCAACACTTAATCAGGGGAGAGCGCGAACGCAGTCCCCCACTACCAGAAATTGTGCAGTCGAGATTCCCACATTTGGGGAATTCGCCCGGGTCAGCAAAGCACGGGGTGCAATGGCTGAGCCTCGCCGAGGGTGAACCACCTTCATGATCATGGTGTCTCCCCTGCCAGGTAAGTATGAGTTGTACATGCTGGCCATAGAGGAAAGCACTCAATCCACACACCAGTGCCCTGCCGGTCAGTCAACGACTAGTCCCCTCCACGAGGGCGTAACAATGGCCTCTTTGCGGTACCCAACAACCGAGTCTTAAAATTCCCCTTTAAGCACACACACAAGACACAGTGGCAGTATGTGAGCTTGTAGATATTAAGACTTTGACACATTTTGAGAACCTTCGATACTATTAGTTAAAGCGCTCACACCTATTTGCACTCAAGACAACCGAGCGCACCACCGTGCTCCATGTCATTTTCTTCAACAGCTGAGCTGGCCTTGTGCTATGGGCAAGGCCTTCCAAAAATATCCATAACTCATCAACGTCCCTCTCCACGGAAGTCTTTAGTAAAAGGCGAAAGGCTTATTCGTCATGAAGAGAGACCCGAGTAATTCTACCCGCTTGCCACAGCGGCCGGCAAAGCCTCTAGCCGCGCCGGTCAAGCGCTTAACGGCGCGCGTGCACGCACACACTTGGCGTGGGCAGCTCCGCAAAACAGCACATGCGTTATTTCACAGTCCGAGGTGGCCCTGTGCCCCCGCGGCTGGGTTTAAGGCGTCTTGGGTGGGTGGTTAAGAGCGGGTGTCCGGGTTGAAAGCGGGGCCTGTCGGATTGAGGGTGGGGTTTAATGATGTAGGCGTGGCCTATGCGCTTTGGGGGGCAAAAAGTTTTAGTGGTGCACAAAGATCTAGTGTTTAGCATGGCCATTCATGAATGACCATTGCTCATTCAGTATGCCGACATGAAAATGCTTACAGCACCTGGTATTCCCAGGCGGTCTCCCATCCAAGTACTAACCAGGCCCGACCCTGCTTAGCTTCCGAGATCGGACGAGATCGGGCGTGTTCAGGGTGGTATGGCCGTAAGCAAAGGCAGCGGTGGCCGGTACGGCCCATATACAGCAGATGGCAGTAGCCAATGCGTTAATGAAAAGCTTACAGCACCTGGTGTTAGATTGTGAAGATTCCGGGGGGGGTGCTTAAGAGTGGGTACCCGGGTTCGGATGGAGAGCCGGGTCGTGGGTTTAGCTGGCTTCGGGCCTGGCACCCCGGTGGGGGACCAGGGCTCCCTGGGTCCGAGTGGAGAGCAGGGCAAAAGGTACCCGGGTTCGGATGGAGAGCCGGGTCGTGGGTTTAGCTGGCTTCGGGCCTGGCACCCCGGTGGGGGCCCAAGGCTTCCTGGGTCCGAGTGGAGGGCCGGGCAAAACGACTTTCTGCTGTCCACACTTTGAAGATTTTACACTCGTGCCCCGGAAGTCACGTTAGAGGCTGGCCCAGGCCACCCCCTCCCCCTCCTGGGTGACAAGGCTCCCCGGGGCCGCGTGGAGAGCCAGGCAAAACGCCACATTGGGTGTTTTTCAGGTAGGGTAGGGCTCCTTTCCAGCACTATCCGCATGTTTTCAACACTTAATCAGGGGAGAGCGCGAACGCAGTCCCCCACTACCAGAAATTGTGCAGTCGAGATTCCCACATTTGGGGAATTCGCCCGGGTCAGCAAAGCACGGGGTGCAATGGCTGAGCCTCGCCGAGGGTGAACCACCTTCATGATCATGGTGTCTCCCCTGCCAGGTAAGTATGAGTTGTACATGCTGGCCATAGAGGAAAGCACTCAATCCACACACCAGTGCCCTGCCGGTCAGTCAACGACTAGTCCCCTCCACGAGGGCGTAACAATGGCCTCTTTGCGGTACCCAACAACCGAGTCTTAAAATTCCCCTTTAAGCACACACACAAGACACAGTGGCAGTATGTGAGCTTGTAGATATTAAGACTTTGACACATTTTGAGAACCTTCGATACTATTAGTTAAAGCGCTCACACCTATTTGCACTCAAGACAACCGAGCGCACCACCGTGCTCCATGTCATTTTCTTCAACAGCTGAGCTGGCCTTGTGCAATGGGCAAGGCCTTCCAAAAATATCCATAACTCATCAACGTCCCTCTCCACGGAAGTCTTTAGTAAAAGGCGAAAGGCTTTTCGTCATGAAGAGAGACCCGAGTAATTCTACCCGCTTGCCACAGCGGCCGGCAAAGCCTCTAGCCGCGCCGGTCAAGCGCTTAACGGCGCGCGTGCACGCACACACTTGGCGTGGGCAGCTCCGCAAAACAGCACATGCGTTATTTCACAGTCCGAGGTGGCCCTGTGCCCCCGCGGCTGGGTTTAAGGCGTCTTGGGTGGGTGGTTAAGAGCGGGTGTCCGGGTTGAAAGCGGGGCCTGTCGGATTGAGGGTGGGGTTTAATGATGTAGGCGTGGCCTATGCGCTTTTGGGGGCAAAAAGTTTTAGTGGTGCACAAAGATCTAGTGTTTAGCATGGCCATTCATGAATGACCATTGCTCATTCAGTATGCCGACATGAAAATGCTTACAGCACCTGGTATTCCCAGGCGGTCTCCCATCCAAGTACTAACCAGGCCCGACCCTGCTTAGCTTCCGAGATCGGACGAGATCGGGCGTGTTCAGGGTGGTATGGCCGTAAGCAAAGGCAGCGGTGGCCGGTACGGCCCATATACAGCAGATGGCAGTAGCCAATGCGTTAATGAAAAGCTTACAGCACCTGGTGTTAGATTGTGAAGATTCCGGGGGGGGGGGGGGGGGGGGGTGGGTGTGCTTAAGAGTGGGTACCCGGGTTCGGATGGAGAGCCGGGTCGTGGGTTTAGCTGGCTTCGGGCCTGGCACCCCGGTGGGAGACCAGGGCTCCCTGGGTCCGAGTGGAGAGCAGGGCAAAAGGTACCCGGGTTCGGATGGAGAGCCGGGTCGTGGGTTTAGCTGGCTTCGGGCCTGGCACCCCGGTGGGGGCCCAAGGCTTCCTGGGTCCGAGTGGAGGGCCGGGCAAAACGACTTTCTGCTGTCCACACTTTGAAGATTTTACACTCGTGCCCCGGAAGTCACGTTAGAGGCTGGCCCAGGCCACCCCCTCCCCCTCCTGGGTGACAAGGCTCCCCGGGGCCGCGTGGAGAGCCAGGCAAAACGCCACATTGGGTGTTTTTCAGGTAGGGTAGGGCTCCTTTCCAGCACTATCCGCATGTTTTCAACACTTAATCAGGGGAGAGCGCGAACGCAGTCCCCCACTACCAGAAATTGTGCAGTCGAGATTCCCACATTTGGGGAATTCGCCCGGGTCAGCAAAGCACGGGGTGCAATGGCTGAGCCTCGCCGAGGGTGAACCACCTTCATGATCATGGTGTCTCCCCTGCCAGGTAAGTATGAGTTGTACATGCTGGCCATAGAGGAAAGCACTCAATCCACACACCAGTGCCCTGCCGGTCAGTCAACGACTAGTCCCCTCCACGAGGGCGTAACAATGGCCTCTTTGCGGTACCCAACAACCGAGTCTTAAAATTCCCCTTTAAGCACACACACAAGACACAGTGGCAGTATGTGAGCTTGTAGATATTAAGACTTTGACACATTTTGAGAACCTTCGATACTATTAGTTAAAGCGCTCACACCTATTTGCACTCAAGACAACCGAGCGCACCACCGTGCTCCATGTCATTTTCTTCAACAGCTGAGCTGGCCTTGTGCTATGGGCAAGGCCTTCCAAAAATATCCATAACTAATCAACGTCCCTCTCCACGGAAGTCTTTAGTAAAAGGCGAAAGGCTTATTCGTCATGAAGAGAGACCCGAGTAATTCTACCCGCTTGCCACAGCGGCCGGCAAAGCCTCTAGCCGCGCCGGTCAAGCGCTTAACGGCGCGCGTGCACGCACACACTTGGCGTGGGCAGCTCCGCAAAACAGCACATGCGTTATTTCACAGTCCGAGGTGGCCCTGTGCCCCCGCGGCTGGGTTTAAGGCGTCTTGGGTGGGTGGTTAAGAGCGGGTGTCCGGGTTGAAAGCGGGGCCTGTCGGATTGAGGGTGGGGTTTAATGATGTAGGCGTGGCCTATGCGCTTTGGGGGGCAAAAAGTTTTAGTGGTGCACAAAGATCTAGTGTTTAGCATGGCCATTCATGAATGACCATTGCTCATTCAGTATGCCGACATGAAAATGCTTACAGCACCTGGTATTCCCAGGCGGTCTCCCATCCAAGTACTAACCAGGCCCGACCCTGCTTAGCTTCCGAGATCGGACGAGATCGGGCGTGTTCAGGGTGGTATGGCCGTAAGCAAAGGCAGTGGTGGCCGGTACGGCCCATATACAGCAGATGGCAGTAGCCAATGCGTTAATGAAAAGCTTACAGCACCTGGTGTTAGATTGTGAAGATTCCGGGGGGGGGGGGGGGGGGGGGGGGTGCTTAAGAGTGGGTACCCGGGTTCGGATGGAGAGCCGGGTCGTGGGTTTAGCTGGCTTCGGGCCTGGCACCCCGGTGGGAGACCAGGGCTCCCTGGGTCCGAGTGGAGAGCAGGGCAAAAGGTACCCGGGTTCGGATGGAGAGCCGGGTCGTGGGTTTAGCTGGCTTCGGGCCTGGCACCCCGGTGGGGGCCCAAGGCTTCCTGGGTCCGAGTGGAGGGCCGGGCAAAACGACTTTCTGCTGTCCACACTTTGAAGATTTTACACTCGTGCCCCGGAAGTCACGTTAGAGGCTGGCCCAGGCCACCCCCTCCCCCTCCTGGGTGACAAGGCTCCCCGGGGCCGCGTGGAGAGCCAGGCAAAACGCCACATTGGGTGTTTTTCAGGTAGGGTAGGGCTCCTTTCCAGCACTATCCGCATGTTTTCAACACTTAATCAGGGGAGAGCGCGAACGCAGTCCCCCACTACCAGAAATTGTGCAGTCGAGATTCCCACATTTGGGGAATTCGCCCGGGTCAGCAAAGCACGGGGTGCAATGGCTGAGCCTCGCCGAGGGTGAACCACCTTCATGATCATGGTGTCTCCCCTGCCAGGTAAGTATGAGTTGTACATGCTGGCCATAGAGGAAAGCACTCAATCCACACACCAGTGCCCTGCCGGTCAGTCAACGACTAGTCCCCTCCACTAGGGCGTAACAATGGCCTCTTTGCGGTACCCAACAACCGAGTCTTAAAATTCCCCTTTAAGCACACACACAAGACACAGTGGCAGTATGTGAGCTTGTAGATATTAAGACTTTGACACATTTTGAGAACCTTCGATACTATTAGTTAAAGCGCTCACACCTATTTGCACTCAAGACAACCGAGCGCACCACCGTGCTCCATGTCATTTTCTTCAACAGCTGAGCTGGCCTTGTGCAATGGGCAAGGCCTTCCAAAAATATCCATAACTCATCAACGTCCCTCTCCACGGAAGTCTTTAGTAAAAGGCGAAAGGCTTATTCGTCATGAAGAGAGACCCGAGTAATTCTACCCGCTTGCCACAGCGGCCGGCAAAGCCTCTAGCCGCGCCGGTCAAGCGCTTAACGGCGCGCGTGCACGCACACACTTGGCGTGGGCAGCTCCGCAAAACAGCACATGCGTTATTTCACAGTCCGAGGTGGCCCTGTGCCCCCGCGGCTGGGTTTAAGGCGTCTTGGGTGGGTGGTTAAGAGCGGGTGTCCGGGTTGAAAGCGGGGCCTGTCGGATTGAGGGTGGGGTTTAATGATGTAGGCGTGGCCTATGCGCTTTTGGGGGCAAAAAGTTTTAGTGGTGCACAAAGATCTAGTGTTTAGCATGGCCATTCATGAATGACCATTGCTCATTCAGTATGCCGACATGAAAATGCTTACAGCACCTGGTATTCCCAGGCGGTCTCCCATCAAAGTACTAACCAGGCCCGACCCTGCTTAGCTTCCGAGATCGGACGAGATCGGGCGTGTTCAGGGTGGTATGGCCGTAAGCAAAGGCAGCGGTGGCCGGTACGGCCCATATACAGCAGATGGCAGTAGCCAATGCGTTAATGAAAAGCTTACAGCACCTGGTGTTAGATTGTGAAGATTCCGGGGGGGGTGCTTAAGAGTGGGTACCCGGGTTCGGATGGAGAGCCGGGTCGTGGGTTTAGCTGGCTTCGGGCCTGGCACCCCGGTGGGGGACCAGGGCTCCCTGGGTCCGAGTGGAGAGCAGGGCAAAAGGTACCCGGGTTCGGATGGAGAGCCGGGTCGTGGGTTTAGCTGGCTTCGGGCCTGGCACCCCGGTGGGGGCCCAAGGCTTCCTGGGTCCGAGTGGAGGGCCGGGCAAAACGACTTTCTGCTGTCCACACTTTGAAGATTTTACACTCGTGCCCCGGAAGTCACGTTAGAGGCTGGCCCAGGCCACCCCCTCCCCCTCCTGGGTGACAAGGCTCCCCGGGGCCGCGTGGAGAGCCAGGCAAAACGCCACATTGGGTGTTTTTCAGGTAGGGTAGGGCTCCTTTCCAGCACTATCCGCATGTTTTCAACACTTAATCAGGGGAGAGCGCGAACGCAGTCCCCCACTACCAGAAATTGTGCAGTCGAGATTCCCACATTTGGGGAATTCGCCCGGGTCAGCAAAGCACGGGGTGCAATGGCTGAGCCTCGCCGAGGGTGAACCACCTTCATGATCATGGTGTCTCCCCTGCCAGGTAAGTATGAGTTGTACATGCTGGCCATAGAGGAAAGCACTCAATCCACACACCAGTGCCCTGCCGGTCAGTCAACGACTAGTCCCCTCCACGAGGGCGTAACAATGGCCTCTTTGCGGTACCCAACAACCGAGTCTTAAAATTCCCCTTTAAGCACACACACAAGACACAGTGGCAGTATGTGAGCTTGTAGATATTAAGACTTTGACACATTTTGAGAACCTTCGATACTATTAGTTAAAGCGCTCACACCTATTTGCACTCAAGACAACCGAGCGCACCACCGTGCTCCATGTCATTTTCTTCAACAGCTGAGCTGGCCTTGTGCAATGGGCAAGGCCTTCCAAAAATATCCATAACTCATCAACGTCCCTCTCCACGGAAGTCTTTAGTAAAAGGCGAAAGGCTTTTCGTCATGAAGAGAGACCCGAGTAATTCTACCCGCTTGCCACAGCGGCCGGCAAAGCCTCTAGCCGCGCCGGTCAAGCGCTTAACGGCGCGCGTGCACGCACACACTTGGCGTGGGCAGCTCCGCAAAACAGCACATGCGTTATTTCACAGTCCGAGGTGGCCCTGTGCCCCCGCGGCTGGGTTTAAGGCGTCTTGGGTGGGTGGTTAAGAGCGGGTGTCCGGGTTGAAAGCGGGGCCTGTCGGATTGAGGGTGGGGTTTAATGATGTAGGCGTGGCCTATGCGCTTTTGGGGGCAAAAAGTTTTAGTGGTGCACAAAGATCTAGTGTTTAGCATGGCCATTCATGAATGACCATTGCTCATTCAGTATGCCGACATGAAAATGCTTACAGCACCTGGTATTCCCAGGCGGTTTCCCATCCAAGTACTAACCAGGCCCGACCCTGCTTAGCTTCCGAGATCGGACGAGATCGGGCGTGTTCAGGGTGGTATGGCCGTAAGCAAAGGCAGCGGTGGCCGGTACGGCCCATATACAGCAGATGGCAGTAGCCAATGCGTTAATGAAAAGCTTACAGCACCTGGTGTTAGATTGTGAAGATTCCGGGGGGGGGGGGGGGGGGGGGGGTGTGCTTAAGAGTGGGTACCCGGGTTCGGATGGAGAGCCGGGTCGTGGGTTTAGCTGGCTTCGGGCCTGGCACCCCGGTGGGAGACCAGGGCTCCCTGGGTCCGAGTGGAGAGCAGGGCAAAAGGTACCCGGGTTCGGATGGAGAGCCGGGTCGTGGGTTTAGCTGGCTTCGGGCCTGGCACCCCGGTGGGGGCCCAAGGCTTCCTGGGTCCGAGTGGAGGGCCGGGCAAAACGACTTTCTGCTGTCCACACTTTGAAGATTTTACACTCGTGCCCCGGAAGTCACGTTAGAGGCTGGCCCAGGCCACCCCCTCCCCCTCCTGGGTGACAAGGCTCCCCGAGGCCGCGTGGAGAGCCAGGCAAAACGCCACATTGGGTGTTTTTCAGGTAGGGTAGGGCTCCTTTCCAGCACTATCCGCATGTTTTCAACACTTAATCAGGGGAGAGCGCGAACGCAGTCCCCCACTACCAGAAATTGTGCAGTCGAGATTCCCACATTTGGGGAATTCGCCCGGGTCAGCAAAGCACGGGGTGCAATGGCTGAGCCTCGCCGAGGGTGAACCACCTTCATGATCATGGTGTCTCCCCTGCCAGGTAAGTATGAGTTGTACATGCTGGCCATAGAGGAAAGCACTCAATCCACACACCAGTGCCCTGCCGGTCAGTCAACGACTAGTCCCCTCCACGAGGGCGTAACAATGGCCTCTTTGCGGTACCCAACAACCGAGTCTTAAAATTCCCCTTTAAGCACACACACAAGACACAGTGGCAGTATGTGAGCTTGTAGATATTAAGACTTTGACACATTTTGAGAACCTTCGATACTATTAGTTAAAGCGCTCACACCTATTTGCACTCAAGACAACCGAGCGCACCACCGTGCTCCATGTCATTTTCTTCAACAGCTGAGCTGGCCTTGTGCTATGGGCAAGGCCTTCCAAAAATATCCATAACTCATCAACGTCCCTCTCCACGGAAGTCTTTAGTAAAAGGCGAAAGGCTTATTCGTCATGAAGAGAGACCCGAGTAATTCTACCCGCTTGCCACAGCGGCCGGCAAAGCCTCTAGCCGCGCCGGTCAAGCGCTTAACGGCGCGCGTGCACGCACACACTTGGCGTGGGCAGCTCCGCAAAACAGCACATGCGTTATTTCACAGTCCGAGGTGGCCCTGTGCCCCCGCGGCTGGGTTTAAGGCGTCTTGGGTGGGTGGTTAAGAGCGGGTGTCCGGGTTGAAAGCGGGGCCTGTCGGATTGAGGGTGGGGTTTAATGATGTAGGCGTGGCCTATGCGCTTTGGGGGGCAAAAAGTTTTAGTGGTGCACAAAGATCTAGTGTTTAGCATGGCCATTCATGAATGACCATTGCTCATTCAGTATGCCGACATGAAAATGCTTACAGCACCTGGTATTCCCAGGCGGTCTCCCATCCAAGTACTAACCAGGCCCGACCCTGCTTAGCTTCCGAGATCGGACGAGATCGGGCGTGTTCAGGGTGGTATGGCCGTAAGCAAAGGCAGCGGTGGCCGGTACGGCCCATATACAGCAGATGGCAGTAGCCAATGCGTTAATGAAAAGCTTACAGCACCTGGTGTTAGATTGTGAAGATTCCGGGGGGGGGGGGGGGGGGGGGGGTGCTTAAGAGTGGGTACCCGGGTTCGGATGGAGAGCCGGGTCGTGGGTTTAGCTGGCTTCGGGCCTGGCACCCCGGTGGGAGACCAGGGCTCCCTGGGTCCGAGTGGAGAGCAGGGCAAAAGGTACCCGGGTTCGGATGGAGAGCGGGGTCGTGGGTTTAGCTGGCTTCGGGCCTGGCACCCCGGTGGGGGCCCAAGGCTTCCTGGGTCCGAGTGGAGGGCCGGGCAAAACGACTTTCTGCTGTCCACACTTTGAAGATTTTACACTCGTGCCCCGGAAGTCACGTTAGAGGCTGGCCCAGGCCACCCCCTCCCCCTCCTGGGTGACAAGGCTCCCCGGGGCCGCGTGGAGAGCCAGGCAAAACGCCACATTGGGTGTTTTTCAGGTAGGGTAGGGCTCCTTTCCAGCACTATCCACATGTTTTCAACACTTAATCAGGGGAGAGCGCGAACGCAGTCCCCCACTACCAGAAATTGTGCAGTCGAGATTCCCACATTTGGGGAATTCGCCCGGGTCAGCAAAGCACGGGGTGCAATGGCTGAGCCTCGCCGAGGGTGAACCACCTTCATGATCATGGTGTCTCCCCTGCCAGGTAAGTATGAGTTGTACATGCTGGCCATAGAGGAAAGCACTCAATCCACACACCAGTGCCCTGCCGGTCAGTCAACGACTAGTCCCCTCCACGAGGGCGTAACAATGGCCTCTTTGCGGTACCCAACAACCGAGTCTTAAAATTCCCCTTTAAGCACACACACAAGACACAGTGGCAGTATGTGAGCTTGTAGATATTAAGACTTTGACACATTTTGAGAACCTTCGATACTATTAGTTAAAGCGCTCACACCTATTTGCACTCAAGACAACCGAGCGCACCACCGTGCTCCATGTCAATTTCTTCAACAGCTGAGCTGGCCTTGTCCAATGGGCAAGGCCTTCCAAAAATATCCATAACTCATCAACGTCCCTCTCCACAGAAGTCTTTAGTAAAAGGCGAAAGGCTTATTCGTCATGAAGAGAGACCCGAGTAATTCTACCCGCTTGCCACAGCGGCCGGCAAAGCCTCTAGCCGCGCCGGTCAAGCGCTTAACGGCGCGCGTGCACGCACACACTTGGCGTGGGCAGCTCCGCAAAACAGCACATGCGTTATTTCACAGTCCGAGGTGGCCCTGTGCCCCTGCGGCTGGGTTTAAGGCGTCTTGGGTGGGTGGTTAAGAGCGGGTGTCCGGGTTGAAAGCGGGGCCTGTCGGATTGAGGGTGGGGTTTAATGATGTAGGCGTGGCCTATGCGCTTTGGGGGGCAAAAAGTTTTAGTGGTGCACAAAGATCTAGTGTTTAGCATGGCCATTCATGAATGACCATTGCTCATTCAGTATGCCGACATGAAAATGCTTACAGCACCTGGTATTCCCAGGCGGTCTCCCATCCAAGTACTAACCAGGCCCGACCCTGCTTAGCTTCCGAGATCGGACGAGATCGGGCGTGTTCAGGGTGATAAGGCCGTAAGCAAAGGCAGCGGTGGCCGGTACGGCCCATATACAGCAGATGGCAGTAGCCAATGCGTTAATGAAAAGCTTACAGCACCTGGTGTTAGATTGTGAAGATTCCGGGGGGGGGGGGGGGGGGGGTGCTTAAGAGTGGGTACCCGGGTTCGGATGGAGAGCCGGGTCGTGGGTTTAGCTGGCTTCGGGCCTGGCACCCCGGTGGGAGACCAGGGCTCCCTGGGTCCGAGTGGAGAGCAGGGCAAAAGGTACCCGGGTTCGGATGGAGAGCCGGGTCGTGTGTTTAGCTGGCTTCGGGCCTGGCACCCCGGTGGGGGCCCAAGGCTTCCTGGGTCCGAGTGGAGGGCCGGGCAAAACGACTTTCTGCTGTCCACACTTTGAAGATTTTACACTCGTGCCCCGGAAGTCACGTTAGAGGCTGGCCCAGGCCACCCCCTCCCCCTCCTGGGTGACAAGGCTCCCCGGGGCCGCGTGGAGAGCCAGGCAAAACGCCACATTGGGTGTTTTTCAGGTAGGGTAGGGCTCCTTTCCAGCACTATCCGCATGTTTTCAACACTTAATCAGGGGAGAGCGCGAACGCAGTCCCCCACTACCAGAAATTGTGCAGTCGAGATTCCCACATTTGGGGAATTCGCCCGGGTCAGCAAAGCACGGGGTGCAATGGCTGAGCCTCGCCGAGGGTGAACCACCTTCATGATCATGGTGTCTCCCCTGCCAGGTAAGTATGAGTTGTACATGCTGGCCATAGAGGAAAGCACTCAATCCACACACCAGTGCCCTGCCGGTCAGTCAACGACTAGTCCCCTCCACGAGGGCGTAACAATGGCCTCTTTGCGGTACCCAACAACCGAGTCTTAAAATTCCCCTTTAAGCACACACACAAGACACAGTGGCAGTATGTGAGCTTGTAGATATTAAGACTTTGACACATTTTGAGAACCTTCGATACTATTAGTTAAAGCGCTCACACCTATTTGCACTCAAGACAACCGAGCTCCATGTCATTTTCTTCAACAGCTGAGCTAGCCTTGTCCAATGGGCAAGGCCTTCCAAAAATATCCATAACTCATCAACATCCCTCTCCACGGAAGTCTTTAGTAAAAGGCGAAAGGCTTATTCGTCATGAAGAGAGACCCGAGTAATTCTACCCGCTTGCCACAGCGGCCGGCAAAGCCTCTAGCCGCGCCGGTCAAGCGCTTAACGGCGCGCGTGCACGCACACACTTGGCGTGGGCAGCTCCGCAAAACAGCACATGCGTTATTTCACAGTCCGAGGTGGCCCTGTGCCCCCGCGGCTGGGTTTAAGGCGTCTTGGGTGGGTGGTTAAGAGCGGGTGTCCGGGTTGAAAGCGGGGCCTGTCGGATTGAGGGTGGGGTTTAATGATGTAGGCGTGGCCTATGCGCTTTGGGGGGCAAAACGTTTTAGTGGTGCACAAAGATCTAGTGTTTAGCATGGCCATTCATGAATGACCATTGCTCATTCAGTATGCCGACATGAAAATGCTTACAGCACCTGGTATTCCCAGGCGGTCTCCCATCCAAGTACTAACCAGGCCCGACCCTGCTTAGCTTCCGAGATCGGACGAGATCGGGCGTGTTCAGGGTGGTATGGCCGTAAGCAAAGGCAGTGGTGGCCGGTACGGCCCATATACAGCAGATGGCAGTAGCCAATGCGTTAATGAAAAGCTTACAGCACCTGGTGTTAGATTGTGAAGATTCCGGGGGGGGGGGGGGGGGGGGGGGGGGGGGGGGGGGTGCTTAAGAGTGGGTACCCGGGTTCGGATGGAGAGCCGGGTCGTGGGTTTAGCTGGCTTCGGGCCTGGCACCCCGGTGGGAGACCAGGGCTCCCTGGGTCCGAGTGGAGAGCAGGGCAAAAGGTACCCGGGTTCGGATGGAGAGCCGGGTCGTGGGTTTAGCTGGCTTCGGGCCTGGCACCCCGGTGGGGGCCCAAGGCTTCCTGGGTCCGAGTGGAGGGCCGGGCAAAACGACTTTCTGCTGTCCACACTTTGAAGATTTTACACTCGTGCCCCGGAAGTCACGTTAGAGGCTGGCCCAGGCCACCCCCTCCCCCTCCTGGGTGACAAGGCTCCCCGGGGCCGCGTGGAGAGCCAGGCAAAACGCCACATTGGGTGTTTTTCAGGTAGGGTAGGGCTCCTTTCCAGCACTATCCGCATGTTTTCAACACTTAATCAGGGGAGAGCGCGAACGCAGTCCCCCACTACCAGAAATTGTGCAGTCGAGATTCCCACATTTGGGGAATTCGCCCGGGTCAGCAAAGCACGGGGTGCAATGGCTGAGCCTCGCCGAGGGTGAACCACCTTCATGATCATGGTGTCTCCCCTGCCAGGTAAGTATGAGTTGTACATGCTGGCCATAGAGGAAAGCACTCAATCCACACACCAGTGCCCTGCCGGTCAGTCAACGACTAGTCCCCTCCACGAGGGCGTAACAATGGCCTCTTTGCGGTACCCAACAACCGAGTCTTAAAATTCCCCTTTAAGCACACACACAAGACACAGTGGCAGTATGTGAGCTTGTAGATATTAAGACTTTGACACATTTTGAGAACCTTCGATACTATTAGTTAAAGCGCTCACACCTATTTGCACTCAAGACAACCGAGCGCACCACCGTGCTCCATGTCATTTTCTTCAACAGCTGAGCTGGCCTTGTCCAATGGGCAAGGCCTTCCAAAAATATCCATAACTCATCAACGTCCCTCTCCACGGAAGTCTTTAGTAAAAGGCGAAAGGCTTATTCGTCATGAAGAGAGACCCGAGTAATTCTACCCGCTTGCCACAGCGGCCGGCAAAGCCTCTAGCCGCGCCGGTCAAGCGCTTAACGGCGCGCGTGCACGCACACACTTGGCGTGGGCAGCTCCGCAAAACAGCACATGCGTTATTTCACAGTCCGAGGTGGCCCTGTGCCCCCGCGGCTGGGTTTAAGGCGTCTTGGGTGGGTGGTTAAGAGCGGGTGTCCGGGTTGAAAGCGGGGCCTGTCGGATTGAGGGTGGGGTTTAATGATGTAGGCGTGGCCTATGCGCTTTGGGGGGCAAAAAGTTTTAGTGGTGCACAAAGATCTAGTGTTTAGCATGGCCATTCATGAATGACCATTGCTCATTCAGTATGCCGACATGAAAATGCTTACAGCACCTGGTATTCCCAGGCGGTCTCCCATCCAAGTACTAACCAGGCCCGACCCTGCTTAGCTTCCGAGATCGGGCGTGTTCAGGGTGGTACGGCCGTAAGCAAAGGCAGCGGTGGCCGGTACGGCCCATATACAGCAGATGGCAGTAGCCAATGCGTTAATGAAAAGCTTACAGCACCTGGTGTTAGATTGTGAAGATTCCGGGGGGGGGGGGGGGGGGGGGGGGGGGGTGCTTAAGAGTGGGTACCCGGGTTCGGATGGAGAGCCGGGTCGTGGGTTTAGCTGGCTTCGGGCCTGGCACCCCGGTGGGAGACCAGGGCTCCCTGGGTCCGAGTGGAGAGCAGGGCAAAAGGTACCCGGGTTCGGATGGAGAGCCGGGTCGTGGGTTTAGCTGGCTTCGGGCCTGGCACCCCGGTGGGGGCCCAAGGCTTCCTGGGTCCGAGTGGAGGGCCGGGCAAAACGACTTTCTGCTGTCCACACTTTGAAGATTTTACACTCGTGCCCCGGAAGTCACGTTAGAGGCTGGCCCAGGCCACCCCCTCCCCCTCCTGGGTGACAAGGCTCCCCGGGGCCGCGTGGAGAGCCAGGCAAAACGCCACATTGGGTGTTTTTCAGGTAGGGTAGGGCTCCTTTCCAGCACTATCCGCATGTTTTCAACACTTAATCAGGGGAGAGCGCGAACGCAGTCCCCCACTACCAGAAATTGTGCAGTCGAGATTCCCACATTTGGGGAATTCGCCCGGGTCAGCAAAGCACGGGGTGCAATGGCTGAGCCTCGCCGAGGGTGAACCACCTTCATGATCATGGTGTCTCCCCTGCCAGGTAAGTATGAGTTGTACATGCTGGCCATAGAGGAAAGCACTCAATCCACACACCAGTGCCCTGCCGGTCAGTCAACGACTAGTCCCCTCCACGAGGGCGTAACAATGGCCTCTTTGCGGTACCCAACAACCGAGTCTTAAAATTCCCCTTTAAGCACACACACAAGACACAGTGGCAGTATGTGAGCTTGTAGATATTAAGACTTTGACACATTTTGAGAACCTTCGATACTATTAGTTAAAGCGCTCACACCTATTTGCACTCAAGACAACCGAGCGCACCACCGTGCTCCATGTCATTTTCTTCAACAGCTGAGCTGGCCTTGTCCAATGGGCAAGGCCTTCCAAAAATATCCATAACTCATCAACGTCCCTCTCCACGGAAGTCTTTAGTAAAAGGCGAAAGGCTTATTCGTCATGAAGAGAGACCCGAGTAATTCTACCCGCTTGCCACAGCGGCCGGCAAAGCCTCTAGCCGCGCCGGTCAAGCGCTTAACGGCGCGCGTGCACGCACACACTTGGCGTGGGCAGCTCCGCAAAACAGCACATGCGTTATTTCACAGTCCGAGGTGGCCCTGTGCCCCCGCGGCTGGGTTTAAGGCGTCTTGGGTGGGTGGTTAAGAGCGGGTGTCCGGGTTGAAAGCGGGGCCTGTCGGATTGAGGGTGGGGTTTAATGATGTAGGCGTGGCCTATGCGCTTTGGGGGGCAAAAAGTTTTAGTGGTGCACAAAGATCTAGTGTTTAGCATGGCCATTCATGAATGACCATTGCTCATTCAGTATGCCGACATGAAAATGCTTACAGCACCTGGTATTCCCAGGCGGTCTCCCATCCAAGTACTAACCAGGCCCGACCCTGCTTAGCTTCCGAGATCGGGCGTGTTCAGGGTGGTATGGCCGTAAGCAAAGGCAGCGGTGGCCGGTACGGCCCATATACAGCAGATGGCAGTAGCCAATGCGTTAATGAAAAGCTTACAGCACCTGGTGTTAGATTGTGAAGATTCCGGGGGGGGGGGGGGGGGGGGTGCTTAAGAGTGGGTACCCGGGTTCGGATGGAGAGCCGGGTCGTGGGTTTAGCTGGCTTCGGGCCTGGCACCCCGGTGGGAGACCAGGGCTCCCTGGGTCCGAGTGGAGAGCAGGGCAAAAGGTACCCGGGTTCGGATGGAGAGCCGGGTCGTGGGTTTAGCTGGCTTCGGGCCTGGCACCCCGGTGGGGGCCCAAGGCTTCCTGGGTCCGAGTGGAGGGCCGGGCAAAACGACTTTCTGCTGTCCACACTTTGAAGATTTTACACTCGTGCCCCGGAAGTCACGTTAGAGGCTGGCCCAGGCCACCCCCTCCCCCTCCTGGGTGACAAGGCTCCCCGGGGCCGCGTGGAGAGCCAGGCAAAACGCCACATTGGGTGTTTTTCAGGTAGGGTAGGGCTCCTTTCCAGCACTATCCGCATGTTTTCAACACTTAATCAGGGGAGAGCGCGAACGCAGTCCCCCACTACCAGAAATTGTGCAGTCGAGATTCCCACATTTGGGGAATTCGCCCGGGTCAGCAAAGCACGGGGTGCAATGGCTGAGCCTCGCCGAGGGTGAACCACCTTCATGATCATGGTGTCTCCCCTGCCAGGTAAGTATGAGTTGTACATGCTGGCCATAGAGGAAAGCACTCAATCCACACACCAGTGCCCTGCCGGTCAGTCAACGACTAGTCCCCTCCACGAGGGCGTAACAATGGCCTCTTTGCGGTACCCAACAACCGAGTCTTAAAATTCCCCTTTAAGCACACACACAAGACACAGTGGCAGTATGTGAGCTTGTAGATATTAAGACTTTGACACATTTTGAGAACCTTCGATACTATTAGTTAAAGCGCTCACACCTATTTGCACTCAAGACAACCGAGCGCACCACCGTGCTCCATGTCATTTTCTTCAACAGCTGAGCTGGCCTTGTCCAATGGGTAAGGCCTTCCAAAAATATCCATAACTCATCAACGTCCCTCTCCACGGAAGTCTTTAGTAAAAGGCGAAAGGCTTATTCGTCATGAAGAGAGACCCGAGTAATTCTACCCGCTTGCCACAGCGGCCGGCAAAGCCTCTAGCCGCGCCGGTCAAGCGCTTAACGGCGCGCGTGCACGCACACACTTGGCGTGGGCAGCTCCGCAAAACAGCACATGCGTTATTTCACAGTCCGAGGTGGCCCTGTGCCCCCGCGGCTGGGTTTAAGGCGTCTTGGGTGGGTGGTTAAGAGCGGGTGTCCGGGTTGAAAGCGGGGCCTGTCGGATTGAGGGTGGGGTTTAATGATGTAGGCGTGGCCTATGCGCTTTGGGGGGCAAAAAGTTTTAGTGGTGCACAAAGATCTAGTGTTTAGCATGGCCATTCATGAATGACCATTGCTCATTCAGTATGCCGACATGAAAATGCTTACAGCACCTGGTATTCCCAGGCGGTCTCCCATCCAAGTACTAACCAGGCCCGACCCTGCTTAGCTTCCGAGATCGGACGAGATCGGGCGTGTTCAGGGTGGTATGGCCGTAAGCAAAGGCAGCGGTGGCCGGTACGGCCCATATACAGCAGATGGCAGTAGCCAATGCGTTAATGAAAAGCTTACAGCACCTGGTGTTAGATTGTGAAGATTCCGGGGGGGGGGGGGGGGGTGCTTAAGAGTGGGTACCCGGGTTCGGATGGAGAGCCGGGTCGTGGGTTTAGCTGGCTTCGGGCCTGGCACCCCGGTGGGAGACCAGGGCTCCCTGGGTCCGAGTGGAGAGCAGGGCAAAAGGTACCCGGGTTCGGATGGAGAGCCGGGTCGTGGGTTTAGCTGGCTTCGGGCCTGGCACCCCGGTGGGGGCCCAAGGCTTCCTGGGTCCGAGTGGAGGGCCGGGCAAAACGACTTTCTGCTGTCCACACTTTGAAGATTTTACACTCGTGCCCCGGAAGTCACGTTAGAGGCTGGCCCAGGCCACCCCCTCCCCCTCCTGGGTGACAAGGCTCCCCGGGGTCGCGTGGAGAGCCAGGCAAAACGCCACATTGGGTGTTTTTCAGGTAGGGTAGGGCTCCTTTCCAGCACTATCCGCATGTTTTCAACACTTAATCAGGGGAGAGCGCGAACGCAGTCCCCCACTACCAGAAATTGTGCAGTCGAGATTCCCACATTTGGGGAATTCGCCCGGGTCAGCAAAGCACGGGGTGCAATGGCTGAGCCTCGCCGAGGGTGAACCACCTTCATGATCATGGTGTCTCCCCTGCCAGGTAAGTATGAGTTGTACATGCTGGCCATAGAGGAAAGCACTCAATCCACACACCAGTGCCCTGCCGGTCAGTCAACGACTAGTCCCCTCCACGAGGGCGTAACAATGGCCTCTTTGCGGTACCCAACAACCGAGTCTTAAAATTCCCCTTTAAGCACACACACAAGACACAGTGGCAGTATGTGAGCTTGTAGATATTAAGACTTTGACACATTTTGAGAACCTTCGATACTATTAGTTAAAGCGCTCACACCTATTTGCACTCAAGACAACCGAGCGCACCACCGTGCTCCATGTCATTTTCTTCAACAGCTGAGCTGGCCTTGTCCAATGGGCAAGGCCTTCCAAAAATATCCATAACTCATCAACGTCCCTCTCCACGGAAGTCTTTAGTAAAAGGCGAAAGGCTTATTCGTCATGAAGAGAGACCCGAGTAATTCTACCCGCTTGCCACAGCGGCCGGCAAAGCCTCTAGCCGCGCCGGTCAAGCGCTTAACGGCGCGCGTGCACGCACACACTTGGCGTGGGCAGCTCCGCAAAACAGCACATGCGTTATTTCACAGTCCGAGGTGGCCCTGTGCCCCCGCGGCTGGGTTTAAGGCGTCTTGGGTGGGTGGTTAAGAGCGGGTGTCCGGGTTGAAAGCGGGGCCTGTCGGATTGAGGGTGGGGTTTAATGATGTAGGCGTGGCCTATGCGCTTTGGGGGGCAAAAAGTTTTAGTGGTGCACAAAGATCTAGTGTTTAGCATGGCCATTCATGAATGACCATTGCTCATTCAGTATGCCGACATGAAAATGCTTACAGCACCTGGTATTCCCAGGCGGTCTCCCATCCAAGTACTAACCAGGCCCGACCCTGCTTAGCTTCCGAGATCGGGCGTGTTCAGGGTGGTATGGCCGTAAGCAAAGGCAGCGGTGGCCGGTACGGCCCATATACAGCAGATGGCAGTAGCCAATGCGTTAATGAAAAGCTTACAGCACCTGGTGTTAGATTGTGAAGATTCCGGGGGGGGGGGGGGGGGTGCTTAAGAGTGGGTACCCGGGTTCGGATGGAGAGCCGGGTCGTGGGTTTAGCTGGCTTCGGGCCTGGCACCCCGGTGGGAGACCAGGGCTCCCTGGGTCCGAGTGGAGAGCAGGGCAAAAGGTACCCGGGTTCGGATGGAGAGCCGGGTCGTGGGTTTAGCTGGCTTCGGGCCTGGCACCCCGGTGGGGGCCCAAGGCTTCCTGGGTCCGAGTGGAGGGCCGGGCAAAACGACTTTCTGCTGTCCACACTTTGAAGATTTTACACTCGTGCCCCGGAAGTCACGTTAGAGGCTGGCCCAGGCCACCCCCTCCCCCTCCTGGGTGACAAGGCTCCCCGGGGCCGCGTGGAGAGCCAGGCAAAACGCCACATTGGGTGTTTTTCAGGTAGGGTAGGGCTCCTTTCCAGCACTATCCGCATGTTTTCAACACTTAATCAGGGGAGAGCGCGAACGCAGTCCCCCACTACCAGAAATTGTGCAGTCGAGATTCCCACATTTGGGGAATTCGCCCGGGTCAGCAAAGCACGGGGTGCAATGGCTGAGCCTCGCCGAGGGTGAACCACCTTCATGATCATGGTGTCTCCCCTGCCAGGTAAGTATGAGTTGTACATGCTGGCCATAGAGGAAAGCACTCAATCCACACACCAGTGCCCTGCCGGTCAGTCAACGACTAGTCCCCTCCACGAGGGCGTAACAATGGCCTCTTTGCGGTACCCAACAACCGAGTCTTAAAATTCCCCTTTAAGCACACACACAAGACACAGTGGCAGTATGTGAGCTTGTAGATATTAAGACTTTGACACATTTTGAGAACCTTCGATACTATTAGTTAAAGCGCTCACACCTATTTGCACTCAAGACAACCGAGCGCACCACCGTGCTCCATGTCATTTTCTTCAACAGCTGAGCTGGCCTTGTCCAATGGGCAAGGCCTTCCAAAAATATCCATAACTCATCAACGTCCCTCTCCACGGAAGTCTTTAGTAAAAGGCGAAAGGCTTATTCGTCATGAAGAGAGACCCGAGTAATTCTACCCGCTTGCCACAGCGGCCGGCAAAGCCTCTAGCCGCGCCGGTCAAGCGCTTAACGGCGCGCGTGCACGCACACACTTGGCGTGGGCAGCTCCGCAAAACAGCACATGCGTTATTTCACAGTCCGAGGTGGCCCTGTGCCCCCGCGGCTGGGTTTAAGGCGTCTTGGGTGGGTGGTTAAGAGCGGGTGTCCGGGTTGAAAGCGGGGCCTGTCGGATTGAGGGTGGGGTTTAATGATGTAGGCGTGGCCTATGCGCTTTGGGGGGCAAAAAGTTTTAGTGGTGCACAAAGATCTAGTGTTTAGCATGGCCATTCATGAATGACCATTGCTCATTCAGTATGCCGACATGAAAATGCTTACAGCACCTGGTATTCCCAGGCGGTCTCCCATCCAAGTACTAACCAGGCCCGACCCTGCTTAGCTTCCGAGATCGGGCGTGTTCAGGGTGGTATGGCCGTAAGCAAAGGCAGCGGTGGCCGGTACGGCCCATATACAGCAGATGGCAGTAGCCAATGCGTTAATGAAAAGCTTACAGCACCTGGTGTTAGATTGTGAAGATTCCGGGGGGGGGGGGGGGGGGGGGGTGCTTAAGAGTGGGTACCCGGGTTCGGATGGAGAGCCGGGTCGTGGGTTTAGCTGGCTTCGGGCCTGGCACCCCGGTGGGAGACCAGGGCTCCCTGGGTCCGAGTGGAGAGCAGGGCAAAAGGTACCCGGGTTCGGATGGAGAGCCGGGTCGTGGGTTTAGCTGGCTTCGGGCCTGGCACCCCGGTGGGGGCCCAAGGCTTCCTGGGTCCGAGTGGAGGGCCGGGCAAAACGACTTTCTGCTGTCCACACTTTGAAGATTTTACACTCGTGCCCCGGAAGTCACGTTAGAGGCTGGCCCAGGCCACCCCCTCCCCCTCCTGGGTGACAAGGCTCCCCGGGGCCGCGTGGAGAGCCAGGCAAAACGCCACATTGGGTGTTTTTCAGGTAGGGTAGGGCTGCTTTCCAGCACTATCCGCATGTTTTCAACACTTAATCAGGGGAGAGCGCGAACGCAGTCCCCCACTACCAGAAATTGTGCAGTCGAGATTCCCACATTTGGGGAATTCGCCCGGGTCAGCAAAGCACGGGGTGCAATGGCTGAGCCTCGCCGAGGGTGAACCACCTTCATGATCATGGTGTCTCCCCTGCCAGGTAAGTATGAGTTGTACATGCTGGCCATAGAGGAAAGCACTCAATCCACACACCAGTGCCCTGCCGGTCAGTCAACGACTAGTCCCCTCCACGAGGGCGTAACAATGGCCTCTTTGCGGTACCCAACAACCGAGTCTTAAAATTCCCCTTTAAGCACACACACAAGACACAGTGGCAGTATGTGAGCTTGTAGATATTAAGACTTTGACACATTTTGAGAACCTTCGATACTATTAGTTAAAGCGCTCACACCTATTTGCACTCAAGACAACCGAGCGCACCACCGTGCTCCATGTCATTTTCTTCAACAGCTGAGCTGGCCTTGTCCAATGGGCAAGGCCTTCCAAAAATATCCATAACTCATCAACGTCCCTCTCCACGGAAGTCTTTAGTAAAAGGCGAAAGGCTTATTCGTCATGAAGAGAGACCCGAGTAATTCTACCCGCTTGCCACAGCGGCCGGCAAAGCCTCTAGCCGCGCCGGTCAAGCGCTTAACGGCGCGCGTGCACGCACACACTTGGCGTGGGCAGCTCCGCAAAACAGCACATGCGTTATTTCACAGTCCGAGGTGGCCCTGTGCCCCCGCGGCTGGGTTTAAGGCGTCTTGGGTGGGTGGTTAAGAGCGGGTGTCCGGGTTGAAAGCGGGGCCTGTCGGATTGAGGGTGGGGTTTAATGATGTAGGCGTGGCCTATGCGCTTTGGGGGGCAAAAAGTTTTAGTGGTGCACAAAGATCTAGTGTTTAGCATGGCCATTCATGAATGACCATTGCTCATTCAGTATGCCGACATGAAAATGCTTACAGCACCTGGTATTCCCAGGCGGTCTCCCATCCAAGTACTAACCAGGCCCGACCCTGCTTAGCTTCCGAGATCGGGCGTGTTCAGGGTGGTATGGCCGTAAGCAAAGGCAGCGGTGGCCGGTACGGCCCATATACAGCAGATGGCAGTAGCCAATGCGTTAATGAAAAGCTTACAGCACCTGGTGTTAGATTGTGAAGATTCCGGGGGGGGGGGGGGGGGGTGCTTAAGAGTGGGTACCCGGGTTCGGATGGAGAGCCGGGTCGTGGGTTTAGCTGGCTTCGGGCCTGGCACCCCGGTGGGAGACCAGGGCTCCCTGGGTCCGAGTGGAGAGCAGGGCAAAAGGTACCCGGGTTCGGATGGAGAGCCGGGTCGTGGGTTTAGCTGGCTTCGGGCCTGGCACCCCGGTGGGGGCCCAAGGCTTCCTGGGTCCGAGTGGAGGGCCGGGCAAAACGACTTTCTGCTGTCCACACTTTGAAGATTTTACACTCGTGCCCCGGAAGTCACGTTAGAGGCTGGCCCAGGCCACCCCCTCCCCCTCCTGGGTGACAAGGCTCCCCGGGGCCGCGTGGAGAGCCAGGCAAAACGCCACATTGGGTGTTTTTCAGGTAGGGTAGGGCTCCTTTCCAGCACTATCCGCATGTTTTCAACACTTAATCAGGGGAGAGCGCGAACGCAGTCCCCCACTACCAGAAATTGTGCAGTCGAGATTCCCACATTTGGGGAATTCGCCCGGGTCAGCAAAGCACGGGGTGCAATGGCTGAGCCTCGCCGAGGGTGAACCACCTTCATGATCATGGTGTCTCCCCTGCCAGGTAAGTATGAGTTGTACATGCTGGCCATAGAGGAAAGCACTCAATCCACACACCAGTGCCCTGCCGGTCAGTCAACGACTAGTCCCCTCCACGAGGGCGTAACAATGGCCTCTTTGCGGTACCCAACAACCGAGTCTTAAAATTCCCCTTTAAGCACACACACAAGACACAGTGGCAGTATGTGAGCTTGTAGATATTAAGACTTTGACACATTTTGAGAACCTTCGATACTATTAGTTAAAGCGCTCACACCTATTTGCACTCAAGACAACCGAGCGCACCACCGTGCTCCATGTCATTTTCTTCAACAGCTGAGCTGGCCTTGTCCAATGGGTAAGGCCTTCCAAAAATATCCATAACTCATCAACGTCCCTCTCCACGGAAGTCTTTAGTAAAAGGCGAAAGGCTTATTCGTCATGAAGAGAGACCCGAGTAATTCTACCCGCTTGCCACAGCGGCCGGCAAAGCCTCTAGCCGCGCCGGTCAAGCGCTTAACGGCGCGCGTGCACGCACACACTTGGCGTGGGCAGCTCCGCAAAACAGCACATGCGTTATTTCACAGTCCGAGGTGGCCCTGTGCCCCCGCGGCTGGGTTTAAGGCGTCTTGGGTGGGTGGTTAAGAGCGGGTGTCCGGGTTGAAAGCGGGGCCTGTCGGATTGAGGGTGGGGTTTAATGATGTAGGCGTGGCCTATGCGCTTTGGGGGGCAAAAAGTTTTAGTGGTGCACAAAGATCTAGTGTTTAGCATGGCCATTCATGAATGACCATTGCTCATTCAGTATGCCGACATGAAAATGCTTACAGCACCTGGTATTCCCAGGCGGTCTCCCATCCAAGTACTAACCAGGCCCGACCCTGCTTAGCTTCCGAGATCGGACGAGATCGGGCGTGTTCAGGGTGGTATGGCCGTAAGCAAAGGCAGCGGTGGCCGGTACGGCCCATATACAGCAGATGGCAGTAGCCAATGCGTTAATGAAAAGCTTACAGCACCTGGTGTTAGATTGTGAAGATTCCGGGGGGGGGGGGGGGGGGGGTGCTTAAGAGTGGGTACCCGGGTTCGGATGGAGAGCCGGGTCGTGGGTTTAGCTGGCTTCGGGCCTGGCACCCCGGTGGGAGACCAGGGCTCCCTGGGTCCGAGTGGAGAGCAGGGCAAAAGGTACCCGGGTTCGGATGGAGAGCCGGGTCGTGGGTTTAGCTGGCTTCGGGCCTGGCACCCCGGTGGGGGCCCAAGGCTTCCTGGGTCCGAGTGGAGGGCCGGGCAAAACGACTTTCTGCTGTCCACACTTTGAAGATTTTACACTCGTGCCCCGGAAGTCACGTTAGAGGCTGGCCCAGGCCACCCCCTCCCCCTCCTGGGTGACAAGGCTCCCCGGGGCCGCGTGGAGAGCCAGGCAAAACGCCACATTGGGTGTTTTTCAGGTAGGGTAGGGCTCCTTTCCAGCACTATCCGCATGTTTTCAACACTTAATCAGGGGAGAGCGCGAACGCAGTCCCCCACTACCAGAAATTGTGCAGTCGAGATTCCCACATTTGGGGAATTCGCCCGGGTCAGCAAAGCACGGGGTGCAATGGCTGAGCCTCGCCGAGGGTGAACCACCTTCATGATCATGGTGTCTCCCCTGCCAGGTAAGTATGAGTTGTACATGCTGGCCATAGAGGAAAGCACTCAATCCACACACCAGTGCCCTGCCGGTCAGTCAACGACTAGTCCCCTCCACGAGGGCGTAACAATGGCCTCTTTGCGGTACCCAACAACCGAGTCTTAAAATTCCCCTTTAAGCACACACACAAGACACAGTGGCAGTATGTGAGCTTGTAGATATTAAGACTTTGACACATTTTGAGAACCTTCGATACTATTAGTTAAAGCGCTCACACCTATTTGCACTCAAGACAACCGAGCGCACCACCGTGCTCCATGTCATTTTCTTCAACAGCTGAGCTGGCCTTGTCCAATGGGCAAGGCCTTCCAAAAATATCCATAACTCATCAACGTCCCTCTCCACGGAAGTCTTTAGTAAAAGGCGAAAGGCTTATTCGTCATGAAGAGAGACCCGAGTAATTCTACCCGCTTGCCACAGCGGCCGGCAAAGCCTCTAGCCGCGCCGGTCAAGCGCTTAACGGCGCGCGTGCACGCACACACTTGGCGTGGGCAGCTCCGCAAAACAGCACATGCGTTATTTCACAGTCCGAGGTGGCCCTGTGCCCCCGCGGCTGGGTTTAAGGCGTCTTGGGTGGGTGGTTAAGAGCGGGTGTCCGGGTTGAAAGCGGGGCCTGTCGGATTGAGGGTGGGGTTTAATGATGTAGGCGTGGCCTATGCGCTTTGGGGGGCAAAAAGTTTTAGTGGTGCACAAAGATCTAGTGTTTAGCATGGCCATTCATGAATGACCATTGCTCATTCAGTATGCCGACATGAAAATGCTTACAGCACCTGGTATTCCCAGGCGGTCTCCCATCCAAGTACTAACCAGGCCCGACCCTGCTTAGCTTCCGAGATCGGGCGTGTTCAGGGTGGTATGGCCGTAAGCAAAGGCAGCGGTGGCCGGTACGGCCCATATACAGCAGATGGCAGTAGCCAATGCGTTAATGAAAAGCTTACAGCACCTGGTGTTAGATTGTGAAGATTCCGGGGGGGGGGGGGGGGGGGTGCTTAAGAGTGGGTACCCGGGTTCGGATGGAGAGCCGGGTCGTGGGTTTAGCTGGCTTCGGGCCTGGCACCCCGGTGGGAGACCAGGGCTCCCTGGGTCCGAGTGGAGAGCAGGGCAAAAGGTACCCGGGTTCGGATGGAGAGCCGGGTCGTGGGTTTAGCTGGCTTCGGGCCTGGCACCCCGGTGGGGGCCCAAGGCTTCCTGGGTCCGAGTGGAGGGCCGGGCAAAACGACTTTCTGCTGTCCACACTTTGAAGATTTTACACTCGTGCCCCGGAAGTCACGTTAGAGGCTGGCCCAGGCCACCCCCTCCCCCTCCTGGGTGACAAGGCTCCCCGGGGCCGCGTGGAGAGCCAGGCAAAACGCCACATTGGGTGTTTTTCAGGTAGGGTAGGGCTCCTTTCCAGCACTATCCGCATGTTTTCAACACTTAATCAGGGGAGAGCGCGAACGCAGTCCCCCACTACCAGAAATTGTGCAGTCGAGATTCCCACATTTGGGGAATTCGCCCGGGTCAGCAAAGCACGGGGTGCAATGGCTGAGCCTCGCCGAGGGTGAACCACCTTCATGATCATGGTGTCTCCCCTGCCAGGTAAGTATGAGTTGTACATGCTGGCCATAGAGGAAAGCACTCAATCCACACACCAGTGCCCTGCCGGTCAGTCAACGACTAGTCCCCTCCACGAGGGCGTAACAATGGCCTCTTTGCGGTACCCAACAACCGAGTCTTAAAATTCCCCTTTAAGCACACACACAAGACACAGTGGCAGTATGTGAGCTTGTAGATATTAAGACTTTGACACATTTTGAGAACCTTCGATACTATTAGTTAAAGCGCTCACACCTATTTGCACTCAAGACAACCGAGCGCACCACCGTGCTCCATGTCATTTTCTTCAACAGCTGAGCTGGCCTTGTCCAATGGGCAAGGCCTTCCAAAAATATCCATAACTCATCAACGTCCCTCTCCACGGAAGTCTTTAGTAAAAGGCGAAAGGCTTATTCGTCATGAAGAGAGACCCGAGTAATTCTACCCGCTTGCCACAGCGGCCGGCAAAGCCTCTAGCCGCGCCGGTCAAGCGCTTAACGGCGCGCGTGCACGCACACACTTGGCGTGGGCAGCTCCGCAAAACAGCACATGCGTTATTTCACAGTCCGAGGTGGCCCTGTGCCCCCGCGGCTGGGTTTAAGGCGTCTTGGGTGGGTGGTTAAGAGCGGGTGTCCGGGTTGAAAGCGGGGCCTGTCGGATTGAGGGTGGGGTTTAATGATGTAGGCGTGGCCTATGCGCTTTGGGGGGCAAAAAGTTTTAGTGGTGCACAAAGATCTAGTGTTTAGCATGGCCATTCATGAATGACCATTGCTCATTCAGTATGCCGACATGAAAATGCTTACAGCACCTGGTATTCCCAGGCGGTCTCCCATCCAAGTACTAACCAGGCCCGACCCTGCTTAGCTTCCGAGATCGGGCGTGTTCAGGGTGGTATGGCCGTAAGCAAAGGCAGCGGTGGCCGGTACGGCCCATATACAGCAGATGGCAGTAGCCAATGCGTTAATGAAAAGCTTACAGCACCTGGTGTTAGATTGTGAAGATTCCGGGGGGGGGGGGGGGGGGGGGGGTGCTTAAGAGTGGGTACCCGGGTTCGGATGGAGAGCCGGGTCGTGGGTTTAGCTGGCTTCGGGCCTGGCACCCCGGTGGGAGACCAGGGCTCCCTGGGTCCGAGTGGAGAGCAGGGCAAAAGGTACCCGGGTTCGGATGGAGAGCCGGGTCGTGGGTTTAGCTGGCTTCGGCCCTGGCACCCCGGTGGGGGCCCAAGGCTTCCTGGGTCCGAGTGGAGGGCCGGGCAAAACGACTTTCTGCTGTCCACACTTTGAAGATTTTACACTCGTGCCCCGGAAGTCACGTTAGAGGCTGGCCCAGGCCACCCCCTCCCCCTCCTGGGTGACAAGGCTCCCCGGGGCCGCGTGGAGAGCCAGGCAAAACGCCACATTGGGTGTTTTTCAGGTAGGGTAGGGCTCCTTTCCAGCACTATCCGCATGTTTTCAACACTTAATCAGGGGAGAGCGCGAACGCAGTCCCCCACTACCAGAAATTGTGCAGTCGAGATTCCCACATTTGGGGAATTCGCCCGGGTCAGCAAAGCACGGGGTGCAATGGCTGAGCCTCGCCGAGGGTGAACCACCTTCATGATCATGGTGTCTCCCCTGCCAGGTAAGTATGAGTTGTACATGCTGGCCATAGAGGAAAGCACTCAATCCACACACCAGTGCCCTGCCGGTCAGTCAACGACTAGTCCCCTCCACGAGGGCGTAACAATGGCCTCTTTGCGGTACCCAACAACCGAGTCTTAAAATTCCCCTTTAAGCACACACACAAGACACAGTGGCAGTATGTGAGCTTGTAGATATTAAGACTTTGACACATTTTGAGAACCTTCGATACTATTAGTTAAAGCGCTCACACCTATTTGCACTCAAGACAACCGAGCGCACCACCGTGCTCCATGTCATTTTCTTCAACAGCTGAGCTGGCCTTGTCCAATGGGTAAGGCCTTCCAAAAATATCCATAACTCATCAACGTCCCTCTCCACGGAAGTCTTTAGTAAAAGGCGAAAGGCTTATTCGTCATGAAGAGAGACCCGAGTAATTCTACCCGCTTGCCACAGCGGCCGGCAAAGCCTCTAGCCGCGCCGGTCAAGCGCTTAACGGCGCGCGTGCACGCACACACTTGGCGTGGGCAGCTCCGCAAAACAGCACATGCGTTATTTCACAGTCCGAGGTGGCCCTGTGCCCCCGCGGCTGGGTTTAAGGCGTCTTGGGTGGGTGGTTAAGAGCGGGTGTCCGGGTTGAAAGCGGGGCCTGTCGGATTGAGGGTGGGGTTTAATGATGTAGGCGTGGCCTATGCGCTTTGGGGGGCAAAAAGTTTTAGTGGTGCACAAAGATCTAGTGTTTAGCATGGCCATTCATGAATGACCATTGCTCATTCAGTATGCCGACATGAAAATGCTTACAGCACCTGGTATTCCCAGGCGGTCTCCCATCCAAGTACTAACCAGGCCCGACCCTGCTTAGCTTCCGAGATCGGACGAGATCGGGCGTGTTCAGGGTGGTATGGCCGTAAGCAAAGGCAGCGGTGGCCGGTACGGCCCATATACAGCAGATGGCAGTAGCCAATGCGTTAATGAAAAGCTTACAGCACCTGGTGTTAGATTGTGAAGATTCCGGGGGGGGGGGGGGGGGGGGGGTGCTTAAGAGTGGGTACCCGGGTTCGGATGGAGAGCCGGGTCGTGGGTTTAGCTGGCTTCGGGCCTGGCACCCCGGTGGGAGACCAGGGCTCCCTGGGTCCGAGTGGAGAGCAGGGCAAAAGGTACCCGGGTTCGGATGGAGAGCCGGGTCGTGGGTTTAGCTGGCTTCGGGCCTGGCACCCCGGTGGGGGCCCAAGGCTTCCTGGGTCCGAGTGGAGGGCCGGGCAAAACGACTTTCTGCTGTCCACACTTTGAAGATTTTACACTCGTGCCCCGGAAGTCACGTTAGAGGCTGGCCCAGGCCACCCCCTCCCCCTCCTGGGTGACAAGGCTCCCCGGGGCCACGTGGAGAACCAGGCAAAACGCCACATTGGGTGTTTTTCAGGTAGGGTAGGGCTCCTTTCCAGCACTATCCGCATGTTTTCAACACTTAATCAGGGGAGAGCGCGAACGCAGTCCCCCACTACCAGAAATTGTGCAGTCGAGATTCCCACATTTGGGGAATTCGCCCGGGTCAGCAAAGCACGGGGTGCAATGGCTGAGCCTCGCCGAGGGTGAACCACCTTCATGATCATGGTGTCTCCCCTGCCAGGTAAGTATGAGTTGTACATGCTGGCCATAGAGGAAAGCACTCAATCCACACACCAGTGCCCTGCCGGTCAGTCAACGACTAGTCCCCTCCACGAGGGCGTAACAATGGCCTCTTTGCGGTACCCAACAACCGAGTCTTAAAATTCCCCTTTAAGCACACACACAAGACACAGTGGCAGTATGTGAGCTTGTAGATATTAAGACTTTGACACATTTTGAGAACCTTCGATACTATTAGTTAAAGCGCTCACACCTATTTGCACTCAAGACAACCGAGCGCACCACCGTGCTCCATGTCATTTTCTTCAACAGCTGAGCTGGCCTTGTCCAATGGGCAAGGCCTTCCAAAAATATCCATAACTCATCAACGTCCCTCTCCACGGAAGTCTTTAGTAAAAGGCGAAAGGCTTATTCGTCATGAAGAGAGACCCGAGTAATTCTACCCGCTTGCCACAGCGGCCGGCAAAGCCTCTAGCCGCGCCGGTCAAGCGCTTAACGGCGCGCGTGCACGCACACACTTGGCGTGGGCAGCTCCGCAAAACAGCACATGCGTTATTTCACAGTCCGAGGTGGCCCTGTGCCCCCGCGGCTGGGTTTAAGGCGTCTTGGGTGGGTGGTTAAGAGCGGGTGTCCGGGTTGAAAGCGGGGCCTGTCGGATTGAGGGTGGGGTTTAATGATGTAGGCGTGGCCTATGCGCTTTGGGGGGCAAAAAGTTTTAGTGGTGCACAAAGATCTAGTGTTTAGCATGGCCATTCATGAATGACCATTGCTCATTCAGTATGCCGACATGAAAATGCTTACAGCACCTGGTATTCCCAGGCGGTCTCCCATCCAAGTACTAACCAGGCCCGACCCTGCTTAGCTTCCGAGATCGGGCGTGTTCAGGGTGGTATGGCCGTAAGCAAAGGCAGCGGTGGCCGGTACGGCCCATATACAGCAGATGGCAGTAGCCAATGCGTTAATGAAAAGCTTACAGCACCTGGTGTTAGATTGTGAAGATTCCGGGGGGGGGGGGTGCTTAAGAGTGGGTACCCGGGTTCGGATGGAGAGCCGGGTCGTGGGTTTAGCTGGCTTCGGGCCTGGCACCCCGGTGGGAGACCAGGGCTCCCTGGGTCCGAGTGGAGAGCAGGGCAAAAGGTACCCGGGTTCGGATGGAGAGCCGGGTCGTGGGTTTAGCTGGCTTCGGGCCTGGCACCCCGGTGGGGGCCCAAGGCTTCCTGGGTCCGAGTGGAGGGCCGGGCAAAACGACTTTCTGCTGTCCACACTTTGAAGATTTTACACTCGTGCCCCGGAAGTCACGTTAGAGGCTGGCCCAGGCCACCCCCTCCCCCTCCTGGGTGACAAGGCTCCCCGGGGCCGCGTGGAGAGCCAGGCAAAACGCCACATTGGGTGTTTTTCAGGTAGGGTAGGGCTCCTTTCCAGCACTATCCGCATGTTTTCAACACTTAATCAGGGGAGAGCGCGAACGCAGTCCCCCACTACCAGAAATTGTGCAGTCGAGATTCCCACATTTGGGGAATTCGCCCGGGTCAGCAAAGCACGGGGTGCAATGGCTGAGCCTCGCCGAGGGTGAACCACCTTCATGATCATGGTGTCTCCCCTGCCAGGTAAGTATGAGTTGTACATGCTGGCCATAGAGGAAAGCACTCAATCCACACACCAGTGCCCTGCCGGTCAGTCAACGACTAGTCCCCTCCACGAGGGCGTAACAATGGCCTCTTTGCGGTACCCAACAACCGAGTCTTAAAATTCCCCTTTAAGCACACACACAAGACACAGTGGCAGTATGTGAGCTTGTAGATATTAAGACTTTGACACATTTTGAGAACCTTCGATACTATTAGTTAAAGCGCTCACACCTATTTGCACTCAAGACAACCGAGCGCACCACCGTGCTCCATGTCATTTTCTTCAACAGCTGAGCTGGCCTTGTCCAATGGGCAAGGCCTTCCAAAAATATCCATAACTCATCAACGTCCCTCTCCACGGAAGTCTTTAGTAAAAGGCGAAAGGCTTATTCGTCATGAAGAGAGACCCGAGTAATTCTACCCGCTTGCCACAGCGGCCGGCAAAGCCTCTAGCCGCGCCGGTCAAGCGCTTAACGGCGCGCGTGCACGCACACACTTGGCGTGGGCAGCTCCGCAAAACAGCACATGCGTTATTTCACAGTCCGAGGTGGCCCTGTGCCCCCGCGGCTGGGTTTAAGGCGTCTTGGGTGGGTGGTTAAGAGCGGGTGTCCGGGTTGAAAGCGGGGCCTGTCGGATTGAGGGTGGGGTTTAATGATGTAGGCGTGGCCTATGCGCTTTGGGGGGCAAAAAGTTTTAGTGGTGCACAAAGATCTAGTGTTTAGCATGGCCATTCATGAATGACCATTGCTCATTCAGTATGCCGACATGAAAATGCTTACAGCACCTGGTATTCCCAGGCGGTCTCCCATCCAAGTACTAACCAGGCCCGACCCTGCTTAGCTTCCGAGATCGGGCGTGTTCAGGGTGGTATGGCCGTAAGCAAAGGCAGCGGTGGCCGGTACGGCCCATATACAGCAGATGGCAGTAGCCAATGCGTTAATGAAAAGCTTACAGCACCTGGTGTTAGATTGTGAAGATTCCGGGGGGGGGGGGGGGGGGGGTGCTTAAGAGTGGGTACCCGGGTTCGGATGGAGAGCCGGGTCGTGGGTTTAGCTGGCTTCGGGCCTGGCACCCCGGTGGGAGACCAGGGCTCCCTGGGTCCGAGTGGAGAGCAGGGCAAAAGGTACCCGGGTTCGGATGGAGAGCCGGGTCGTGGGTTTAGCTGGCTTCGGGCCTGGCACCCCGGTGGGGGCCCAAGGCTTCCTGGGTCCGAGTGGAGGGCCGGGCAAAACGACTTTCTGCTGTCCACACTTTGAAGATTTTACACTCGTGCCCCGGAAGTCACGTTAGAGGCTGGCCCAGGCCACCCCCTCCCCCTCCTGGGTGACAAGGCTCCCCGGGGCCGCGTGGAGAGCCAGGCAAAACGCCACATTGGGTGTTTTTCAGGTAGGGTAGGGCTCCTTTCCAGCACTATCCGCATGTTTTCAACACTTAATCAGGGGAGAGCGCGAACGCAGTCCCCCACTACCAGAAATTGTGCAGTCGAGATTCCCACATTTGGGGAATTCGCCCGGGTCAGCAAAGCACGGGGTGCAATGGCTGAGCCTCGCCGAGGGTGAACCACCTTCATGATCATGGTGTCTCCCCTGCCAGGTAAGTATGAGTTGTACATGCTGGCCATAGAGGAAAGCACTCAATCCACACACCAGTGCCCTGCCGGTCAGTCAACGACTAGTCCCCTCCACGAGGGCGTAACAATGGCCTCTTTGCGGTACCCAACAACCGAGTCTTAAAATTCCCCTTTAAGCACACACACAAGACACAGTGGCAGTATGTGAGCTTGTAGATATTAAGACTTTGACACATTTTGAGAACCTTCGATACTATTAGTTAAAGCGCTCACACCTATTTGCACTCAAGACAACCGAGCGCACCACCGTGCTCCATGTCATTTTCTTCAACAGCTGAGCTGGCCTTGTCCAATGGGCAAGGCCTTCCAAAAATATCCATAACTCATCAACGTCCCTCTCCACGGAAGTCTTTAGTAAAAGGCGAAAGGCTTATTCGTCATGAAGAGAGACCCGAGTAATTCTACCCGCTTGCCACAGCGGCCGGCAAAGCCTCTGGCCGCGCCGGTCAAGCGCTTAACGGCGCGCGTGCACGCACACACTTGGCCTGGGCAGCTCCGCAAAACAGCACATGCGTTATTTCACAGTCCGAGGTGGCCCTGTGCCCCCGCGGCTGGGTTTAAGGCGTCTTGGGTGGGTGGTTAAGAGCGGGTGTCCGGGTTGAAAGCGGGGCCTGTCGGATTGAGGGTGGGGTTTAATGATGTAGGCGTGGCCTATGCGCTTTGGGGGGCAAAAAGTTTTAGTGGTGCACAAAGATCTAGTGTTTAGCATGGCCATTCATGAATGACCATTGCTCATTCAGTATGCCGACATGAAAATGCTTACAGCACCTGGTATTCCCAGGCGGTCTCCCATCCAAGTACTAACCAGGCCCGACCCTGCTTAGCTTCCGAGATCGGGCGTGTTCAGGGTGGTATGGCCGTAAGCAAAGGCAGCGGTGGCCGGTACGGCCCATATACAGCAGATGGCAGTAGCCAATGCGTTAATGAAAAGCTTACAGCACCTGGTGTTAGATTGTGAAGATTCCGGGGGGGGGGGGGGGGGTGCTTAAGAGTGGGTACCCGGGTTCGGATGGAGAGCCGGGTCGTGGGTTTAGCTGGCTTCGGGCCTGGCACCCCGGTGGGAGACCAGGGCTCCCTGGGTCCGAGTGGAGAGCAGGGCAAAAGGTACCCGGGTTCGGATGGAGAGCCGGGTCGTGGGTTTAGCTGGCTTCGGGCCTGGCACCCCGGTGGGGGCCCAAGGCTTCCTGGGTCCGAGTGGAGGGCCGGGCAAAACGACTTTCTGCTGTCCACACTTTGAAGATTTTACACTCGTGCCCCGGAAGTCACGTTAGAGGCTGGCCCAGGCCACCCCCTCCCCCTCCTGGGTGACAAGGCTCCCCGGGGCCGCGTGGAGAGCCAGGCAAAACGCCACATTGGGTGTTTTTCAGGTAGGGTAGGGCTCCTTTCCAGCACTATCCGCATGTTTTCAACACTTAATCAGGGGAGAGCGCGAACGCAGTCCCCCACTACCAGAAATTGTGCAGTCGAGATTCCCACATTTGGGGAATTCGCCCGGGTCAGCAAAGCACGGGGTGCAATGGCTGAGCCTCGCCGAGGGTGAACCACCTTCATGATCATGGTGTCTCCCCTGCCAGGTAAGTATGAGTTGTACATGCTGGCCATAGAGGAAAGCACTCAATCCACACACCAGTGCCCTGCCGGTCAGTCAACGACTAGTCCCCTCCACGAGGGCGTAACAATGGCCTCTTTGCGGTACCCAACAACCGAGTCTTAAAATTCCCCTTTAAGCACACACACAAGACACAGTGGCAGTATGTGAGCTTGTAGATATTAAGACTTTGACACATTTTGAGAACCTTCGATACTATTAGTTAAAGCGCTCACACCTATTTGCACTCAAGACAACCGAGCGCACCACCGTGCTCCATGTCATTTTCTTCAACAGCTGAGCTGGCCTTGTCCAATGGGCAAGGCCTTCCAAAAATATCCATAACTCATCAACGTCCCTCTCCACGGAAGTCTTTAGTAAAAGGCGAAAGGCTTATTCGTCATGAAGAGAGACCCGAGTAATTCTACCCGCTTGCCACAGCGGCCGGCAAAGCCTCTAGCCGCGCCGGTCAAGCGCTTAACGGCGCGCGTGCACGCACACACTTGGCGTGGGCAGCTCCGCAAAACAGCACATGCGTTATTTCACAGTCCGAGGTGGCCCTGTGCCCCCGCGGCTGGGTTTAAGGCGTCTTGGGTGGGTGGTTAAGAGCGGGTGTCCGGGTTGAAAGCGGGGCCTGTCGGATTGAGGGTGGGGTTTAATGATGTAGGCGTGGCCTATGCGCTTTGGGGGGCAAAAAGTTTTAGTGGTGCACAAAGATCTAGTGTTTAGCATGGCCATTCATGAATGACCATTGCTCATTCAGTATGCCGACATGAAAATGCTTCCAGCACCTGGTATTCCCAGGCGGTCTCCCATCCAAGTACTAACCAGGCCCGACCCTGCTTAGCTTCCGAGATCGGGCGTGTTCAGGGTGGTATGGCCGTAAGCAAAGGCAGCGGTGGCCGGTACGGCCCATATACAGCAGATGGCAGTAGCCAATGCGTTAATGAAAAGCTTACAGCACCTGGTGTTAGATTGTGAAGATTCCGGGGGGGGGGGGGGGGGGGGGGGGTGCTTAAGAGTGGGTACCCGGGTTCGGATGGAGAGCCGGGTCGTGGGTTTAGCTGGCTTCGGGCCTGGCACCCCGGTGGGAGACCAGGGCTCCCTGGGTCCGAGTGGAGAGCAGGGCAAAAGGTACCCGGGTTCGGATGGAGAGCCGGGTCGTGGGTTTAGCTGGCTTCGGGCCTGGCACCCCGGTGGGGGCCCAAGGCTTCCTGGGTCCGAGTGGAGGGCCGGGCAAAACGACTTTCTGCTGTCCACACTTTGAAGATTTTACACTCGTGCCCCGGAAGTCACGTTAGAGGCTGGCCCAGGCCACCCCCTCCCCCTCCTGGGTGACAAGGCTCCCCGGGGCCGCGTGGAGAGCCAGGCAAAACGCCACATTGGGTGTTTTTCAGGTAGGGTAGGGCTCCTTTCCAGCACTATCCGCATGTTTTCAACACTTAATCAGGGGAGAGCGCGAACGCAGTCCCCCACTACCAGAAATTGTGCAGTCGAGATTCCCACATTTGGGGAATTCGCCCGGGTCAGCAAAGCACGGGGTGCAATGGCTGAGCCTCGCCGAGGGTGAACCACCTTCATGATCATGGTGTCTCCCCTGCCAGGTAAGTATGAGTTGTACATGCTGGCCATAGAGGAAAGCACTCAATCCACACACCAGTGCCCTGCCGGTCAGTCAACGACTAGTCCCCTCCACGAGGGCGTAACAATGGCCTCTTTGCGGTACCCAACAACCGAGTCTTAAAATTCCCCTTTAAGCACACACACAAGACACAGTGGCAGTATGTGAGCTTGTAGATATTAAGACTTTGACACATTTTGAGAACCTTCGATACTATTAGTTAAAGCGCTCACACCTATTTGCACTCAAGACAACCGAGCGCACCACCGTGCTCCATGTCATTTTCTTCAACAGCTGAGCTGGCCTTGTCCAATGGGCAAGGCCTTCCAAAAATATCCATAACTCATCAACGTCCCTCTCCACGGAAGTCTTTAGTAAAAGGCGAAAGGCTTATTCGTCATGAAGAGAGACCCGAGTAATTCTACCCGCTTGCCACAGCGGCCGGCAAAGCCTCTAGCCGCGCCGGTCAAGCGCTTAACGGCGCGCGTGCACGCACACACTTGGCGTGGGCAGCTCCGCAAAACAGCACATGCGTTATTTCACAGTCCGAGGTGGCCCTGTGCCCCCGCGGCTGGGTTTAAGGCGTCTTGGGTGGGTGGTTAAGAGCGGGTGTCCGGGTTGAAAGCGGGGCCTGTCGGATTGAGGGTGGGGTTTAATGATGTAGGCGTGGCCTATGCGCTTTGGGGGGCAAAAAGTTTTAGTGGTGCACAAAGATCTAGTTTAGCATGGCCATTCATGAATGACCATTGCTCATTCAGTATGCCGACATGAAAATGCTTCCAGCACCTGGTATTCCCAGGCGGTCTCCCATCCAAGTACTAACCAGGCCCGACCCTGCTTAGCTTCCGAGATCGGGCGTGTTCAGGGTGGTATGGCCGTAAGCAAAGGCAGCGGTGGCCGGTACGGCCCATATACAGCAGATGGCAGTAGCCAATGCGTTAATGAAAAGCTTACAGCACCTGGTGTTAGATTGTGAAGATTCCGGGGGGGGGGGGGGGGGGGGGGGTGCTTAAGAGTGGGTACCCGGGTTCGGATGGAGAGCCGGGTCGTGGGTTTAGCTGGCTTCGGGCCTGGCACCCCGGTGGGAGACCAGGGCTCCCTGGGTCCGAGTGGAGAGCAGGGCAAAAGGTACCCGGGTTCGGATGGAGAGCCGGGTCGTGGGTTTAGCTGGCTTCGGGCCTGGCACCCCGGTGGGGGCCCAAGGCTTCCTGGGTCCGAGTGGAGGGCCGGGCAAAACGACTTTCTGCTGTCCACACTTTGAAGATTTTACACTCGTGCCCCGGAAGTCACGTTAGAGGCTGGCCCAGGCCACCCCCTCCCCCTCCTGGGTGACAAGGCTCCCCGGGGCCGCGTGGAGAGCCAGGCAAAACGCCACATTGGGTGTTTTTCAGGTAGGGTAGGGCTCCTTTCCAGCACTATCCGCATGTTTTCAACACTTAATCAGGGGAGAGCGCGAACGCAGTCCCCCACTACCAGAAATTGTGCAGTCGAGATTCCCACATTTGGGGAATTCGCCCGGGTCAGCAAAGCACGGGGTGCAATGGCTGAGCCTCGCCGAGGGTGAACCACCTTCATGATCATGGTGTCTCCCCTGCCAGGTAAGTATGAGTTGTACATGCTGGCCATAGAGGAAAGCACTCAATCCACACACCAGTGCCCTGCCGGTCAGTCAACGACTAGTCCCCTCCACGAGGGCGTAACAATGGCCTCTTTGCGGTACCCAACAACCGAGTCTTAAAATTCCCCTTTAAGCACACACACAAGACACAGTGGCAGTATGTGAGCTTGTAGATATTAAGACTTTGACACATTTTGAGAACCTTCGATACTATTAGTTAAAGCGCTCACACCTATTTGCACTCAAGACAACCGAGCGCACCACCGTGCTCCATGTCATTTTCTTCAACAGCTGAGCTGGCCTTGTCCAATGGGCAAGGCCTTCCAAAAATATCCATAACTCATCAACGTCCCTCTCCACGGAAGTCTTTAGTAAAAGGCGAAAGGCTTATTCGTCATGAAGAGAGACCCGAGTAATTCTACCCGCTTGCCACAGCGGCCGGCAAAGCCTCTAGCCGCGCCGGTCAAGCGCTTAACGGCGCGCGTGCACGCACACACTTGGCGTGGGCAGCTCCGCAAAACAGCACATGCGTTATTTCACAGTCCGAGGTGGCCCTGTGCCCCCGCGGCTGGGTTTAAGGCGTCTTGGGTGGGTGGTTAAGAGCGGGTGTCCGGGTTGAAAGCGGGGCCTGTCGGATTGAGGGTGGGGTTTAATGATGTAGGCGTGGCCTATGCGCTTTGGGGGGCAAAAAGTTTTAGTGGTGCACAAAGATCTAGTGTTTAGCATGGCCATTCATGAATGACCATTGCTCATTCAGTATGCCGACATGAAAATGCTTACAGCACCTGGTATTCCCAGGCGGTCTCCCATCCAAGTACTAACCAGGCCCGACCCTGCTTAGCTTCCGAGATCGGGCGTGTTCAGGGTGGTATGGCCGTAAGCAAAGGCAGCGGTGGCCGGTACGGCCCATATACAGCAGATGGCAGTAGCCAATGCGTTAATGAAAAGCTTACAGCACCTGGTGTTAGATTGTGAAGATTCCGGGGGGGGGGGGGGGGGGGTGCTTAAGAGTGGGTACCCGGGTTCGGATGGAGAGCCGGGTCGTGGGTTTAGCTGGCTTCGGGCCTGGCACCCCGGTGGGAGACCAGGGCTCCCTGGGTCCGAGTGGAGAGCAGGGCAAAAGGTACCCGGGTTCGGATGGAGAGCCGGGTCGTGGGTTTAGCTGGCTTCGGGCCTGGCACCCCGGTGGGGGCCCAAGGCTTCCTGGGTCCGAGTGGAGGGCCGGGCAAAACGACTTTCTGCTGTCCACACTTTGAAGATTTTACACTCGTGCCCCGGAAGTCACGTTAGAGGCTGGCCCAGGCCACCCCCTCCCCCTCCTGGGTGACAAGGCTCCCCGGGGCCGCGTGGAGAGCCAGGCAAAACGCCACATTGGGTGTTTTTCAGGTAGGGTAGGGCTCCTTTCCAGCACTATCCGCATGTTTTCAACACTTAATCAGGGGAGAGCGCGAACGCAGTCCCCCACTACCAGAAATTGTGCAGTCGAGATTCCCACATTTGGGGAATTCGCCCGGGTCAGCAAAGCACGGGGTGCAATGGCTGAGCCTCGCCGAGGGTGAACCACCTTCATGATCATGGTGTCTCCCCTGCCAGGTAAGTATGAGTTGTACATGCTGGCCATAGAGGAAAGCACTCAATCCACACACCAGTGCCCTGCCGGTCAGTCAACGACTAGTCCCCTCCACGAGGGCGTAACAATGGCCTCTTTGCGGTACCCAACAACCGAGTCTTAAAATTCCCCTTTAAGCACACACACAAGACACAGTGGCAGTATGTGAGCTTGTAGATATTAAGACTTTGACACATTTTGAGAACCTTCGATACTATTAGTTAAAGCGCTCACACCTATTTGCACTCAAGACAACCGAGCGCACCACCGTGCTCCATGTCATTTTCTTCAACAGCTGAGCTGGCCTTGTCCAATGGGCAAGGCCTTCCAAAAATATCCATAACTCATCAACGTCCCTCTCCACGGAAGTCTTTAGTAAAAGGCGAAAGGCTTATTCGTCATGAAGAGAGACCCGAGTAATTCTACCCGCTTGCCACAGCGGCCGGCAAAGCCTCTAGCCGCGCCGGTCAAGCGCTTAACGGCGCGCGTGCACGCACACACTTGGCGTGGGCAGCTCCGCAAAACAGCACATGCGTTATTTCACAGTCCGAGGTGGCCCTGTGCCCCCGCGGCTGGGTTTAAGGCGTCTTGGGTGGGTGGTTAAGAGCGGGTGTCCGGGTTGAAAGCGGGGCCTGTCGGATTGAGGGTGGGGTTTAATGATGTAGGCGTGGCCTATGCGCTTTGGGGGGCAAAAAGTTTTAGTGGTGCACAAAGATCTAGTGTTTAGCATGGCCATTCATGAATGACCATTGCTCATTCAGTATGCCGACATGAAAATGCTTACAGCACCTGGTATTCCCAGGCGGTCTCCCATCCAAGTACTAACCAGGCCCGACCCTGCTTAGCTTCCGAGATCGGGCGTGTTCAGGGTGGTATGGCCGTAAGCAAAGGCAGCGGTGGCCGGTACGGCCCATATACAGCAGATGGCAGTAGCCAATGCGTTAATGAAAAGCTTACAGCACCTGGTGTTAGATTGTGAAGATTCCGGGGGGGGGGGGGGGGGGGTGCTTAAGAGTGGGTACCCGGGTTCGGATGGAGAGCCGGGTCGTGGGTTTAGCTGGCTTCGGGCCTGGCACCCCGGTGGGAGACCAGGGCTCCCTGGGTCCGAGTGGAGAGCAGGGCAAAAGGTACCCCGGTTCGGATGGAGAGCCGGGTCGTGGGTTTAGCTGGCTTCGGGCCTGGCACCCCGGTGGGGGCCCAAGGCTTCCTGGGTCCGAGTGGAGGGCCGGGCAAAACGACTTTCTGCTGTCCACACTTTGAAGATTTTACACTCGTGCCCCGGAAGTCACGTTAGAGGCTGGCCCAGGCCACCCCCTCCCCCTCCTGGGTGACAAGGCTCCCCGGGGCCGCGTGGAGAGCCAGGCAAAACGCCACATTGGGTGTTTTTCAGGTAGGGTAGGGCTCCTTTCCAGCACTATCCGCATGTTTTCAACACTTAATCAGGGGAGAGCGCGAACGCAGTCCCCCACTACCAGAAATTGTGCAGTCGAGATTCCCACATTTGGGGAATTCGCCCGGGTCAGCAAAGCACGGGGTGCAATGGCTGAGCCTCGCCGAGGGTGAACCACCTTCATGATCATGGTGTCTCCCCTGCCAGGTAAGTATGAGTTGTACATGCTGGCCATAGAGGAAAGCACTCAATCCACACACCAGTGCCCTGCCGGTCAGTCAACGACTAGTCCCCTCCACGAGGGCGTAACAATGGCCTCTTTGCGGTACCCAACAACCGAGTCTTAAAATTCCCCTTTAAGCACACACACAAGACACAGTGGCAGTATGTGAGCTTGTAGATATTAAGACTTTGACACATTTTGAGAACCTTCGATACTATTAGTTAAAGCGCTCACACCTATTTGCACTCAAGACAACCGAGCGCACCACCGTGCTCCATGTCATTTTCTTCAACAGCTGAGCTGGCCTTGTCCAATGGGCAAGGCCTTCCAAAAATATCCATAACTCATCAACGTCCCTCTCCACGGAAGTCTTTAGTAAAAGGCGAAAGGCTTATTCGTCATGAAGAGAGACCCGAGTAATTCTACCCGCTTGCCACAGCGGCCGGCAAAGCCTCTAGCCGCGCCGGTCAAGCGCTTAACGGCGCGCGTGCACGCACACACTTGGCGTGGGCAGCTCCGCAAAACAGCACATGCGTTATTTCACAGTCCGAGGTGGCCCTGTGCCCCCGCGGCTGGGTTTAAGGCGTCTTGGGTGGGTGGTTAAGAGCGGGTGTCCGGGTTGAAAGCGGGGCCTGTCGGATTGAGGGTGGGGTTTAATGATGTAGGCGTGGCCTATGCGCTTTGGGGGGCAAAAAGTTTTAGTGGTGCACAAAGATCTAGTGTTTAGCATGGCCATTCATGAATGACCATTGCTCATTCAGTATGCCGACATGAAAATGCTTCCAGCACCTGGTATTCCCAGGCGGTCTCCCATCCAAGTACTAACCAGGCCCGACCCTGCTTAGCTTCCGAGATCGGGCGTGTTCAGGGTGGTATGGCCGTAAGCAAAGGCAGCGGTGGCCGGTACGGCCCATATACAGCAGATGGCAGTAGCCAATGCGTTAATGAAAAGCTTACAGCACCTGGTGTTAGATTGTGAAGATTCCGGGGGGGGGGGGGGGGGGGGGGGTGCTTAAGAGTGGGTACCCGGGTTCGGATGGAGAGCCGGGTCGTGGGTTTAGCTGGCTTCGGGCCTGGCACCCCGGTGGGAGACCAGGGCTCCCTGGGTCCGAGTGGAGAGCAGGGCAAAAGGTACCCGGGTTCGGATGGAGAGCCGGGTCGTGGGTTTAGCTGGCTTCGGGCCTGGCACCCCGGTGGGGGCCCAAGGCTTCCTGGGTCCGAGTGGAGGGCCGGGCAAAACGACTTTCTGCTGTCCACACTTTGAAGATTTTACACTCGTGCCCCGGAAGTCACGTTAGAGGCTGGCCCAGGCCACCCCCTCCCCCTCCTGGGTGACAAGGCTCCCCGGGGCCGCGTGGAGAGCCAGGCAAAACGCCACATTGGGTGTTTTTCAGGTAGGGTAGGGCTCCTTTCCAGCACTATCCGCATGTTTTCAACACTTAATCAGGGGAGAGCGCGAACGCAGTCCCCCACTACCAGAAATTGTGCAGTCGAGATTCCCACATTTGGGGAATTCGCCCGGGTCAGCAAAGCACGGGGTGCAATGGCTGAGCCTCGCCGAGGGTGAACCACCTTCATGATCATGGTGTCTCCCCTGCCAGGTAAGTATGAGTTGTACATGCTGGCCATAGAGGAAAGCACTCAATCCACACACCAGTGCCCTGCCGGTCAGTCAACGACTAGTCCCCTCCACGAGGGCGTAACAATGGCCTCTTTGCGGTACCCAACAACCGAGTCTTAAAATTCCCCTTTAAGCACACACACAAGACACAGTGGCAGTATGTGAGCTTGTAGATATTAAGACTTTGACACATTTTGAGAACCTTCGATACTATTAGTTAAAGCGCTCACACCTATTTGCACTCAAGACAACCGAGCGCACCACCGTGCTCCATGTCATTTTCTTCAACAGCTGAGCTGGCCTTGTCCAATGGGCAAGGCCTTCCAAAAATATCCATAACTCATCAACGTCCCTCTCCACGGAAGTCTTTAGTAAAAGGCGAAAGGCTTATTCGTCATGAAGAGAGACCCGAGTAATTCTACCCGCTTGCCACAGCGGCCGGCAAAGCCTCTAGCCGCGCCGGTCAAGCGCTTAACGGCGCGCGTGCACGCACACACTTGGCGTGGGCAGCTCCGCAAAACAGCACATGCGTTATTTCACAGTCCGAGGTGGCCCTGTGCCCCCGCGGCTGGGTTTAAGGCGTCTTGGGTGGGTGGTTAAGAGCGGGTGTCCGGGTTGAAAGCGGGGCCTGTCGGATTGAGGGTGGGGTTTAATGATGTAGGCGTGGCCTATGCGCTTTGGGGGGCAAAAAGTTTTAGTGGTGCACAAAGATCTAGTGTTTAGCATGGCCATTCATGAATGACCATTGCTCATTCAGTATGCCGACATGAAAATGCTTACAGCACCTGGTATTCCCAGGCGGTCTCCCATCCAAGTACTAACCAGGCCCGACCCTGCTTAGCTTCCGAGATCGGACGAGATCGGGCGTGTTCAGGGTGGTATGGCCGTAAGCAAAGGCAGCGGTGGCCGGTACGGCCCATATACAGCAGATGGCAGTAGCCAATGCGTTAATGAAAAGCTTACAGCACCTGGTGTTAGATTGTGAAGATTCCGGGGGGGGGGGGGGGGGGGTGCTTAAGAGTGGGTACCCGGGTTCGGATGGAGAGCCGGGTCGTGGGTTTAGCTGGCTTCGGGCCTGGCACCCCGGTGGGAGACCAGGGCTCCCTGGGTCCGAGTGGAGAGCAGGGCAAAAGGTACCCGGGTTCGGATGGAGAGCCGGGTCGTGGGTTTAGCTGGCTTCGGGCCTGGCACCCCGGTGGGGGCCCAAGGCTTCCTGGGTCCGAGTGGAGGGCCGGGCAAAACGACTTTCTGCTGTCCACACTTTGAAGATTTTACACTCGTGCCCCGGAAGTCACGTTAGAGGCTGGCCCAGGCCACCCCCTCCCCCTCCTGGGTGACAAGGCTCCCCGGGGCCGCGTGGAGAGCCAGGCAAAACGCCACATTGGGTGTTTTTCAGGTAGGGTAGGGCTCCTTTCCAGCACTATCCGCATGTTTTCAACACTTAATCAGGGGAGAGCGCGAACGCAGTCCCCCACTACCAGAAATTGTGCAGTCGAGATTCCCACATTTGGGGAATTCGCCCGGGTCAGCAAAGCACGGGGTGCAATGGCTGAGCCTCGCCGAGGGTGAACCACCTTCATGATCATGGTGTCTCCCCTGCCAGGTAAGTATGAGTTGTACATGCTGGCCATAGAGGAAAGCACTCAATCCACACACCAGTGCCCTGCCGGTCAGTCAACGACTAGTCCCCTCCACGAGGGCGTAACAATGGCCTCTTTGCGGTACCCAACAACCGAGTCTTAAAATTCCCCTTTAAGCACACACACAAGACACAGTGGCAGTATGTGAGCTTGTAGATATTAAGACTTTGACACATTTTGAGAACCTTCGATACTATTAGTTAAAGCGCTCACACCTATTTGCACTCAAGACAACCGAGCGCACCACCGTGCTCCATGTCATTTTCTTCAACAGCTGAGCTGGCCTTGTCCAATGGGCAAGGCCTTCCAAAAATATCCATAACTCATCAACGTCCCTCTCCACGGAAGTCTTTAGTAAAAGGCGAAAGGCTTATTCGTCATGAAGAGAGACCCGAGTAATTCTACCCGCTTGCCACAGCGGCCGGCAAAGCCTCTAGCCGCGCCGGTCAAGCGCTTAACGGCGCGCGTGCACGCACACACTTGGCGTGGGCAGCTCCGCAAAACAGCACATGCGTTATTTCACAGTCCGAGGTGGCCCTGTGCCCCCGCGGCTGGGTTTAAGGCGTCTTGGGTGGGTGGTTAAGAGCGGGTGTCCGGGTTGAAAGCGGGGCCTGTCGGATTGAGGGTGGGGTTTAATGATGTAGGCGTGGCCTATGCGCTTTGGGGGGCAAAAAGTTTTAGTGGTGCACAAAGATCTAGTGTTTAGCATGGCCATTCATGAATGACCATTGCTCATTCAGTATGCCGACATGAAAATGCTTACAGCACCTGGTATTCCCAGGCGGTCTCCCATCCAAGTACTAACCAGGCCCGACCCTGCTTAGCTTCCGAGATCGGGCGTGTTCAGGGTGGTATGGCCGTAAGCAAAGGCAGCGGTGGCCGGTACGGCCCATATACAGCAGATGGCAGTAGCCAATGCGTTAATGAAAAGCTTACAGCACCTGGTGTTAGATTGTGAAGATTCCGGGGGGGGGGGGGGGGGGGTGCTTAAGAGTGGGTACCCGGGTTCGGATGGAGAGCCGGGTCGTGGGTTTAGCTGGCTTCGGGCCTGGCACCCCGGTGGGAGACCAGGGCTCCCTGGGTCCGAGTGGAGAGCAGGGCAAAAGGTACCCCGGTTCGGATGGAGAGCCGGGTCGTGGGTTTAGCTGGCTTCGGGCCTGGCACCCCGGTGGGGGCCCAAGGCTTCCTGGGTCCGAGTGGAGGGCCGGGCAAAACGACTTTCTGCTGTCCACACTTTGAAGATTTTACACTCGTGCCCCGGAAGTCACGTTAGAGGCTGGCCCAGGCCACCCCCTCCCCCTCCTGGGTGACAAGGCTCCCCGGGGCCGCGTGGAGAGCCAGGCAAAACGCCACATTGGGTGTTTTTCAGGTAGGGTAGGGCTCCTTTCCAGCACTATCCGCATGTTTTCAACACTTAATCAGGGGAGAGCGCGAACGCAGTCCCCCACTACCAGAAATTGTGCAGTCGAGATTCCCACATTTGGGGAATTCGCCCGGGTCAGCAAAGCACGGGGTGCAATGGCTGAGCCTCGCCGAGGGTGAACCACCTTCATGATCATGGTGTCTCCCCTGCCAGGTAAGTATGAGTTGTACATGCTGGCCATAGAGGAAAGCACTCAATCCACACACCAGTGCCCTGCCGGTCAGTCAACGACTAGTCCCCTCCACGAGGGCGTAACAATGGCCTCTTTGCGGTACCCAACAACCGAGTCTTAAAATTCCCCTTTAAGCACACACACAAGACACAGTGGCAGTATGTGAGCTTGTAGATATTAAGACTTTGACACATTTTGAGAACCTTCGATACTATTAGTTAAAGCGCTCACACCTATTTGCACTCAAGACAACCGAGCGCACCACCGTGCTCCATGTCATTTTCTTCAACAGCTGAGCTGGCCTTGTCCAATGGGCAAGGCCTTCCAAAAATATCCATAACTCATCAACGTCCCTCTCCACGGAAGTCTTTAGTAAAAGGCGAAAGGCTTATTCGTCATGAAGAGAGACCCGAGTAATTCTACCCGCTTGCCACAGCGGCCGGCAAAGCCTCTAGCCGCGCCGGTCAAGCGCTTAACGGCGCGCGTGCACGCACACACTTGGCGTGGGCAGCTCCGCAAAACAGCACATGCGTTATTTCACAGTCCGAGGTGGCCCTGTGCCCCCGCGGCTGGGTTTAAGGCGTCTTGGGTGGGTGGTTAAGAGCGGGTGTCCGGGTTGAAAGCGGGGCCTGTCGGATTGAGGGTGGGGTTTAATGATGTAGGCGTGGCCTATGCGCTTTGGGGGGCAAAAAGTTTTAGTGGTGCACAAAGATCTAGTGTTTAGCATGGCCATTCATGAATGACCATTGCTCATTCAGTATGCCGACATGAAAATGCTTACAGCACCTGGTATTCCCAGGCGGTCTCCCATCCAAGTACTAACCAGGCCCGACCCTGCTTAGCTTCCGAGATCGGGCGTGTTCAGGGTGGTATGGCCGTAAGCAAAGGCAGCGGTGGCCGGTACGGCCCATATACAGCAGATGGCAGTAGCCAATGCGTTAATGAAAAGCTTACAGCACCTGGTGTTAGATTGTGAAGATTCCGGGGGGGGGGGGTGCTTAAGAGTGGGTACCCGGGTTCGGATGGAGAGCCGGGTCGTGGGTTTAGCTGGCTTCGGGCCTGGCACCCCGGTGGGAGACCAGGGCTCCCTGGGTCCGAGTGGAGAGCAGGGCAAAAGGTACCCGGGTTCGGATGGAGAGCCGGGTCGTGGGTTTAGCTGGCTTCGGGCCTGGCACCCCGGTGGGGGCCCAAGGCTTCCTGGGTCCGAGTGGAGGGCCGGGCAAAACGACTTTCTGCTGTCCACACTTTGAAGATTTTACACTCGTGCCCCGGAAGTCACGTTAGAGGCTGGCCCAGGCCACCCCCTCCCCCTCCTGGGTGACAAGGCTCCCCGGGGCCGCGTGGAGAGCCAGGCAAAACGCCACATTGGGTGTTTTTCAGGTAGGGTAGGGCTCCTTTCCAGCACTATCCGCATGTTTTCAACACTTAATCAGGGGAGAGCGCGAACGCAGTCCCCCACTACCAGAAATTGTGCAGTCGAGATTCCCACATTTGGGGAATTCGCCCGGGTCAGCAAAGCACGGGGTGCAATGGCTGAGCCTCGCCGAGGGTGAACCACCTTCATGATCATGGTGTCTCCCCTGCCAGGTAAGTATGAGTTGTACATGCTGGCCATAGAGGAAAGCACTCAATCCACACACCAGTGCCCTGCCGGTCAGTCAACGACTAGTCCCCTCCACGAGGGCGTAACAATGGCCTCTTTGCGGTACCCAACAACCGAGTCTTAAAATTCCCCTTTAAGCACACACACAAGACACAGTGGCAGTATGTGAGCTTGTAGATATTAAGACTTTGACACATTTTGAGAACCTTCGATACTATTAGTTAAAGCGCTCACACCTATTTGCACTCAAGACAACCGAGCGCACCACCGTGCTCCATGTCATTTTCTTCAACAGCTGAGCTGGCCTTGTCCAATGGGCAAGGCCTTCCAAAAATATCCATAACTCATCAACGTCCCTCTCCACGGAAGTCTTTAGTAAAAGGCGAAAGGCTTATTCGTCATGAAGAGAGACCCGAGTAATTCTACCCGCTTGCCACAGCGGCCGGCAAAGCCTCTAGCCGCGCCGGTCAAGCGCTTAACGGCGCGCGTGCACGCACACACTTGGCGTGGGCAGCTCCGCAAAACAGCACATGCGTTATTTCACAGTCCGAGGTGGCCCTGTGCCCCCGCGGCTGGGTTTAAGGCGTCTTGGGTGGGTGGTTAAGAGCGGGTGTCCGGGTTGAAAGCGGGGCCTGTCGGATTGAGGGTGGGGTTTAATGATGTAGGCGTGGCCTATGCGCTTTGGGGGGCAAAAAGTTTTAGTGGTGCACAAAGATCTAGTGTTTAGCATGGCCATTCATGAATGACCATTGCTCATTCAGTATGCCGACATGAAAATGCTTACAGCACCTGGTATTCCCAGGCGGTCTCCCATCCAAGTACTAACCAGGCCCGACCCTGCTTAGCTTCCGAGATCGGGCGTGTTCAGGGTGGTATGGCCGTAAGCAAAGGCAGCGGTGGCCGGTACGGCCCATATACAGCAGATGGCAGTAGCCAATGCGTTAATGAAAAGCTTACAGCACCTGGTGTTAGATTGTGAAGATTCCGGGGGGGGGGGGGGGGGGTTGCTTAAGAGTGGGTACCCGGGTTCGGATGGAGAGCCGGGTCGTGGGTTTAGCTGGCTTCGGGCCTGGCACCCCGGTGGGAGACCAGGGCTCCCTGGGTCCGAGTGGAGAGCAGGGCAAAAGGTACCCGGGTTCGGATGGAGAGCCGGGTCGTGGGTTTAGCTGGCTTCGGGCCTGGCACCCCGGTGGGGGCCCAAGGCTTCCTGGGTCCGAGTGGAGGGCCGGGCAAAACGACTTTCTGCTGTCCACACTTTGAAGATTTTACACTCGTGCCCCGGAAGTCACGTTAGAGGCTGGCCCAGGCCACCCCCTCCCCCTCCTGGGTGACAAGGCTCCCCGGGGCCGCGTGGAGAGCCAGGCAAAACGCCACATTGGGTGTTTTTCAGGTAGGGTAGGGCTCCTTTCCAGCACTATCCGCATGTTTTCAACACTTAATCAGGGGAGAGCGCGAACGCAGTCCCCCACTACCAGAAATTGTGCAGTCGAGATTCCCACATTTGGGGAATTCGCCCGGGTCAGCAAAGCACGGGGTGCAATGGCTGAGCCTCGCCGAGGGTGAACCACCTTCATGATCATGGTGTCTCCCCTGCCAGGTAAGTATGAGTTGTACATGCTGGCCATAGAGGAAAGCACTCAATCCACACACCAGTGCCCTGCCGGTCAGTCAACGACTAGTCCCCTCCACGAGGGCGTAACAATGGCCTCTTTGCGGTACCCAACAACCGAGTCTTAAAATTCCCCTTTAAGCACACACACAAGACACAGTGGCAGTATGTGAGCTTGTAGATATTAAGACTTTGACACATTTTGAGAACCTTCGATACTATTAGTTAAAGCGCTCACACCTATTTGCACTCAAGACAACCGAGCGCACCACCGTGCTCCATGTCATTTTCTTCAACAGCTGAGCTGGCCTTGTCCAATGGGCAAGGCCTTCCAAAAATATCCATAACTCATCAACGTCCCTCTCCACGGAAGTCTTTAGTAAAAGGCGAAAGGCTTATTCGTCATGAAGAGAGACCCGAGTAATTCTACCCGCTTGCCACAGCGGCCGGCAAAGCCTCTAGCCGCGCCGGTCAAGCGCTTAACGGCGCGCGTGCACGCACACACTTGGCGTGGGCAGCTCCGCAAAACAGCACATGCGTTATTTCACAGTCCGAGGTGGCCCTGTGCCCCCGCGGCTGGGTTTAAGGCGTCTTGGGTGGGTGGTTAAGAGCGGGTGTCCGGGTTGAAAGCGGGGCCTGTCGGATTGAGGGTGGGGTTTAATGATGTAGGCGTGGCCTATGCGCTTTGGGGGGCAAAAAGTTTTAGTGGTGCACAAAGATCTAGTGTTTAGCATGGCCATTCATGAATGACCATTGCTCATTCAGTATGCCGACATGAAAATGCTTACAGCACCTGGTATTCCCAGGCGGTCTCCCATCCAAGTACTAACCAGGCCCGACCCTGCTTAGCTTCCGAGATCGGACGAGATCGGGCGTGTTCAGGGTGGTATGGCCGTAAGCAAAGGCAGCGGTGGCCGGTACGGCCCATATACAGCAGATGGCAGTAGCCAATGCGTTAATGAAAAGCTTACAGCACCTGGTGTTAGATTGTGAAGATTCCGTGGGGGGGGGGGGGGGTGCTTAAGAGTGGGTACCCGGGTTCGGATGGAGAGCCGGGTCGTGGGTTTAGCTGGCTTCGGGCCTGGCACCCCGGTGGGAGACCAGGGCTCCCTGGGTCCGAGTGGAGAGCAGGGCAAAAGGTACCCGGGTTCGGATGGAGAGCCGGGTCGTGGGTTTAGCTGGCTTCGGGCCTGGCACCCCGGTGGGGGCCCAAGGCTTCCTGGGTCCGAGTGGAGGGCCGGGCAAAACGACTTTCTGCTGTCCACACTTTGAAGATTTTACACTCGTGCCCCGGAAGTCACGTTAGAGGCTGGCCCAGGCCACCCCCTCCCCCTCCTGGGTGACAAGGCTCCCCGGGCCGCGTGGAGAGCCAGGCAAAACGCCACATTGGGTGTTTTTCAGGTAGGGTAGGGCTCCTTTCCAGCACTATCCGCATGTTTTCAACACTTAATCAGGGGAGAGCGCGAACGCAGTCCCCCACTACCAGAAATTGTGCAGTCGAGATTCCCACATTTGGGGAATTCGCCCGGGTCAGCAAAGCACGGGGTGCAATGGCTGAGCCTCGCCGAGGGTGAACCACCTTCATGATCATGGTGTCTCCCCTGCCAGGTAAGTATGAGTTGTACATGCTGGCCATAGAGGAAAGCACTCAATCCACACACCAGTGCCCTGCCGGTCAGTCAACGACTAGTCCCCTCCACGAGGGCGTAACAATGGCCTCTTTGCGGTACCCAACAACAGAGTCTTAAAATTCCCCTTTAAGCACACACACAAGACACAGTGGCAGTATGTGAGCTTGTAGATATTAAGACTTTGACACATTTTGAGAACCTTCGATACTATTAGTTAAAGCGCTCACACCTATTTGCACTCAAGACAACCGAGCGCACCACCGTGCTCCATGTCATTTTCTTCAACAGCTGAGCTGGCCTTGTCCAATGGGCAAGGCCTTCCAAAAATATCCATAACTCATCAACGTCCCTCTCCACGGAAGTCTTTAGTAAAAGGCGAAAGGCTTATTCGTCATGAAGAGAGACCCGAGTAATTCTACCCGCTTGCCACAGCGGCCGGCAAAGCCTCTAGCCGCGCCGGTCAAGCGCTTAACGGCGCGCGTGCACGCACACACTTGGCGTGGGCAGCTCCGCAAAACAGCACATGCGTTATTTCACAGTCCGAGGTGGCCCTGTGCCCCCGCGGCTGGGTTTAAGGCGTCTTGGGTGGGTGGTTAAGAGCGGGTGTCCGGGTTGAAAGCGGGGCCTGTCGGATTGAGGGCGGGGTTTAATGATGTAGGCGTGGCCTATGCGCTTTGGGGGGCAAAAAGTTTTAGTGGTGCACAAAGATCTAGTGTTTAGCATGGCCATTCATGAATGACCATTGCTCATTCAGTATGCCGACATGAAAATGCTTACAGCACCTGGTATTCCCAGGCGGTCTCCCATCCAAGTACTAACCAGGCCCGACCCTGCTTAGCTTCCGAGATCGGACGAGATCGGGCGTGTTCAGGGTGGTATGGCCGTAAGCAAAGGCAGCGGTGGCCGGTACGGCCCATATACAGCAGATGGCAGTAGCCAATGCGTTAATGAAAAGCTTACAGCACCTGGTGTTAGATTGTGAAGATTCCGGGGGGGGGGGGGGGGGGTGCTTAAGAGTGGGTACCCGGGTTCGGATGGAGAGCCGGGTCGTGGGTTTAGCTGGCTTCGGGCCTGGCACCCCGGTGGGAGACCAGGGCTCCCTGGGTCCGAGTGGAGAGCAGGGCAAAAGGTACCCGGGTTCGGATGGAGAGCCGGGTCGTGGGTTTAGCTGGCTTCGGGCCTGGCACCCCGGTGGGGGCCCAAGGCTTCCTGGGTCCGAGTGGAAGGCCGGGCAAAACGACTTTCTGCTGTCCACACTTTGAAGATTTTACACTCGTGCCCCGGAAGTCACGTTAGAGGCTGGCCCAGGCCACCCCCTCCCCCTCCTGGGTGACAAGGCTCCCCGGGGCCGCGTGGAGAGCCAGGCAAAACGCCACATTGGGTGTTTTTCAGGTAGGGTAGGGCTCCTTTCCAGCACTATCCGCATGTTTTCAACACTTAATCAGGGGAGAGCGCGAACGCAGTCCCCCACTACCAGAAATTGTGCAGTCGAGATTCCCACATTTGGGGAATTCGCCCGGGTCAGCAAAGCACGGGGTGCAATGGCTGAGCCTCGCCGAGGGTGAACCACCTTCATGATCATGGTGTCTCCCCTGCCAGGTAAGTATGAGTTGTACATGCTGGCCATAGAGGAAAGCACTCAATCCACACACCAGTGCCCTGCCAGTCAGTCAACGACTAGTCCCCTCCACGAGGGCGTAACAATGGCCTCTTTGCGGTACCCAACAACCGAGTCTTAAAATTCCCCTTTAAGCACACACACAAGACACAGTGGCAGTATGTGAGCTTGTAGATATTAAGACTTTGACACATTTTGAGAACCTTCGATACTATTAGTTAAAGCGCTCACACCTATTTGCACTCAAGACAACCGAGCGCACCACCGTGCTCCATGTCATTTTCTTCAACAGCTGAGCTGGCCTTGTCCAATGGGCAAGGCCTTCCAAAAATATCCATAACTCATCAACGTCCCTCTCCACGGAAGTCTTTAGTAAAAGGCGAAAGGCTTATTCGTCATGAAGAGAGACCCGAGTAATTCTACCCGCTTGCCACAGCGGCCGGCAAAGCCTCTAGCCGCGCCGGTCAAGCGCTTAACGGCGCGCGTGCACGCACACACTTGGCGTGGGCAGCTCCGCAAAACAGCACATGCGTTATTTCACAGTCCGAGGTGGCCCTGTGCCCCCGCGGCTGGGTTTAAGGCGTCTTGGGTGGGTGGTTAAGAGCGGGTGTCCGGGTTGAAAGCGGGGCCTGTCGGATTGAGGGTGGGGTTTAATGATGTAGGCGTGGCCTATGCGCTTTGGGGGGCAAAAAGTTTTAGTGGTGCACAAAGATCTAGTGTTTAGCATGGCCATTCATGAATGACCATTGCTCATTCAGTATGCCGACATGAAAATGCTTACAGCACCTGGTATTCCCAGGCGGTCTCCCATCCAAGTACTAACCAGGCCCGACCCTGCTTAGCTTCCGAGATCGGACGAGATCGGGCGTGTTCAGGGTGGTATGGCCGTAAGCAAAGGCAGCGGTGGCCGGTACGGCCCATATACAGCAGATGGCAGTAGCCAATGCGTTAATGAAAAGCACCAGCACCTGGTGTTAGATTGTGAAGATTCCGGGGGGGGGGGGGGGGGTGCTTAAGAGTGGGTACCCGGGTTCGGATGGAGAGCCGGGTCGTGGGTTTAGCTGGCTTCGGGCCTGGCACCCCGGTGGGAGACCAGGGCTCCCTGGGTCCGAGTGGAGAGCAGGGCAAAAGGTACCCGGGTTCGGATGGAGAGCCGGGTCGTGGGTTTAGCTGGCTTCGGGCCTGGCACCCCGGTGGGGGCCCAAGGCTTCCTGGGTCCGAGTGGAGGGCCGGGCAAAACGACTTTCTGCTGTCCACACTTTGAAGATTTTACACTCGTGCCCCGGAAGTCACGTTAGAGGCTGGCCCAGGCCACCCCCTCCCCCTCCTGGGTGACAAGGCTCCCCGGGGCCGCGTGGAGAGCCAGGCAAAACGCCACATTGGGTGTTTTTCAGGTAGGGTAGGGCTCCTTTCCAGCACTATCCGCATGTTTTCAACACTTAATCAGGGGAGAGCGCGAACGCAGTCCCCCACTACCAGAAATTGTGCAGTCGAGATTCCCACATTTGGGGAATTCGCCCGGGTCAGCAAAGCACGGGGTGTAATGGCTGAGCCTCGCCGAGGGTAAACCACCTTCATGATCATGGTGTCTCCCCTGCCAGGTAAGTATGAGTTGTACATGCTGGCCATAGAGGAAAGCACTCAATCCACACACCAGTGCCCTGCCGGTCAGTCAACGACTAGTCCCCTCCACGAGGGCGTAACAATGGCCTCTTTGCGGTACCCAACAACCGAGTCTTAAAATTCCCCTTTAAGCACACACACAAGACACAGTGGCAGTATGTGAGCTTGTAGATATTAAGACTTTGACACATTTTGAGAACCTTCGATACTATTAGTTAAAGCGCTCACACCTATTTGCACTCAAGACAACCGAGCGCACCACCGTGCTCCATGTCATTTTCTTCAACAGCTGAGCTGGCCTTGTCCAATGGGCAAGGCCTTCCAAAAATATCCATAACTCATCAACGTCCCTCTCCACGGAAGTCTTTAGTAAAAGGCGAAAGGCTTATTCGTCATGAAGAGAGACCCGAGTAATTCTACCCTCTTGCCACAGCGGCCGGCAAAGCCTCTAGCCGCGCCGGTCAAGCGCTTAACGGCGCGCGTGCACGCACACACTTGGCGTGGGCAGCTCCGCAAAACAGCACATGCGTTATTTCACAGTCCGAGGTGGCCCTGTGCCCCCGCGGCTGGGTTTAAGGCGTCTTGGGTGGGTGGTTAAGAGCGGGTGTCCGGGTTGAAAGCGGGGCCTGTCGGATTGAGGGTGGGGTTTAATGATGTAGGCGTGGCCTATGCGCTTTGGGGGGCAAAAAGTTTTAGTGGTGCACAAAGATCTAGGGTTTAGCATGGCCATTCATGAATGACCATTGCTCATTCAGTATGCCGACATGAAAATGCTTACAGCACCTGGTATTCCCAGGCGGTCTCACATCCAAGTACTAACCAGGCCCGACCCTGCTTAGCTTCCGAGATCGGACGAGATCGGGCGTGTTCAGGGTGGTATGGCCGTAAGCAAAGGCAGCGGTGGCCGGTACGGCCCATATACAGCAGATGGCAGTAGCCAATGCGTTAATGAAAAGCTTACAGCACCTGGTGTTAGATTGTGAAGATTCCGGGGGGGGGGGGGGGGGGGGGTGCTTAAGAGTGGGTACCCGGGTTCGGATGGAGAGCCGGGTCGTGGGTTTAGCTGGCTTCGGGCCTGGCACCCCGGTGGGAGACCAGGGCTCCCTGGGTCCGAGTGGAGAGCAGGGCAAAAGGTACCCGGGTTCGGATGGAGAGCCGGGTCGTGGGTTTAGCTGGCTTCGGGCCTGGCACCCCGGTGGGGGCCCAAGGCTTCCTGGGTCCGAGTGGAGGGCCGGGCAAAACGACTTTCTGCTGTCCACACTTTGAAGATTTTACACTCGTGCCCCGGAAGTCACGTTAGAGGCTGGCCCAGGCCACCCCCTCCCCCTCCTGGGTGACAAGGCTCCCCGGGGCCGCGTGGAGAGCCAGGCAAAACGCCACATTGGGTGTTTTTCAGGTAGGGTAGGGCTCCTTTCCAGCACTATCCGCATGTTTTCAACACTTAATCAGGGGAGAGCGCGAACGCAGTCCCCCACTACCAGAAATTGTGCAGTCGAGATTCCCACATTTGGGGAATTCGCCCGGGTCAGCAAAGCACGGGGTGCAATGGCTGAGCCTCGCCGAGGGTGAACCACCTTCATGATCATGGTGTCTCCCCTGCCAGGTAAGTATGAGTTGTACATGCTGGCCATAGAGGAAAGCACTCAATCCACACACCAGTGCCCTGCCGGTCAGTCAACGACTAGTCCCCTCCACTAGGGCGTAACAATGGCCTCTTTGCGGTACCCAACAACCGAGTCTTAAAATTCCCCTTTAAGCACACACACAAGACACAGTGGCAGTATGTGAGCTTGTAGATATTAAGACTTTGACACATTTTGAGAACCTTCGATACTATTAGTTAAAGCGCTCACACCTATTTGCACTCAAGACAACCGAGCGCACCACCGTGCTCCATGTCATTTTCTTCAACAGCTGAGCTGGCCTTGTGCAATGGGCAAGGCCTTCCAAAAATATCCATAACTCATCAACGTCCCTCTCCACGGAAGTCTTTAGTAAAAGGCGAAAGGCTTATTCGTCATGAAGAGAGACCCGAGTAATTCTACCCGCTTGCCACAGCGGCCGGCAAAGCCTCTAGCCGCGCCGGTCAAGCGCTTAACGGCGCGCGTGCACGCACACACTTGGCGTGGGCAGCTCCGCAAAACAGCACATGCGTTATTTCACAGTCCGAGGTGGCCCTGTGCCCCCGCGGCTGGGTTTAAGGCGTCTTGGGTGGGTGGTTAAGAGCGGGTGTCCGGGTTGAAAGCGGGGCCTGTCGGATTGAGGGTGGGGTTTAATGATGTAGGCGTGGCCTATGCGCTTTTGGGGGCAAAAAGTTTTAGTGGTGCACAAAGATCTAGTGTTTAGCATGGCCATTCATGAATGACCATTGCTCATTCAGTATGCCGACATGAAAATGCTTACAGCACCTGGTATTCCCAGGCGGTCTCCCATCCAAGTACTAACCAGGCCCGACCCTGCTTAGCTTCCGAGATCGGACGAGATCGGGCGTGTTCAGGGTGGTATGGCCGTAAGCAAAGGCAGCGGTGGCCGGTACGGCCCATATACAGCAGATGGCAGTAGCCAATGCGTTAATGAAAAGCTTACAGCACCTGGTGTTAGATTGTGAAGATTCCGGGGGGGGGGGGGGGGGGGGGGGGGGGGGGCTTAAGAGTGGGTACCCGGGTTCGGATGGAGAGCCGGGTCGTGGGTTTAGCTGGCTTCGGGCCTGGCACCCCGGTGGGAGACCAGGGCTCCCTGGGTCCGAGTGGAGAGCAGGGCAAAAGGTACCCGGGTTCGGATGGAGAGCCGGGTCGTGGGTTTAGCTGGCTTCGGGCCTGGCACCCCGGTGGGGGCCCAAGGCTTCCTGGGTCCGAGTGGAGGGCCGGGCAAAACGACTTTCTGCTGTCCACACTTTGAAGATTTTACACTCGTGCCCCGGAAGTCACGTTAGAGGCTGGCCCAGGCCACCCCCTCCCCCTCCTGGGTGACAAGGCTCCCCGGGGCCGCGTGGAGAGCCAGGCAAAACGCCACATTGGGTGTTTTTCAGGTAGGGTAGGGCTCCTTTCCAGCACTATCCGCATGTTTTCAACACTTAATCAGGGGAGAGCGCGAACGCAGTCCCCCACTACCAGAAATTGTGCAGTCGAGATTCCCACATTTGGGGAATTCGCCCGGGTCAGCAAAGCACGGGGTGCAATGGCTGAGCCTCGCCGAGGGTGAACCACCTTCATGATCATGGTGTCTCCCCTGCCAGGTAAGTATGAGTTGTACATGCTGGCCATAGAGGAAAGCACTCAATCCACACACCAGTGCCCTGCCGGTCAGTCAACGACTAGTCCCCTCCACGAGGGCGTAACAATGGCCTCTTTGCGGTACCCAACAACCGAGTCTTAAAATTCCCCTTTAAGCACACACACAAGACACAGTGGCAGTATGTGAGCTTGTAGATATTAAGACTTTGACACATTTTGAGAACCTTCGATACTATTAGTTAAAGCGCTCACACCTATTTGCACTCAAGACAACCGAGCGCACCACCGTGCTCCATGTCATTTTCTTCAACAGCTGAGCTGGCCTTGTCCAATGGGCAAGGCCTTCCAAAAATATCCATAACTCATCAACGTCCCTCTCCACGGAAGTCTTTAGTAAAAGGCGAAAGGCTTATTCGTCATGAAGAGAGACCCGAGTAATTCTACCCGCTTGCCACAGCGGCCGGCAAAGCCTCTAGCCGCGCCGGTCAAGCGCTTAACGGCGCGCGTGCACGCACACACTTGGCGTGGGCAGCTCCGCAAAACAGCACATGCGTTATTTCACAGTCCGAGGTGGCCCTGTGCCCCCGCGGCTGGGTTTAAGGCGTCTTGGGTGGTTGGTTAAGAGCGGGTGTCCGGGTTGAAAGCGGGGCCTGTCGGATTGAGGGTGGGGTTTAATGATGTAGGCGTGGCCTATGCGCTTTGGGGGGCAAAAAGTTTTAGTGGTGCACAAAGATCTAGTGTTTAGCATGGCCATTCATGAATGACCATTGCTCATTCAGTATGCCGACATGAAAATGCTTACAGCACCTGGTATTCCCAGGCGGTCTCCCATCCAAGTACTAACCAGGCCCGACCCTGCTTAGCTTCCGAGATCGGACGAGATCGGGCGTGTTCAGGGTGGTATGGCCGTAAGCAAAGGCAGCGGTGGCCGGTACGGCCCATATACAGCAGATGGCAGTAGCCAATGCGTTAATGAAAAGCTTACAGCACCTGGTGTTAGATTGTGAAGATTCCGGGGGGGGGGGGTGTGCTTAAGAGTGGGTACCCGGGTTCGGATGGAGAGCCGGGTCGTGGGTTTAGCTGGCTTCGGGCCTGGCACCCCGGTGGGAGACCAGGGCTCCCTGGGTCCGAGTGGAGAGCAGGGCAAAAGGTACCCGGGTTCGGATGGAGAGCCGGGTCGTGGGTTTAGCTGGCTTCGGGCCTGGCACCCCGGTGGGGGCCCAAGGCTTCCTGGGTCCGAGTGGAGGGCCGGGCAAAACGACTTTCTGCTGTCCACACTTTGAAGATTTTACACTCGTGCCCCGGAAGTCACGTTAGAGGCTGGCCCAGGCCACCCCCTCCCCCTCCTGGGTGACAAGGCTCCCCGGGGCCGCGTGGAGAGCCAGGCAAAACGCCACATTGGGTGTTTTTCAGGTAGGGTAGGGCTCCTTTCCAGCACTATCCGCATGTTTTCAACACTTAATCAGGGGAGAGCGCGAACGCAGTCCCCCACTACCAGAAATTGTGCAGTCGAGATTCCCACATTTGGGGAATTCGCCCGGGTCAGCAAAGCACGGGGTGCAATGGCTGAGCCTCGCCGAGGGTGAACCACCTTCATGATCATGGTGTCTCCCCTGCCAGGTAAGTATGAGTTGTACATGCTGGCCATAGAGGAAAGCACTCAATCCACACACCAGTGCCCTGCCGGTCAGTCAACGACTAGTCCCCTCCACGAGGGCGTAACAATGGCCTCTTTGCGGTACCCAACAACCGAGTCTTAAAATTCCCCTTTAAGCACACACACAAGACACAGTGGCAGTATGTGAGCTTGTAGATATTAAGACTTTGACACATTTTGAGAACCTTCGATACTATTAGTTAAAGCGCTCACACCTATTTGCACTCAAGACAACCGAGCGCACCACCGTGCTCCATGTCATTTTCTTCAACAGCTGAGCTGGCCTTGTGCTATGGGCAAGGCCTTCCAAAAATATCCATAACTCATCAACGTCCCTCTCCACGGAAGTCTTTAGTAAAAGGCGAAAGGCTTATTCGTCATGAAGAGAGACCCGAGTAATTCTACCCGCTTGCCACAGCGGCCGGCAAAGCCTCTAGCCGCGCCGGTCAAGCGCTTAACGGCGCGCGTGCACGCACACACTTGGCGTGGGCAGCTCCGCAAAACAGCACATGCGTTATTTCACAGTCCGAGGTGGCCCTGTGCCCCCGCGGCTGGGTTTAAGGCGTCTTGGGTGGGTGGTTAAGAGCGGGTGTCCGGGTTGAAAGCGGGGCCTGTCGGATTGAGGGTGGGGTTTAATGATGTAGGCGTGGCCTATGCGCTTTGGGGGGCAAAAAGTTTTAGTGGTGCACAAAGATCTAGTGTTTAGCATGGCCATTCATGAATGACCATTGCTCATTCAGTATGCCGACATGAAAATGCTTACAGCACCTGGTATTCCCAGGCGGTCTCCCATCCAAGTACTAACCAGGCCCGACCCTGCTTAGCTTCCGAGATCGGACGAGATCGGGCGTGTTCAGGGTGGTATGGCCGTAAGCAAAGGCAGCGGTGGCCGGTACGGCCCATATACAGCAGATGGCAGTAGCCAATGCGTTAATGAAAAGCTTACAGCACCTGGTGTTAGATTGTGAAGATTCCGGGGGGGGGGGGGGGGGGGTGCTTAAGAGTGGGTACCCGGGTTCGGATGGAGAGCCGGGTCGTGGGTTTAGCTGGCTTCGGGCCTGGCACCCCGGTGGGAGACCAGGGCTCCCTGGGTCCGAGTGGAGAGCAGGGCAAAAGGTACCCGGGTTCGGATGGAGAGCCGGGTCGTGGGTTTAGCTGGCTTCGGGCCTGGCACCCCGGTGGGGGCCCAAGGCTTCCTGGGTCCGAGTGGAGGGCCGGGCAAAACGACTTTCTGCTGTCCACACTTTGAAGATTTTACACTCGTGCCCCGGAAGTCACGTTAGAGGCTGGCCCAGGCCACCCCCTCCCCCTCCTGGGTGACAAGGCTCCCCGGGGCCGCGTGGAGAGCCAGGCAAAACGCCACATTGGGTGTTTTTCAGGTAGGGTAGGGCTCCTTTCCAGCACTATCCGCATGTTTTCAACACTTAATCAGGGGAGAGCGCGAACGCAGTCCCCCACTACCAGAAATTGTGCAGTCGAGATTCCCACATTTGGGGAATTCGCCCGGGTCAGCAAAGCACGGGGTGCAATGGCTGAGCCTCGCCGAGGGTGAACCACCTTCATGATCATGGTGTCTCCCCTGCCAGGTAAGTATGAGTTGTACATGCTGGCCATAGAGGAAAGCACTCAATCCACACACCAGTGCCCTGCTGGTCAGTCAACGACTAGTCCCCTCCACGAGGGCGTAACAATGGTTCTTTGCGGTACCCAACAACCGAGTCTTAAAATTCCCCTTTAAGCACACACACAAGACACAGTGGCAGTATGTGAGCTTGTAGATATTAAGACTTTGACACATTTTGAGAACCTTCGATACTATTAGTTAAAGCGCTCACACCTATTTGCACTCAAGACAACCGAGCGCACCACCGTGCTCCATGTCATTTTCTTCAACAGCTGAGCTGGCCTTGTGCTATGGGCAAGGCCTTCCAAAAATATCCATAACTCATCAACGTCCCTCTCCACGGAAGTCTTTAGTAAAAGGCGAAAGGCTTATTCGTCATGAAGAGAGACCCGAGTAATTCTACCCGCTTGCCACAGCGGCCGGCAAAGCCTCTAGCCGCGCCGGTCAAGCGCTTAACGGCGCGCGTGCACGCACACACTTGGCGTGGGCAGCTCCGCAAAACAGCACATGCGTTATTTCACAGTCCGAGGTGGCCCTGTGCCCCCGCGGCTGGGTTTAAGGCGTCTTGGGTGGGTGGTTAAGAGCGGGTGTCCGGGTTGAAAGCGGGGCCTGTCGGATTGAGGGTGGGGTTTAATGATGTAGGCGTGGCCTATGCGCTTTGGGGGGCAAAAAGTTTTAGTGGTGCACAAAGATCTAGTGTTTAGCATGGCCATTCATGAATGACCATTGCTCATTCAGTATGCCGACATGAAAATGCTTACAGCACCTGGTATTCCCAGGCGGTCTCCCATCCAAGTACTAACCAGGCCCGACCCTGCTTAGCTTCCGAGATCGGACGAGATCGGGCGTGTTCAGGGTGGTATGGCCGTAAGCAAAGGCAGCGGTGGCCGGTACGGCCCATATACAGCAGATGGCAGTAGCCAATGCGTTAATGAAAAGCTTACAGCACCTGGTGTTAGATTGTGAAGATTCCGGGGGGGGGGGGGGGGGGGGTGCTTAAGAGTGGGTACCCGGGTTCGGATGGAGAGCCGGGTCGTGGGTTTAGCTGGCTTCGGGCCTGGCACCCCGGTGGGAGACCAGGGCTCCCTGGGTCCGAGTGGAGAGCAGGGCAAAAGGTACCCGGGTTCGGATGGAGAGCCGGGTCGTGGGTTTAGCTGGCTTCGGGCCTGGCACCCCGGTGGGGGCCCAAGGCTTCCTGGGTCCGAGTGGAGGGCCGGGCAAAACGACTTTCTGCTGTCCACACTTTGAAGATTTTACACTCGTGCCCCGGAAGTCACGTTAGAGGCTGGCCCAGGCCACCCCCTCCCCCTCCTGGGTGACAAGGCTCCCCGGGGCCGCGTGGAGAGCCAGGCAAAACGCCACATTGGGTGTTTTTCAGGTAGGGTAGGGCTCCTTTCCAGCACTATCCGCATGTTTTCAACACTTAATCAGGGGAGAGCGCGAACGCAGTCCCCCACTACCAGAAATTGTGCAGTCGAGATTCCCACATTTGGGGAATTCGCCCGGGTCAGCAAAGCACAGGGTGCAATGGCTGAGCCTCGCCGAGGGTGAACCACCTTCATGATCATGGTGTCTCCCCTGCCAGGTAAGTATGAGTTGTACATGCTGGCCATAGAGGAAAGCACTCAATCCACACACCAGTGCCCTGCTGGTCAGTCAACGACTAGTCCCCTCCACGAGGGCGTAACAATGGCCTCTTTGCGGTACCCAACAACCGAGTCTTAAAATTCCCCTTTAAGCACACACACAAGACACAGTGGCAGTATGTGAGCTTGTAGATATTAAGACTTTGACACATTTTGAGAACCTTCGATACTATTAGTTAAAGCGCTCACACCTATTTGCACTCAAGACAACCGAGCGCACCACCGTGCTCCATGTCATTTTCTTCAACAGCTGAGCTGGCCTTGTGCAATGGGCAAGGCCTTCCAAAAATATCCATAACTCATCAACGTCCCTCTCCACGGAAGTCTTTAGTAAAAGGCGAAAGGCTTATTCGTCATGAAGAGAGACCCGAGTAATTCTACCCGCTTGCCACAGCGGCCGGCAAAGCCTCTAGCCGCGCCGGTCAAGCGCTTAACGGCGCGCGTGCACGCACACACTTGGCGTGGGCAGCTCCGCAAAACAGCACATGCGTTATTTCACAGTCCGAGGTGGCCCTGTGCCCCCGCGGCTGGGTTTAAGGCGTCTTGGGTGGGTGGTTAAGAGCGGGTGTCCGGGTTGAAAGCGGGGCCTGTCGGATTGAGGGTGGGGTTTAATGATGTAGGCGTGGCCTATGCGCTTTGGGGGGCAAAAAGTTTTAGTGGTGCACAAAGATCTAGTGTTTAGCATGGCCATTCATGAATGACCATTGCTCATTCAGTATGCCGACATGAAAATGCTTACAGCACCTGGTATTCCCAGGCGGTCTCCCATCCAAGTACTAACCAGGCCCGACCCTGCTTAGCTTCCGAGATCGGACGAGATCGGGCGTGTTCAGGGTGGTATGGCCGTAAGCAAAGGCAGCGGTGGCCGGTACGGCCCATATACAGCAGATGGCAGTAGCCAATGCGTTAATGAAAAGCTTACAGCACCTGGTGTTAGATTGTGAAGATTCCGGGGGGGGGGGGGGGGGGGGGGGGGGGGTGTGCTTAAGAGTGGGTACCCCGGTGGGAGACCAGGGCTCCCTGGGTCCGAGTGGAGAGCAGGGCAAAAGGTACCCGGGTTCGGATGGAGAGCCGGGTCGTGGGTTTAGCTGGCTTCGGGCCTGGCACCCCGGTGGGGGCCCAAGGCTTCCTGGGTCCGAGTGGAGGGCCGGGCAAAACGACTTTCTGCTGTCCACACTTTGAAGATTTTACACTCGTGCCCCGGAAGTCACGTTAGAGGCTGGCCCAGGCCACCCCCTCCCCCTCCTGGGTGACAAGGCTCCCCGGGGCCGCGTGGAGAGCCAGGCAAAACGCCACATTGGGTGTTTTTCAGGTAGGGTAGGGCTCCTTTCCAGCACTATCCGCATGTTTTCAACACTTAATCAGGGGAGAGCGCGAACGCAGTCCCCCACTACCAGAAATTGTGCAGTCGAGATTCCCACATTTGGGGAATTCGCCCGGGTCAGCAAAGCACGGGGTGCAATGGCTGAGCCTCGCCGAGGGTGAACCACCTTCATGATCATGGTGTCTCCCCTGCCAGGTAAGTATGAGTTGTACATGCTGGCCATAGAGGAAAGCACTCAATCCACACACCAGTGCCCTGCCGGTCAGTCAACGACTAGTCCCCTCCACTAGGGCGTAACAATGGCCTCTTTGCGGTACCCAACAACCGAGTCTTAAAATTCCCCTTTAAGCACACACACAAGACACAGTGGCAGTATGTGAGCTTGTAGATATTAAGACTTTGACACATTTTGAGAACCTTCGATACTATTAGTTAAAGCGCTCACACCTATTTGCACTCAAGACAACCGAGCGCACCACCGTGCTCCATGTCATTTTCTTCAACAGCTGAGCTGGCCTTGTGCAATGGGCAAGGCCTTCCAAAAATATCCATAACTCATCAACGTCCCTCTCCACGGAAGTCTTTAGTAAAAGGCGAAAGGCTTATTCGTCATGAAGAGAGACCCGAGTAATTCTACCCGCTTGCCACAGCGGCCGGCAAAGCCTCTAGCCGCGCCGGTCAAGCGCTTAACGGCGCGCGTGCACGCACACACTTGGCGTGGGCAGCTCCGCAAAACAGCACATGCGTTATTTCACAGTCCGAGGTGGCCCTGTGCCCCCGCGGCTGGGTTTAAGGCGTCTTGGGTGGGTGGTTAAGAGCGGGTGTCCGGGTTGAAAGCGGGGCCTGTCGGATTGAGGGTGGGGTTTAATGATGTAGGCGTGGCCTATGCGCTTTGGGGGGCAAAAAGTTTTAGTGGTGCACAAAGATCTAGGGTTTAGCATGGCCATTCATGAATGACCATTGCTCATTCAGTATTTCGACATGAAAATGCTTACAGCACCTGGTATTCCCAGGCGGTCTCCCATCCAAGTACTAACCAGGCCCGACCCTGCTTAGCTTCCGAGATCGGACGAGATCGGGTGTGTTCAGGGTGGTATGGCCGTAAGCAAAGGCAGCGGTGGCCGGTACGGCCCATATACAGCAGATGGCAGTAGCCAATGCGTTAATGAAAAGCTTACAGCACCTGGTGTTAGATTGTGAAGATTCCGGGGGGGGGGGGGTGTGCTTAAGAGTGGGTACCCGGGTTCGGATGGAGAGCCGGGTCGTGGGTTTAGCTGGCTTCGGGCCTGGCACCCCGGTGGGAGACCAGGGCTCCCTGGGTCCGAGTGGAGAGCAGGGCAAAAGGTACCCGGGTTCGGATGGAGAGCCGGGTCGTGGGTTTAGCTGGCTTCGGGCCTGGCACCCCGGTGGGGGCCCAAGGCTTCCTGGGTCCGAGTGGAGGGCCGGGCAAAACGACTTTCTGCTGTCCACACTTTGAAGATTTTACACTCGTGCCCCGGAAGTCACGTTAGAGGCTGGCCCAGGCCACCCCCTCCCCCTCCTGGGTGACAAGGCTCCCCGGGGCGGCGTGGAGAGCCAGGCAAAACGCCACATTGGGTGTTTTTCAGGTAGGGTAGGGCTCCTTTCCAGCACTATCCGCATGTTTTCAACACTTAATCAGGGGAGAGCGCGAACGCAGTCCCCCACTACCAGAAATTGTGCAGTCGAGATTCCCACATTTGGGGAATTCGCCCGGGTCAGCAAAGCACGGGGTGCAATGGCTGAGCCTCGCCGAGGGTGAACCACCTTCATGATCATGGTGTCTCCCCTGCCAGGTAAGTATGAGTTGTACATGCTGGCCATAGAGGAAAGCACTCAATCCACACACCAGTGCCCTGCCGGTCAGTCAACGACTAGTCCCCTCCACTAGGGCGTAACAATGGCCTCTTTGCGGTACCCAACAACCGAGTCTTAAAATTCCCCTTTAAGCACACACACAAGACACAGTGGCAGTATGTGAGCTTGTAGATATTAAGACTTTGACACATTTTGAGAACCTTCGATACTATTAGTTAAAGCGCTCACACCTATTTGCACTCAAGACAACCGAGCGCACCACCGTGCTCCATGTCATTTTCTTCAACAGCTGAGCTGGCCTTGTGCAATGGGCAAGGCCTTCCAAAAATATCCATAACTCATCAACGTCCCTCTCCACGGAAGTCTTTAGTAAAAGGCGAAAGGCTTATTCGTCATGAAGAGAGACCCGAGTAATTCTACCCGCTTGCCACAGCGGCCGGCAAAGCCTCTAGCCGCGCCGGTCAAGCGCTTAACGGCGCGCGTGCACGCACACACTTGGCGTGGGCAGCTCCGCAAAACAGCACATGCGTTATTTCACAGTCCGAGGTGGCCCTGTGCCCCCGCGGCTGGGTTTAAGGCGTCTTGGGTGGGTGGTTAAGAGCGGGTGTCCGGGTTGAAAGCGGGGCCTGTCGGATTGAGGGTGGGGTTTAATGATGTAGGCGTGGCCTATGCGCTTTGGGGGGCAAAAAGTTTTAGTGGTGCACAAAGATCTAGGGTTTAGCATGGCCATTCATGAATGACCATTGCTCATTCAGTATTTCGACATGAAAATGCTTACAGCACCTGGTATTCCCAGGCGGTCTCCCATCCAAGTACTAACCAGGCCCGACCCTGCTTAGCTTCCGAGATCGGACGAGATCGGGTGTGTTCAGGGTGGTATGGCCGTAAGCAAAGGCAGCGGTGGCCGGTACGGCCCATATACAGCAGATGGCAGTAGCCAATGCGTTAATGAAAAGCTTACAGCACCTGGTGTTAGATTGTGAAGATTCCGGGGGGGGGGGGGGGTGTGCTTAAGAGTGGGTACCCGGGTTCGGATGGAGAGCCGGGTCGTGGGTTTAGCTGGCTTCGGGCCTGGCACCCCGGTGGGAGACCAGGGCTCCCTGGGTCCGAGTGGAGAGCAGGGCAAAAGGTACCCGGGTTCGGATGGAGAGCCGGGTCGTGGGTTTAGCTGGCTTCGGGCCTGGCACCCCGGTGGGGGCCCAAGGCTTCCTGGGTCCGAGTGGAGGGCCGGGCAAAACGACTTTCTGCTGTCCACACTTTGAAGATTTTACACTCGTGCCCCGGAAGTCACGTTAGAGGCTGGCCCAGGCCACCCCCTCCCCCTCCTGGGTGACAAGGCTCCCCGGGGCCGCGTGGAGAGCCAGGCAAAACGCCACATTGGGTGTTTTTCAGGTAGGGTAGGGCTCCTTTCCAGCACTATCCGCATGTTTTCAACACTTAATCAGGGGAGAGCGCGAACGCAGTCCCCCACTACCAGAAATTGTGCAGTCGAGATTCCCACATTTGGGGAATTCGCCCGGGTCAGCAAAGCACGGGGTGCAATGGCTGAGCCTCGCCGAGGGTGAACCACCTTCATGATCATGGTGTCTCCCCTGCCAGGTAAGTATGAGTTGTACATGCTGGCCATAGAGGAAAGCACTCAATCCACACACCAGTGCCCTGCCGGTCAGTCAACGACTAGTCCCCTCCACTAGGGCGTAACAATGGCCTCTTTGCGGTACCCAACAACCGAGTCTTAAAATTCCCCTTTAAGCACACACACAAGACACAGTGGCAGTATGTGAGCTTGTAGATATTAAGACTTTGACACATTTTGAGAACCTTCGATACTATTAGTTAAAGCGCTCACACCTATTTGCACTCAAGACAACCGAGCGCACCACCGTGCTCCATGTCATTTTCTTCAACAGCTGAGCTGGCCTTGTGCAATGGGCAAGGCCTTCCAAAAATATCCATAACTCATCAACGTCCCTCTCCACGGAAGTCTTTAGTAAAAGGCGAAAGGCTTATTCGTCATGAAGAGAGACCCGAGTAATTCTACCCGCTTGCCACAGCGGCCGGCAAAGCCTCTAGCCGCGCCGGTCAAGCGCTTAACGGCGCGCGTGCACGCACACACTTGGCGTGGGCAGCTCCGCAAAACAGCACATGCGTTATTTCACAGTCCGAGGTGGCCCTGTGCCCCCGCGGCTGGGTTTAAGGCGTCTTGGGTGGGTGGTTAAGAGCGGGTGTCCGGGTTGAAAGCGGGGCCTGTCGGATTGAGGGTGGGGTTTAATGATGTAGGCGTGGCCTATGCGCTTTTGGGGGCAAAAAGTTTTAGTGGTGCACAAAGATCTAGTGTTTAGCATGGCCATTCATGAATGACCATTGCTCATTCAGTATGCCGACATGAAAATGCTTACAGCACCTGGTATTCCCAGGCGGTCTCCCATCCAAGTACTAACCAGGCCCGACCCTGCTTAGCTTCCGAGATCGGACGAGATCGGGTGTGTTCAGGGTGGTATGGCCGTAAGCAAAGGCAGCGGTGGCCGGTACGGCCCATATACAGCAGATGGCAGTAGCCAATGCGTTAATGAAAAGCTTACAGCACCTGGTGTTAGATTGTGAAGATTCCGGGGGGGGGGGGTGTGCTTAAGAGTGGGTACCCGGGTTCGGATGGAGAGCCGGGTCGTGGGTTTAGCTGGCTTCGGGCCTGGCACCCCGGTGGGAGACCAGGGCTCCCTGGGTCCGAGTGGAGAGCAGGGCAAAAGGTACCCGGGTTCGGATGGAGAGCCGGGTCGTGGGTTTAGCTGGCTTCGGGCCTGGCACCCCGGTGGGGGCCCAAGGCTTCCTGGGTCCGAGTGGAGGGCCGGGCAAAACGACTTTCTGCTGTCCACACTTTGAAGATTTTACACTCGTGCCCCGGAAGTCACGTTAGAGGCTGGCCCAGGCCACCCCCTCCCCCTCCTGGGTGACAAGGCTCCCCGGGGCCGCGTGGAGAGCCAGGCAAAACGCCACATTGGGTGTTTTTCAGGTAGGGTAGGGCTCCTTTCCAGCACTATCCGCATGTTTTCAACACTTAATCAGGGGAGAGCGCGAACGCAGTCCCCCACTACCAGAAATTGTGCAGTCGAGATTCCCACATTTGGGGAATTCGCCCGGGTCAGCAAAGCACGGGGTGCAATGGCTGAGCCTCGCCGAGGGTGAACCACCTTCATGATCATGGTGTCTCCCCTGCCAGGTAAGTATGAGTTGTACATGCTGGCCATAGAGGAAAGCACTCAATCCACACACCAGTGCCCTGCCGGTCAGTCAACGACTAGTCCCCTCCACTAGGGCGTAACAATGGCCTCTTTGCGGTACCCAACAACCGAGTCTTAAAATTCCCCTTTAAGCACACACACAAGACACAGTGGCAGTATGTGAGCTTGTAGATATTAAGACTTTGACACATTTTGAGAACCTTCGATACTATTAGTTAAAGCGCTCACACCTATTTGCACTCAAGACAACCGAGCGCACCACCGTGCTCCAAGTCATTTTCTTCAACAGCTGAGCTGGCCTTGTGCAATGGGCAAGGCCTTCCAAAAATATCCATAACTCATCAACGTCCCTCTCCACGGAAGTCTTTAGTAAAAGGCGAAAGGCTTATTCGTCATGAAGAGAGACCCGAGTAATTCTACCCGCTTGCCACAGCGGCCGGCAAAGCCTCTAGCCGCGCCGGTCAAGCGCTTAACGGCGCGCGTGCACGCACACACTTGGCGTGGGCAGCTCCGCAAAACAGCACATGCGTTATTTCACAGTCCGAGGTGGCCCTGTGCCCCCGCGGCTGGGTTTAAGGCGTCTTGGGTGGGTGGTTAAGAGCGGGTGTCCGGGTTGAAAGCGGGGCCTGTCGGATTGAGGGTGGGGTTTAATGATGTAGGCGTGGCCTATGCGCTTTGGGGGGCAAAAAGTTTTAGTGGTGCACAAAGATCTAGGGTTTAGCATGGCCATTCATGAATGACCATTGCTCATTCAGTATTTCGACATGAAAATGCTTACAGCACCTGGTATTCCCAGGCGGTCTCCCATCCAAGTACTAACCAGGCCCGACCCTGCTTAGCTTCCGAGATCGGACGAGATCGGGTGTGTTCAGGGTGGTATGGCCGTAAGCAAAGGCAGCGGTGGCCGGTACGGCCCATATACAGCAGATGGCAGTAGCCAATGCGTTAATGAAAAGCTTACAGCACCTGGTGTTAGATTGTGAAGATTCCGGGGGGGGGGGGGTGTGCTTAAGAGTGGGTACCCGGGTTCGGATGGAGAGCCGGGTCGTGGGTTTAGCTGGCTTCGGGCCTGGCACCCCGGTGGGAGACCAGGGCTCCCTGGGTCCGAGTGGAGAGCAGGGCAAAAGGTACCCGGGTTCGGATGGAGAGCCGGGTCGTGGGTTTAGCTGGCTTCGGGCCTGGCACCCCGGTGGGGGCCCAAGGCTTCCTGGGTCCGAGTGGAGGGCCGGGCAAAACGACTTTCTGCTGTCCACACTTTGAAGATTTTACACTCGTGCCCCGGAAGTCACGTTAGAGGCTGGCCCAGGCCACCCCCTCCCCCTCCTGGGTGACAAGGCTCCCCGGGGCGGCGTGGAGAGCCAGGCAAAACGCCACATTGGGTGTTTTTCAGGTAGGGTAGGGCTCCTTTCCAGCACTATCCGCATGTTTTCAACACTTAATCAGGGGAGAGCGCGAACGCAGTCCCCCACTACCAGAAATTGTGCAGTCGAGATTCCCACATTTGGGGAATTCGCCCGGGTCAGCAAAGCACGGGGTGCAATGGCTGAGCCTCGCCGAGGGTGAACCACCTTCATGATCATGGTGTCTCCCCTGCCAGGTAAGTATGAGTTGTACATGCTGGCCATAGAGGAAAGCACTCAATCCACACACCAGTGCCCTGCCGGTCAGTCAACGACTAGTCCCCTCCACTAGGGCGTAACAATGGCCTCTTTGCGGTACCCAACAACCGAGTCTTAAAATTCCCCTTTAAGCACACACACAAGACACAGTGGCAGTATGTGAGCTTGTAGATATTAAGACTTTGACACATTTTGAGAACCTTCGATACTATTAGTTAAAGCGCTCACACCTATTTGCACTCAAGACAACCGAGCGCACCACCGTGCTCCATGTCATTTTCTTCAACAGCTGAGCTGGCCTTGTGCAATGGGCAAGGCCTTCCAAAAATATCCATAACTCATCAACGTCCCTCTCCACGGAAGTCTTTAGTAAAAGGCGAAAGGCTTATTCGTCATGAAGAGAGACCCGAGTAATTCTACCCGCTTGCCACAGCGGCCGGCAAAGCCTCTAGCCGCGCCGGTCAAGCGCTTAACGGCGCGCGTGCACGCACACACTTGGCGTGGGCAGCTCCGCAAAACAGCACATGCGTTATTTCACAGTCCGAGGTGGCCCTGTGCCCCCGCGGCTGGGTTTAAGGCGTCTTGGGTGGGTGGTTAAGAGCGGGTGTCCGGGTTGAAAGCGGGGCCTGTCGGATTGAGGGTGGGGTTTAATGATGTAGGCGTGGCCTATGCGCTTTGGGGGGCAAAAAGTTTTAGTGGTGCACAAAGATCTAGGGTTTAGCATGGCCATTCATGAATGACCATTGCTCATTCAGTATTTCGACATGAAAATGCTTACAGCACCTGGTATTCCCAGGCGGTCTCCCATCCAAGTACTAACCAGGCCCGACCCTGCTTAGCTTCCGAGATCGGACGAGATCGGGTGTGTTCAGGGTGGTATGGCCGTAAGCAAAGGCAGCGGTGGCCGGTACGGCCCATATACAGCAGATGGCAGTAGCCAATGCGTTAATGAAAAGCTTACAGCACCTGGTGTTAGATTGTGAAGATTCCGGGGGGGGGGGGGTGTGCTTAAGAGTGGGTACCCGGGTTCGGATGGAGAGCCGGGTCGTGGGTTTAGCTGGCTTCGGGCCTGGCACCCCGGTGGGAGACCAGGGCTCCCTGGGTCCGAGTGGAGAGCAGGGCAAAAGGTACCCGGGTTCGGATGGAGAGCCGGGTCGTGGGTTTAGCTGGCTTCGGGCCTGGCACCCCGGTGGGGGCCCAAGGCTTCCTGGGTCCGAGTGGAGGGCCGGGCAAAACGACTTTCTGCTGTCCACACTTTGAAGATTTTACACTCGTGCCCCGGAAGTCACGTTAGAGGCTGGCCCAGGCCACCCCCTCCCCCTCCTGGGTGACAAGGCTCCCCGGGGCCGCGTGGAGAGCCAGGCAAAACGCCACATTGGGTGTTTTTCAGGTAGGGTAGGGCTCCTTTCCAGCACTATCCGCATGTTTTCAACACTTAATCAGGGGAGAGCGCGAACGCAGTCCCCCACTACCAGAAATTGTGCAGTCGAGATTCCCACATTTGGGGAATTCGCCCGGGTCAGCAAAGCACGGGGTGCAATGGCTGAGCCTCGCCGAGGGTGAACCACCTTCATGATCATGGTGTCTCCCCTGCCAGGTAAGTATGAGTTGTACATGCTGGCCATAGAGGAAAGCACTCAATCCACACACCAGTGCCCTGCCGGTCAGTCAACGACTAGTCCCCTCCACTAGGGCGTAACAATGGCCTCTTTGCGGTACCCAACAACCGAGTCTTAAAATTCCCCTTTAAGCACACACACAAGACACAGTGGCAGTATGTGAGCTTGTAGATATTAAGACTTTGACACATTTTGAGAACCTTCGATACTATTAGTTAAAGCGCTCACACCTATTTGCACTCAAGACAACCGAGCGCACCACCGTGCTCCATGTCATTTTCTTCAACAGCTGAGCTGGCCTTGTGCAATGGGCAAGGCCTTCCAAAAATATCCATAACTCATCAACGTCCCTCTCCACGGAAGTCTTTAGTAAAAGGCGAAAGGCTTATTCGTCATGAAGAGAGACCCGAGTAATTCTACCCGCTTGCCACAGCGGCCGGCAAAGCCTCTAGCCGCGCCGGTCAAGCGCTTAACGGCGCGCGTGCACGCACACACTTGGCGTGGGCAGCTCCGCAAAACAGCACATGCGTTATTTCACAGTCCGAGGTGGCCCTGTGCCCCCGCGGCTGGGTTTAAGGCGTCTTGGGTGGGTGGTTAAGAGCGGGTGTCCGGGTTGAAAGCGGGGCCTGTCGGATTGAGGGTGGGGTTTAATGATGTAGGCGTGGCCTATGCGCTTTTGGGGGCAAAAAGTTTTAGTGGTGCACAAAGATCTAGTGTTTAGCATGGCCATTCATGAATGACCATTGCTCATTCAGTATGCCGACATGAAAATGCTTACAGCACCTGGTATTCCCAGGCGGTCTCCCATCCAAGTACTAACCAGGCCCGACCCTGCTTAGCTTCCGAGATCGGACGAGATCGGGTGTGTTCAGGGTGGTATGGCCGTAAGCAAAGGCAGCGGTGGCCGGTACGGCCCATATACAGCAGATGGCAGTAGCCAATGCGTTAATGAAAAGCTTACAGCACCTGCTGTTAGATTGTGAAGATTCCGGGGGGGGGGGGGTGTGCTTAAGAGTGGGTACCCGGGTTCGGATGGAGAGCCGGGTCGTGGGTTTAGCTGGCTTCGGGCCTGGCACCCCGGTGGGAGACCAGGGCTCCCTGGGTCCGAGTGGAGAGCAGGGCAAAAGGTACCCGGGTTCGGATGGAGAGCCGGGTCGTGGGTTTAGCTGGCTTCGGGCCTGGCACCCCGGTGGGGGCCCAAGGCTTCCTGGGTCCGAGTGGAGGGCCGGGCAAAACGACTTTCTGCTGTCCACACTTTGAAGATTTTACACTCGTGCCCCGGAAGTCACGTTAGAGGCTGGCCCAGGCCACCCCCTCCCCCTCCTGGGTGACAAGGCTCCCCGGGGCCGCGTGGAGAGCCAGGCAAAACGCCACATTGGGTGTTTTTCAGGTAGGGTAGGGCTCCTTTCCAGCACTATCCGCATGTTTTCAACACTTAATCAGGGGAGAGCGCGAACGCAGTCCCCCACTACCAGAAATTGTGCAGTCGAGATTCCCACATTTGGGGAATTCGCCCGGGTCAGCAAAGCACGGGGTGCAATGGCTGAGCCTCGCCGAGGGTGAACCACCTTCATGATCATGGTGTCTCCCCTGCCAGGTAAGTATGAGTTGTACATGCTGGCCATAGAGGAAAGCACTCAATCCACACACCAGTGCCCTGCCGGTCAGTCAACGACTAGTCCCCTCCACTAGGGCGTAACAATGGCCTCTTTGCGGTACCCAACAACCGAGTCTTAAAATTCCCCTTTAAGCACACACACAAGACACAGTGGCAGTATGTGAGCTTGTAGATATTAAGACTTTGACACATTTTGAGAACCTTCGATACTATTAGTTAAAGCGCTCACACCTATTTGCACTCAAGACAACCGAGCGCACCACCGTGCTCCATGTCATTTTCTTCAACAGCTGAGCTGGCCTTGTGCAATGGGCAAGGCCTTCCAAAAATATCCATAACTCATCAACGTCCCTCTCCACGGAAGTCTTTAGTAAAAGGCGAAAGGCTTATTCGTCATGAAGAGAGACCCGAGTAATTCTACCCGCTTGCCACAGCGGCCGGCAAAGCCTCTAGCCGCGCCGGTCAAGCGCTTAACGGCGCGCGTGCACGCACACACTTGGCGTGGGCAGCTCCGCAAAACAGCACATGCGTTATTTCACAGTCCGAGGTGGCCCTGTGCCCCCGCGGCTGGGTTTAAGGCGTCTTGGGTGGGTGGTTAAGAGCGGGTGTCCGGGTTGAAAGCGGGGCCTGTCGGATTGAGGGTGGGGTTTAATGATGTAGGCGTGGCCTATGCGCTTTGGGGGGCAAAAAGTTTTAGTGGTGCACAAAGATCTAGGGTTTAGCATGGCCATTCATGAATGACCATTGCTCATTCAGTATTTCGACATGAAAATGCTTACAGCACCTGGTATTCCCAGGCGGTCTCCCATCCAAGTACTAACCAGGCCCGACCCTGCTTAGCTTCCGAGATCGGACGAGATCGGGTGTGTTCAGGGTGGTATGGCCGTAAGCAAAGGCAGCGGTGGCCGGTACGGCCCATATACAGCAGATGGCAGTAGCCAATGCGTTAATGAAAAGCTTACAGCACCTGGTGTTAGATTGTGAAGATTCCGGGGGGGGGGGGGGTGTGCTTAAGAGTGGGTACCCGGGTTCGGATGGAGAGCCGGGTCGTGGGTTTAGCTGGCTTCGGGCCTGGCACCCCGGTGGGAGACCAGGGCTCCCTGGGTCCGAGTGGAGAGCAGGGCAAAAGGTACCCGGGTTCGGATGGAGAGCCGGGTCGTGGGTTTAGCTGGCTTCGGGCCTGGCACCCCGGTGGGGGCCCAAGGCTTCCTGGGTCCGAGTGGAGGGCCGGGCAAAACGACTTTCTGCTGTCCACACTTTGAAGATGTTACACTCGTGCCCCGGAAGTCACGTTAGAGGCTGGCCCAGGCCACCCCCTCCCCCTCCTGGGTGACAAGGCTCCCCGGGGCGGCGTGGAGAGCCAGGCAAAACGCCACATTGGGTGTTTTTCAGGTAGGGTAGGGCTCCTTTCCAGCACTATCCGCATGTTTTCAACACTTAATCAGGGGAGAGCGCGAACGCAGTCCCCCACTACCAGAAATTGTGCAGTCGAGATTCCCACATTTGGGGAATTCGCCCGGGTCAGCAAAGCACGGGGTGCAATGGCTGAGCCTCGCCGAGGGTGAACCACCTTCATGATCATGGTGTCTCCCCTGCCAGGTAAGTATGAGTTGTACATGCTGGCCATAGAGGAAAGCACTCAATCCACACACCAGTGCCCTGCCGGTCAGTCAACGACTAGTCCCCTCCACTAGGGCGTAACAATGGCCTCTTTGCGGTACCCAACAACCGAGTCTTAAAATTCCCCTTTAAGCACACACACAAGACACAGTGGCAGTATGTGAGCTTGTAGATATTAAGACTTTGACACATTTTGAGAACCTTCGATACTATTAGTTAAAGCGCTCACACCTATTTGCACTCAAGACAACCGAGCGCACCACCGTGCGCCATGTCATTTTCTTCAACAGCTGAGCTGGCCTTGTGCAATGGGCAAGGCCTTCCAAAAATATCCATAACTCATCAACGTCCCTCTCCACGGAAGTCTTTAGTAAAAGGCGAAAGGCTTATTCGTCATGAAGAGAGACCCGAGTAATTCTACCCTCTTGCCACAGCGGCCGGCAAAGCCTCTAGCCGCGCCGGTCAAGCGCTTAACGGCGCGCGTGCACGCACACACTTGGCGTGGGCAGCTCCGCAAAACAGCACATGCGTTATTTCACAGTCCGAGGTGGCCCTGTGCCCCCGCGGCTGGGTTTAAGGCGTCTTGGGTGGGTGGTTAAGAGCGGGTGTCCGGGTTGAAAGCGGGGCCTGTCGGATTGAGGGTGGGGTTTAATGATGTAGGCGTGGCCTATGCGCTTTGGGGGGCAAAAAGTTTTAGTGGTGCACAAAGATCTAGGGTTTAGCATGGCCATTCATGAATGACCATTGCTCATTCAGTATTTCGACATGAAAATGCTTACAGCACCTGGTATTCCCAGGCGGTCTCCCATCCAAGTACTAACCAGGCCCGACCCTGCTTAGCTTCCGAGATCGGACGAGATCGGGTGTGTTCAGGGTGGTATGGCCGTAAGCAAAGGCAGCGGTGGCCGGTACGGCCCATATACAGCAGATGGCAGTAGCCAATGCGTTAATGAAAAGCTTACAGCACCTGGTGTTAGATTGTGAAGATTCCGGGGGGGGGGGGTGTGCTTAAGAGTGGGTACCCGGGTTCGGATGGAGAGCCGGGTCGTGGGTTTAGCTGGCTTCGGGCCTGGCACCCCGGTGGGAGACCAGGGCTCCCTGGGTCCGAGTGGAGAGCAGGGCAAAAGGTACCCGGGTTCGGATGGAGAGCCGGGTCGTGGGTTTAGCTGGCTTCGGGCCTGGCACCCCGGTGGGGGCCCAAGGCTTCCTGGGTCCGAGTGGAGGGCCGGGCAAAACGACTTTCTGCTGTCCACACTTTGAAGATTTTACACTCGTGCCCCGGAAGTCACGTTAGAGGCTGGCCCAGGCCACCCCCTCCCCCTCCTGGGTGACAAGGCTCCCCGGGGCGGCGTGGAGAGCCAGGCAAAACGCCACATTGGGTGTTTTTCAGGTAGGGTAGGGCTCCTTTCCAGCACTATCCGCATGTTTTCAACACTTAATCAGGGGAGAGCGCGAACGCAGTCCCCCACTACCAGAAATTGTGCAGTCGAGATTCCCACATTTGGGGAATTCGCCCGGGTCAGCAAAGCACGGGGTGCAATGGCTGAGCCTCGCCGAGGGTGAACCACCTTCATGATCATGGTGTCTCCCCTGCCAGGTAAGTATGAGTTGTACATGCTGGCCATAGAGGAAAGCACTCAATCCACACACCAGTGCCCTGCCGGTCAGTCAACGACTAGTCCCCTCCACTAGGGCGTAACAATGGCCTCTTTGCGGTACCCAACAACCGAGTCTTAAAATTCCCCTTTAAGCACACACACAAGACACAGTGGCAGTATGTGAGCTTGTAGATATTAAGACTTTGACACATTTTGAGAACCTTCGATACTATTAGTTAAAGCGCTCACACCTATTTGCACTCAAGACAACCGAGCGCACCACCGTGCTCCATGTCATTTTCTTCAACAGCTGAGCTGGCCTTGTGCAATGGGCAAGGCCTTCCAAAAATATCCATAACTCATCAACGTCCCTCTCCACGGAAGTCTTTAGTAAAAGGCGAAAGGCTTATTCGTCATGAAGAGAGACCCGAGTAATTCTACCCGCTTGCCACAGCGGCCGGCAAAGCCTCTAGCCGCGCCGGTCAAGCGCTTAACGGCGCGCGTGCACGCACACACTTGGCGTGGGCAGCTCCGCAAAACAGCACATGCGTTATTTCACAGTCCGAGGTGGCCCTGTGCCCCCGCGGCTGGGTTTAAGGCGTCTTGGGTGGGTGGTTAAGAGCGGGTGTCCGGGTTGAAAGCGGGGCCTGTCGGATTGAGGGTGGGGTTTAATGATGTAGGCGTGGCCTATGCGCTTTGGGGGGCAAAAAGTTTTAGTGGTGCACAAAGATCTAGGGTTTAGCATGGCCATTCATGAATGACCATTGCTCATTCAGTATTTCGACATGAAAATGCTTACAGCACCTGGTATTCCCAGGCGGTCTCCCATCCAAGTACTAACCAGGCCCGACCCTGCTTAGCTTCCGAGATCGGACGAGATCGGGTGTGTTCAGGGTGGTATGGCCGTAAGCAAAGGCAGCGGTGGCCGGTACGGCCCATATACAGCAGATGGCAGTAGCCAATGCGTTAATGAAAAGCTTACAGCACCTGGTGTTAGATTGTGAAGATTCCGGGGGGGGGGGGGTGTGCTTAAGAGTGGGTACCCGGGTTCGGATGGAGAGCCGGGTCGTGGGTTTAGCTGGCTTCGGGCCTGGCACCCCGGTGGGAGACCAGGGCTCCCTGGGTCCGAGTGGAGAGCAGGGCAAAAGGTACCCGGGTTCGGATGGAGAGCCGGGTCGTGGGTTTAGCTGGCTTCGGGCCTGGCACCCCGGTGGGGGCCCAAGGCTTCCTGGGTCCGAGTGGAGGGCCGGGCAAAACGACTTTCTGCTGTCCACACTTTGAAGATTTTACACTCGTGCCCCGGAAGTCACGTTAGAGGCTGGCCCAGGCCACCCCCTCCCCCTCCTGGGTGACAAGGCTCCCCGGGGCCGCGTGGAGAGCCAGGCAAAACGCCACATTGGGTGTTTTTCAGGTAGGGTAGGGCTCCTTTCCAGCACTATCCGCATGTTTTCAACACTTAATCAGGGGAGAGCGCGAACGCAGTCCCCCACTACCAGAAATTGTGCAGTCGAGATTCCCACATTTGGGGAATTCGCCCGGGTCAGCAAAGCACGGGGTGCAATGGCTGAGCCTCGCCGAGGGTGAACCACCTTCATGATCATGGTGTCTCCCCTGCCAGGTAAGTATGAGTTGTACATGCTGGCCATAGAGGAAAGCACTCAATCCACACACCAGTGCCCTGCCGGTCAGTCAACGACTAGTCCCCTCCACTAGGGCGTAACAATGGCCTCTTTGCGGTACCCAACAACCGAGTCTTAAAATTCCCCTTTAAGCACACACACAAGACACAGTGGCAGTATGTGAGCTTGTAGATATTAAGACTTTGACACATTTTGAGAACCTTCGATACTATTAGTTAAAGCGCTCACACCTATTTGCACTCAAGACAACCGAGCGCACCACCGTGCTCCATGTCATTTTCTTCAACAGCTGAGCTGGCCTTGTGCAATGGGCAAGGCCTTCCAAAAATATCCATAACTCATCAACGTCCCTCTCCACGGAAGTCTTTAGTAAAAGGCGAAAGGCTTATTCGTCATGAAGAGAGACCCGAGTAATTCTACCCGCTTGCCACAGCGGCCGGCAAAGCCTCTAGCCGCGCCGGTCAAGCGCTTAACGGCGCGCGTGCACGCACACACTTGGCGTGGGCAGCTCCGCAAAACAGCACATGCGTTATTTCACAGTCCGAGGTGGCCCTGTGCCCCCGCGGCTGGGTTTAAGGCGTCTTGGGTGGGTGGTTAAGAGCGGGTGTCCGGGTTGAAAGCGGGGCCTGTCGGATTGAGGGTGGGGTTTAATGATGTAGGCGTGGCCTATGCGCTTTTGGGGGCAAAAAGTTTTAGTGGTGCACAAAGATCTAGTGTTTAGCATGGCCATTCATGAATGACCATTGCTCATTCAGTATGCCGACATGAAAATGCATACAGCACCTGGTATTCCCAGGCGGTCTCCCATCCAAGTACTAACCAGGCCCGACCCTGCTTAGCTTCCGAGATCGGACGAGATCGGGTGTGTTCAGGGTGGTATGGCCGTAAGCAAAGGCAGCGGTGGCCGGTACGGCCCATATACAGCAGATGGCAGTAGCCAATGCGTTAATGAAAAGCTTACAGCACCTGGTGTTAGATTGTGAAGATTCCGGGGGGGGGGGGGTGTGCTTAAGAGTGGGTACCCGGGTTCGGATGGAGAGCCGGGTCGTGGGTTTAGCTGGCTTCGGGCCTGGCACCCCGGTGGGAGACCAGGGCTCCCTGGGTCCGAGTGGAGAGCAGGGCAAAAGGTACCCGGGTTCGGATGGAGAGCCGGGTCGTGGGTTTAGCTGGCTTCGGGCCTGGCACCCCGGTGGGGGCCCAAGGCTTCCTGGGTCCGAGTGGAGGGCCGGGCAAAACGACTTTCTGCTGTCCACACTTTGAAGATTTTACACTCGTGCCCCGGAAGTCACGTTAGAGGCTGGCCCAGGCCACCCCCTCCCCCTCCTGGGTGACAAGGCTCCCCGGGGCCGCGTGGAGAGCCAGGCAAAACGCCACATTGGGTGTTTTTCAGGTAGGGTAGGGCTCCTTTCCAGCACTATCCGCATGTTTTCAACACTTAATCAGGGGAGAGCGCGAACGCAGTCCCCCACTACCAGAAATTGTGCAGTCGAGATTCCCACATTTGGGGAATTCGCCCGGGTCAGCAAAGCACGGGGTGCAATGGCTGAGCCTCGCCGAGGGTGAACCACCTTCATGATCATGGTGTCTCCCCTGCCAGGTAAGTATGAGTTGTACATGCTGGCCATAGAGGAAAGCACTCAATCCACACACCAGTGCCCTGCCGGTCAGTCAACGACTAGTCCCCTCCACTAGGGCGTAACAATGGCCTCTTTGCGGTACCCAACAACCGAGTCTTAAAATTCCCCTTTAAGCACACACACAAGACACAGTGGCAGTATGTGAGCTTGTAGATATTAAGACTTTGACACATTTTGAGAACCTTCGATACTATTAGTTAAAGCGCTCACACCTATTTGCACTCAAGACAACCGAGCGCACCACCGTGCTCCATGTCATTTTCTTCAACAGCTGAGCTGGCCTTGTGCAATGGGCAAGGCCTTCCAAAAATATCCATAACTCATCAACGTCCCTCTCCACGGAAGTCTTTAGTAAAAGGCGAAAGGCTTATTCGTCATGAAGAGAGACCCGAGTAATTCTACCCGCTTGCCACAGCGGCCGGCAAAGCCTCTAGCCGCGCCGGTCAAGCGCTTAACGGCGCGCGTGCACGCACACACTTGGCGTGGGCAGCTCCGCAAAACAGCACATGCGTTATTTCACAGTCCGAGGTGGCCCTGTGCCCCCGCGGCTGGGTTTAAGGCGTCTTGGGTGGGTGGTTAAGAGCGGGTGTCCGGGTTGAAAGCGGGGCCTGTCGGATTGAGGGTGGGGTTTAATGATGTAGGCGTGGCCTATGCGCTTTGGGGGGCAAAAAGTTTTAGTGGTGCACAAAGATCTAGGGTTTAGCATGGCCATTCATGAATGACCATTGCTCATTCAGTATTTCGACATGAAAATGCTTACAGCACCTGGTATTCCCAGGCGGTCTCCCATCCAAGTACTAACCAGGCCCGACCCTGCTTAGCTTCCGAGATCGGACGAGATCGGGTGTGTTCAGGGTGGTATGGCCGTAAGCAAAGGCAGCGGTGGCCGGTACGGCCCATATACAGCAGATGGCAGTAGCCAATGCGTTAATGAAAAGCTTACAGCACCTGGTGTTAGATTGTGAAGATTCCGGGGGGGGGGGGGGTGTGCTTAAGAGTGGGTACCCGGGTTCGGATGGAGAGCCGGGTCGTGGGTTTAGCTGGCTTCGGGCCTGGCACCCCGGTGGGAGACCAGGGCTCCCTGGGTCCGAGTGGAGAGCAGGGCAAAAGGTACCCGGGTTCGGATGGAGAGCCGGGTCGTGGGTTTAGCTGGCTTCGGGCCTGGCACCCCGGTGGGGGCCCAAGGCTTCCTGGGTCCGAGTGGAGGGCCGGGCAAAACGACTTTCTGCTGTCCACACTTTGAAGATGTTACACTCGTGCCCCGGAAGTCACGTTAGAGGCTGGCCCAGGCCACCCCCTCCCCCTCCTGGGTGACAAGGCTCCCCGGGGCGGCGTGGAGAGCCAGGCAAAACGCCACATTGGGTGTTTTTCAGGTAGGGTAGGGCTCCTTTCCAGCACTATCCGCATGTTTTCAACACTTAATCAGGGGAGAGCGCGAACGCAGTCCCCCACTACCAGAAATTGTGCAGTCGAGATTCCCACATTTGGGGAATTCGCCCGGGTCAGCAAAGCACGGGGTGCAATGGCTGAGCCTCGCCGAGGGTGAACCACCTTCATGATCATGGTGTCTCCCCTGCCAGGTAAGTATGAGTTGTACATGCTGGCCATAGAGGAAAGCACTCAATCCACACACCAGTGCCCTGCCGGTCAGTCAACGACTAGTCCCCTCCACTAGGGCGTAACAATGGCCTCTTTGCGGTACCCAACAACCGAGTCTTAAAATTCCCCTTTAAGCACACACACAAGACACAGTGGCAGTATGTGAGCTTGTAGATATTAAGACTTTGACACATTTTGAGAACCTTCGATACTATTAGTTAAAGCGCTCACACCTATTTGCACTCAAGACAACCGAGCGCACCACCGTGCGCCATGTCATTTTCTTCAACAGCTGAGCTGGCCTTGTGCAATGGGCAAGGCCTTCCAAAAATATCCATAACTCATCAACGTCCCTCTCCACGGAAGTCTTTAGTAAAAGGCGAAAGGCTTATTCGTCATGAAGAGAGACCCGAGTAATTCTACCCTCTTGCCACAGCGGCCGGCAAAGCCTCTAGCCGCGCCGGTCAAGCGCTTAACGGCGCGCGTGCACGCACACACTTGGCGTGGGCAGCTCCGCAAAACAGCACATGCGTTATTTCACAGTCCGAGGTGGCCCTGTGCCCCCGCGGCTGGGTTTAAGGCGTCTTGGGTGGGTGGTTAAGAGCGGGTGTCCGGGTTGAAAGCGGGGCCTGTCGGATTGAGGGTGGGGTTTAATGATGTAGGCGTGGCCTATGCGCTTTGGGGGGCAAAAAGTTTTAGTGGTGCACAAAGATCTAGGGTTTAGCATGGCCATTCATGAATGACCATTGCTCATTCAGTATTTCGACATGAAAATGCTTACAGCACCTGGTATTCCCAGGCGGTCTCCCATCCAAGTACTAACCAGGCCCGACCCTGCTTAGCTTCCGAGATCGGACGAGATCGGGTGTGTTCAGGGTGGTATGGCCGTAAGCAAAGGCAGCGGTGGCCGGTACGGCCCATATACAGCAGATGGCAGTAGCCAATGCGTTAATGAAAAGCTTACAGCACCTGGTGTTAGATTGTGAAGATTCCGGGGGGGGGGGGTGTGCTTAAGAGTGGGTACCCGGGTTCGGATGGAGAGCCGGGTCGTGGGTTTAGCTGGCTTCGGGCCTGGCACCCCGGTGGGAGACCAGGGCTCCCTGGGTCCGAGTGGAGAGCAGGGCAAAAGGTACCCGGGTTCGGATGGAGAGCCGGGTCGTGGGTTTAGCTGGCTTCGGGCCTGGCACCCCGGTGGGGGCCCAAGGCTTCCTGGGTCCGAGTGGAGGGCCGGGCAAAACGACTTTCTGCTGTCCACACTTTGAAGATTTTACACTCGTGCCCCGGAAGTCACGTTAGAGGCTGGCCCAGGCCACCCCCTCCCCCTCCTGGGTGACAAGGCTCCCCGGGGCGGCGTGGAGAGCCAGGCAAAACGCCACATTGGGTGTTTTTCAGGTAGGGTAGGGCTCCTTTCCAGCACTATCCGCATGTTTTCAACACTTAATCAGGGGAGAGCGCGAACGCAGTCCCCCACTACCAGAAATTGTGCAGTCGAGATTCCCACATTTGGGGAATTCGCCCGGGTCAGCAAAGCACGGGGTGCAATGGCTGAGCCTCGCCGAGGGTGAACCACCTTCATGATCATGGTGTCTCCCCTGCCAGGTAAGTATGAGTTGTACATGCTGGCCATAGAGGAAAGCACTCAATCCACACACCAGTGCCCTGCCGGTCAGTCAACGACTAGTCCCCTCCACTAGGGCGTAACAATGGCCTCTTTGCGGTACCCAACAACCGAGTCTTAAAATTCCCCTTTAAGCACACACACAAGACACAGTGGCAGTATGTGAGCTTGTAGATATTAAGACTTTGACACATTTTGAGAACCTTCGATACTATTAGTTAAAGCGCTCACACCTATTTGCACTCAAGACAACCGAGCGCACCACCGTGCTCCATGTCATTTTCTTCAACAGCTGAGCTGGCCTTGTGCAATGGGCAAGGCCTTCCAAAAATATCCATAACTCATCAACGTCCCTCTCCACGGAAGTCTTTAGTAAAAGGCGAAAGGCTTATTCGTCATGAAGAGAGACCCGAGTAATTCTACCCGCTTGCCACAGCGGCCGGCAAAGCCTCTAGCCGCGCCGGTCAAGCGCTTAACGGCGCGCGTGCACGCACACACTTGGCGTGGGCAGCTCCGCAAAACAGCACATGCGTTATTTCACAGTCCGAGGTGGCCCTGTGCCCCCGCGGCTGGGTTTAAGGCGTCTTGGGTGGGTGGTTAAGAGCGGGTGTCCGGGTTGAAAGCGGGGCCTGTCGGATTGAGGGTGGGGTTTAATGATGTAGGCGTGGCCTATGCGCTTTGGGGGGCAAAAAGTTTTAGTGGTGCACAAAGATCTAGGGTTTAGCATGGCCATTCATGAATGACCATTGCTCATTCAGTATTTCGACATGAAAATGCTTACAGCACCTGGTATTCCCAGGCGGTCTCCCATCCAAGTACTAACCAGGCCCGACCCTGCTTAGCTTCCGAGATCGGACGAGATCGGGTGTGTTCAGGGTGGTATGGCCGTAAGCAAAGGCAGCGGTGGCCGGTACGGCCCATATACAGCAGATGGCAGTAGCCAATGCGTTAATGAAAAGCTTACAGCACCTGGTGTTAGATTGTGAAGATTCCGGGGGGGGGGGGGTGTGCTTAAGAGTGGGTACCCGGGTTCGGATGGAGAGCCGGGTCGTGGGTTTAGCTGGCTTCGGGCCTGGCACCCCGGTGGGAGACCAGGGCTCCCTGGGTCCGAGTGGAGAGCAGGGCAAAAGGTACCCGGGTTCGGATGGAGAGCCGGGTCGTGGGTTTAGCTGGCTTCGGGCCTGGCACCCCGGTGGGGGCCCAAGGCTTCCTGGGTCCGAGTGGAGGGCCGGGCAAAACGACTTTCTGCTGTCCACACTTTGAAGATTTTACACTCGTGCCCCGGAAGTCACGTTAGAGGCTGGCCCAGGCCACCCCCTCCCCCTCCTGGGTGACAAGGCTCCCCGGGGCCGCGTGGAGAGCCAGGCAAAACGCCACATTGGGTGTTTTTCAGGTAGGGTAGGGCTCCTTTCCAGCACTATCCGCATGTTTTCAACACTTAATCAGGGGAGAGCGCGAACGCAGTCCCCCACTACCAGAAATTGTGCAGTCGAGATTCCCACATTTGGGGAATTCGCCCGGGTCAGCAAAGCACGGGGTGCAATGGCTGAGCCTCGCCGAGGGTGAACCACCTTCATGATCATGGTGTCTCCCCTGCCAGGTAAGTATGAGTTGTACATGCTGGCCATAGAGGAAAGCACTCAATCCACACACCAGTGCCCTGCCGGTCAGTCAACGACTAGTCCCCTCCACTAGGGCGTAACAATGGCCTCTTTGCGGTACCCAACAACCGAGTCTTAAAATTCCCCTTTAAGCACACACACAAGACACAGTGGCAGTATGTGAGCTTGTAGATATTAAGACTTTGACACATTTTGAGAACCTTCGATACTATTAGTTAAAGCGCTCACACCTATTTGCACTCAAGACAACCGAGCGCACCACCGTGCTCCATGTCATTTTCTTCAACAGCTGAGCTGGCCTTGTGCAATGGGCAAGGCCTTCCAAAAATATCCATAACTCATCAACGTCCCTCTCCACGGAAGTCTTTAGTAAAAGGCGAAAGGCTTATTCGTCATGAAGAGAGACCCGAGTAATTCTACCCGCTTGCCACAGCGGCCGGCAAAGCCTCTAGCCGCGCCGGTCAAGCGCTTAACGGCGCGCGTGCACGCACACACTTGGCGTGGGCAGCTCCGCAAAACAGCACATGCGTTATTTCACAGTCCGAGGTGGCCCTGTGCCCCCGCGGCTGGGTTTAAGGCGTCTTGGGTGGGTGGTTAAGAGCGGGTGTCCGGGTTGAAAGCGGGGCCTGTCGGATTGAGGGTGGGGTTTAATGATGTAGGCGTGGCCTATGCGCTTTTGGGGGCAAAAAGTTTTAGTGGTGCACAAAGATCTAGTGTTTAGCATGGCCATTCATGAATGACCATTGCTCATTCAGTATGCCGACATGAAAATGCATACAGCACCTGGTATTCCCAGGCGGTCTCCCATCCAAGTACTAACCAGGCCCGACCCTGCTTAGCTTCCGAGATCGGACGAGATCGGGTGTGTTCAGGGTGGTATGGCCGTAAGCAAAGGCAGCGGTGGCCGGTACGGCCCATATACAGCAGATGGCAGTAGCCAATGCGTTAATGAAAAGCTTACAGCACCTGGTGTTAGATTGTGAAGATTCCGGGGGGGGGGGGGGTGTGCTTAAGAGTGGGTACCCGGGTTCGGATGGAGAGCCGGGTCGTGGGTTTAGCTGGCTTCGGGCCTGGCACCCCGGTGGGAGACCAGGGCTCCCTGGGTCCGAGTGGAGAGCAGGGCAAAAGGTACCCGGGTTCGGATGGAGAGCCGGGTCGTGGGTTTAGCTGGCTTCGGGCCTGGCACCCCGGTGGGGGCCCAAGGCTTCCTGGGTCCGAGTGGAGGGCCGGGCAAAACGACTTTCTGCTGTCCACACTTTGAAGATTTTACACTCGTGCCCCGGAAGTCACGTTAGAGGCTGGCCCAGGCCACCCCCTCCCCCTCCTGGGTGACAAGGCTCCCCGGGGCCGCGTGGAGAGCCAGGCAAAACGCCACATTGGGTGTTTTTCAGGTAGGGTAGGGCTCCTTTCCAGCACTATCCGCATGTTTTCAACACTTAATCAGGGGAGAGCGCGAACGCAGTCCCCCACTACCAGAAATTGTGCAGTCGAGATTCCCACATTTGGGGAATTCGCCCGGGTCAGCAAAGCACGGGGTGCAATGGCTGAGCCTCGCCGAGGGTGAACCACCTTCATGATCATGGTGTCTCCCCTGCCAGGTAAGTATGAGTTGTACATGCTGGCCATAGAGGAAAGCACTCAATCCACACACCAGTGCCCTGCCGGTCAGTCAACGACTAGTCCCCTCCACTAGGGCGTAACAATGGCCTCTTTGCGGTACCCAACAACCGAGTCTTAAAATTCCCCTTTAAGCACACACACAAGACACAGTGGCAGTATGTGAGCTTGTAGATATTAAGACTTTGACACATTTTGAGAACCTTCGATACTATTAGTTAAAGCGCTCACACCTATTTGCACTCAAGACAACCGAGCGCACCACCGTGCTCCATGTCATTTTCTTCAACAGCTGAGCTGGCCTTGTGCAATGGGCAAGGCCTTCCAAAAATATCCATAACTCATCAACGTCCCTCTCCACGGAAGTCTTTAGTAAAAGGCGAAAGGCTTATTCGTCATGAAGAGAGACCCGAGTAATTCTACCCGCTTGCCACAGCGGCCGGCAAAGCCTCTAGCCGCGCCGGTCAAGCGCTTAACGGCGCGCGTGCACGCACACACTTGGCGTGGGCAGCTCCGCAAAACAGCACATGCGTTATTTCACAGTCCGAGGTGGCCCTGTGCCCCCGCGGCTGGGTTTAAGGCGTCTTGGGTGGGTGGTTAAGAGCGGGTGTCCGGGTTGAAAGCGGGGCCTGTCGGATTGAGGGTGGGGTTTAATGATGTAGGCGTGGCCTATGCGCTTTTGGGGGCAAAAAGTTTTAGTGGTGCACAAAGATCTAGTGTTTAGCATGGCCATTCATGAATGACCATTGCTCATTCAGTATGCCGACATGAAAATGCTTACAGCACCTGGTATTCCCAGGCGGTCTCCCATCCAAGTACTAACCAGGCCCGACCCTGCTTAGCTTCCGAGATCGGACGAGATCGGGCGTGTTCAGGGTGGTATGGCCGTAAGCAAAGGCAGCGGTGGCCGGTACGGCCCATATACAGCAGATGGCAGTAGCCAATGCGTTAATGAAAAGCTTACAGCACCTGGTGTTAGATTGTGAAGATTCCGGGGGGGGGGGGGGGGGGGGGTGCTTAAGAGTGGGTACCCGGGTTCGGATGGAGAGCCGGGTCGTGGGTTTAGCTGGCTTCGGGCCTGGCACCCCGGTGGGAGACCAGGGCTCCCTGGGTCCGAGTGGAGAGCAGGGCAAAAGGTACCCGGGTTCGGATGGAGAGCCGGGTCGTGGGTTTAGCTGGCTTCGGGCCTGGCACCCCGGTGGGGGCCCAAGGCTTCCTGGGTCCGAGTGGAGGGCCGGGGAAAACGACTTTCTGCTGTCCACACTTTGAAGATTTTACACTCGTGCCCCGGAAGTCACGTTAGAGGCTGGCCCAGGCCACCCCCTCCCCCTCCTGGGTGACAAGGCTCCCCGGGGCCGCGTGGAGAGCCAGGCAAAACGCCACATTGGGTGTTTTTCAGGTAGGGTAGGGCTCCTTTCCAGCACTATCCGCATGTTTTCAACACTTAATCAGGGGAGAGCGCGAACGCAGTCCCCCACTACCAGAAATTGTGCAGTCGAGATTCCCACATTTGGGGAATTCGCCCGGGTCAGCAAAGCACGGGGTGCAATGGCTGAGCCTCGCCGAGGGTGAACCACCTTCATGATCATGGTGTCTCCCCTGCCAGGTAAGTATGAGTTGTACATGCTGGCCATAGAGGAAAGCACTCAATCCACACACCAGTGCCCTGCCGGTCAGTCAACGACTAGTCCCCTCCACGAGGGCGTAACAATGGCCTCTTTGCGGTACCCAACAACCGAGTCTTAAAATTCCCCTTTAAGCACACACACAAGACACAGTGGCAGTATGTGAGCTTGTAGATATTAAGACTTTGACACATTTTGAGAACCTTCGATACTATTAGTTAAAGCGCTCACACCTATTTGCACTCAAGACAACCGAGCGCACCACCGTGCTCCATGTCATTTTCTTCAACAGCTGAGCTGGCCTTGTCCAATGGGCAAGGCCTTCCAAAAATATCCATAACTCATCAACGTCCCTCTCCACGGAAGTCTTTAGTAAAAGGCGAAAGGCTTATTCGTCATGAAGAGAGACCCGAGTAATTCTACCCGCTTGCCACAGCGGCCGGCAAAGCCTCTAGCCGCGCCGGTCAAACGCTTAACGGCGCGCGTGCACGCACACACTTGGCGTGGGCAGCTCCGCAAAACAGCACATGCGTTATTTCACAGTCCGAGGTGGCCCTGTGCCCCCGCGGCTGGGTTTAAGGCGTCTTGGGTGGGTGGTTAAGAGCGGGTGTCCGGGTTGAAAGCGGGGCCTGTCGGATTGAGGGTGGGGTTTAATGATGTAGGCGTGGCCTATGCGCTTTGGGGGGCAAAAAGTTTTAGTGGTGCACAAAGATCTAGTGTTTAGCATGGCCATTCATGAATGACCATTGCTCATTCAGTATGCCGACATGAAAATGCTTACAGCACCTGGTATTCCCAGGCGGTCTCCCATCCAAGTACTAACCAGGCCCGACCCTGCTTAGCTTCCGAGATCGGACGAGATCGGGCGTGTTCAGGGTGGTATGGCCGTAAGCAAAGGCAGCGGTGGCCGGTACGGCCCATATACAGCAGATGGCAGTAGCCAATGCGTTAATGAAAAGCTTACAGCACCTGGTGTTAGATTGTGAAGATTCCGGGGGGGGGGGGGGGGGGTGCTTAAGAGTGGGTACCCGGGTTCGGATGGAGAGCCGGGTCGTGGGTTTAGCTGGCTTCGGGCCTGGCACCCCGGTGGGAGACCAGGGCTCCCTGGGTCCGAGTGGAAAGCAGGGCAAAAGGTACCCGGGTTCGGATGGAGAGCCGGGTCGTGGGTTTAGCTGGCTTCGGGCCTGGCACCCCGGTGGGGGCCCAAGGCTTCCTGGGTCCGAGTGGAGGGCCGGGCAAAACGACTTTCTGCTGTCCACACTTTGAAGATTTTACACTCGTGCCCCGGAAGTCACGTTAGAGGCTGGCCCAGGCCACCCCCTCCCCCTCCCCCTCCTGGGTGACAAGGCTCCCCGGGGCCGCGTGGAGAGCCAGGCAAAACGCCACATTGGGTGTTTTTCAGGTAGGGTAGGGCTCCTTTCCAGCACTATCCGCATGTTTTCAACACTTAATCAGGGGAGAGCGCGAACGCAGTCCCCCACTACCAGAAATTGTGCAGTCGAGATTCCCACATTTGGGGAATTCGCCCGGGTCAGCAAAGCACGGGGTGCAATGGCTGAGCCTCGCCGAGGGTGAACCACCTTCATGATCATGGTGTCTCCCCTGCCAGGTAAGTATGAGTTGTACATGCTGGCCATAGAGGAAAGCACTCAATCCACACACCAGTGCCCTGCTGGTCAGTCAACGACTAGTCCCCTCCACGAGGGCGTAACAATGGCCTCTTTGCGGTACCCAACAACCGAGTCTTAAAATTCCCCTTTAAGCACACACACAAGACACAGTGGCAGTATGTGAGCTTGTAGATATTAAGACTTTGACACATTTTGAGAACCTTCGATACTATTAGTTAAAGCGCTCACACCTATTTGCACTCAAGACAACCGAGCGCACCACCGTGCTCCATGTCATTTTCTTCAACAGCTGAGCTGGCCTTGTGCAATGGGCAAGGCCTTCCAAAAATATCCATAACTCATCAACGTCCCTCTCCACGGAAGTCTTTAGTAAAAGGCGAAAGGCTTATTCGTCATGAAGAGAGACCCGAGTAATTCTACCCGCTTGCCACAGCGGCCGGCAAAGCCTCTAGCCGCGCCGGTCAAGCGCTTAACGGCGCGCGTGCACGCACACACTTGGCGTGGGCAGCTCCGCAAAACAGCACATGCGTTATTTCACAGTCCGAGGTGGCCCTGTGCCCCCGCGGCTGGGTTTAAGGCGTCTTGGGTGGGTGGTTAAGAGCGGGTGTCCGGGTTGAAAGCGGGGCCTGTCGGATTGAGGGTGGGGTTTAATGATGTAGGCGTGGCCTATGCGCTTTGGGGGGCAAAAAGTTTTAGTGGTGCACAAAGATCTAGTGTTTAGCATGGCCATTCATGAATGACCATTGCTCATTCAGTATGCCGACATGAAAATGCTTACAGCACCTGGTATTCCCAGGCGGTCTCCCATCCAAGTACTAACCAGGCCCGACCCTGCTTAGCTTCCGAGATCGGACGAGATCGGGCGTGTTCAGGGTGGTATGGCCGTAAGCAAAGGCAGCGGTGGCCGGTACGGCCCATATACAGCAGATGGCAGTAGCCAATGCGTTAATGAAAAGCTTACAGCACCTGGTGTTAGATTGTGAAGATTCCGGGGGGGGGGGGGGGGGGGTGCTTAAGAGTGGGTACCCGGGTTCGGATGGAGAGCCGGGTCGTGGGTTTAGCTGGCTTCGGGCCTGGCACCCCGGTGGGAGACCAGGGCTCCCTGGGTCCGAGTGGAAAGCAGGGCAAAAGGTACCCGGGTTCGGATGGAGAGCCGGGTCGTGGGTTTAGCTGGCTTCGGGCCTGGCACCCCGGTGGGGGCCCAAGGCTTCCTGGGTCCGAGTGGAGGGCCGGGCAAAACGACTTTCTGCTGTCCACACTTTGAAGATTTTACACTCGTGCCCCGGAAGTCACGTTAGAGGCTGGCCCAGGCCACCCCCTCCCCCTCCTGGGTGACAAGGCTCCCCGGGGCCGCGTGGAGAGCCAGGCAAAACGCCACATTGGGTGTTTTTCAGGTAGGGTAGGGCTCCTTTCCAGCACTATCCGCATGTTTTCAACACTTAATCAGGGGAGAGCGCGAACGCAGTCCCCCACTACCAGAAATTGTGCAGTCGAGATTCCCACATTTGGGGAATTCGCCCGGGTCAGCAAAGCACGGGGTGCAATGGCTGAGCCTCGCCGAGGGTGAACCACCTTCATGATCATGGTGTCTCCCCTGCCAGGTAAGTATGAGTTGTACATGCTGGCCATAGAGGAAAGCACTCAATCCACACACCAGTGCCCTGCTGGTCAGTCAACGACTAGTCCCCTCCACGAGGGCGTAACAATGGCCTCTTTGCGGTACCCAACAACCGAGTCTTAAAATTCCCCTTTAAGCACACACACAAGACACAGTGGCAGTATGTGAGCTTGTAGATATTAAGACTTTGACACATTTTGAGAACCTTCGATACTATTAGTTAAAGCGCTCACACCTATTTGCACTCAAGACAACCGAGCGCACCACCGTGCTCCATGTCATTTTCTTCAACAGCTGAGCTGGCCTTGTGCAATGGGCAAGGCCTTCCAAAAATATCCATAACTCATCAACGTCCCTCTCCACGGAAGTCTTTAGTAAAAGGCGAAAGGCTTATTCGTCATGAAGAGAGACCCGAGTAATTCTACCCGCTTGCCACAGCGGCCGGCAAAGCCTCTAGCCGCGCCGGTCAAGCGCTTAACGGCGCGCGTGCACGCACACACTTGGCGTGGGCAGCTCCGCAAAACAGCACATGCGTTATTTCACAGTCCGAGGTGGCCCTGTGCCCCCACGGCTGGGTTTAAGGCGTCTTGGGTGGGTGGTTAAGAGCGGGTGTCCGGGTTGAAAGCGGGGCCTGTCGGATTGAGGGTGGGGTTTAATGATGTAGGCGTGGCCTATGCGCTTTGGGGGGCAAAAAGTTTTAGTGGTGCACAAAGATCTAGTGTTTAGCATGGCCATTCATGAATGACCATTGCTCATTCAGTATGCCGACATGAAAATGCTTACAGCACCTGGTATTCCCAGGCGGTCTCCCATCCAAGTACTAACCAGGCCCGACCCTGCTTAGCTTCCGAGATCGGACGAGATCGGGCGTGTTCAGGGTGGTATGGCCGTAAGCAAAGGCAGCGGTGGCCGGTACGGCCCATATACAGCAGATGGCAGTAGCCAATGCGTTAATGAAAAGCTTACAGCACCTGGTGTTAGATTGTGAAGATTCCGGGGGGGGGGGGGGTGCTTAAGAGTGGGTACCCGGGTTCGGATGGAGAGCCGGGTCGTGGGTTTAGCTGGCTTCGGGCCTGGCACCCCGGTGGGAGACCAGGGCTCCCTGGGTCCGAGTGGAGAGCAGGGCAAAAGGTACCCGGGTTCGGATGGAGAGCCGGGTCGTGGGTTTAGCTGGCTTCGGGCCTGGCACCCCGGTGGGGGCCCAAGGCTTCCTGGGTCCGAGTGGAGGGCCGGGCAAAACGACTTTCTGCTGTCCACACTTTGAAGATTTTACACTCGTGCCCCGGAAGTCACGTTAGAGGCTGGCCCAGGCCACCCCCTCCCCCTCCTGGGTGACAAGGCTCCCCGGGGCCGCGTGGAGAGCCAGGCAAAACGCCACATTGGGTGTTTTTCAGGTAGGGTAGGGCTCCTTTCCAGCACTATCCGCATGTTTTCAACACTTAATCAGGGGAGAGCGCGAACGCAGTCCCCCACTACCAGAAATTGTGCAGTCGAGATTCCCACATTTGGGGAATTCGCCCGGGTCAGCAAAGCACGGGGTGCAATGGCTGAGCCTCGCCGAGGGTGAACCACCTTCATGATCATGGTGTCTCCCCTGCCAGGTAAGTATGAGTTGTACATGCTGGCCATAGAGGAAAGCACTCAATCCACACACCAGTGCCCTGCCGGTCAGTCAACGACTAGTCCCCTCCACGAGGGCGTAACAATGGCCTCTTTGCGGTACCCAACAACCGAGTCTTAAAATTCCCCTTTAAGCACACACACAAGACACAGTGGCAGTATGTGAGCTTGTAGATATTAAGACTTTGACACATTTTGAGAACCTTCGATACTATTAGTTAAAGCGCTCACACCTATTTGCACTCAAGACAACCGAGCGCACCACCGTGCTCCATGTCATTTTCTTCAACAGCTGAGCTGGCCTTGTGCTATGGGCAAGGCCTTCCAAAAATATCCATAACTCATCAACGTCCCTCTCCACGGAAGTCTTTAGTAAAAGGCGAAAGGCTTATTCGTCATGAAGAGAGACCCGAGTAATTCTACCCGCTTGCCACAGCGGCCGGCAAAGCCTCTAGCCGCGCCGGTCAAGCGCTTAACGGCGCGCGTGCACGCACACACTTGGCGTGGGCAGCTCCGCAAAACAGCACATGCGTTATTTCACAGTCCGAGGTGGCCCTGTGCCCCCGCGGCTGGGTTTAAGGCGTCTTGGGTGGGTGGTTAAGAGCGGGTGTCCGGGTTGAAAGCGGGGCCTGTCGGATTGAGGGTGGGGTTTAATGATGTAGGCGTGGCCTATGCGCTTTTGGGGGCAAAAAGTTTTAGTGGTGCACAAAGATCTAGTGTTTAGCATGGCCATTCATGAATGACCATTGCTCATTCAGTATGCCGACATGAAAATGCTTACAGCACCTGGTATTCCCAGGCGGTCTCCCATCCAAGTACTAACCAGGCCCGACCCTGCTTAGCTTCCGAGATCGGACGAGATCGGGCGTGTTCAGGGTGGTATGGCCGTAAGCAAAGGCAGCGGTGGCCGGTACGGCCCATATACAGCAGATGGCAGTAGCCAATGCGTTAATGAAAAGCTTACAGCACCTGGTGTTAGATTGTGAAGATTCCGGGGGGGGGGGGGGTGCTTAAGAGTGGGTACCCGGGTTCGGATGGAGAGCCGGGTCGTGGGTTTAGCTGGCTTCGGGCCTGGCACCCCGGTGGGAGACCAGGGCTCCCTGGGTCCGAGTGGAGAGCAGGGCAAAAGGTACCCGGGTTCGGATGGAGAGCCGGGTCGTGGGTTTAGCTGGCTTCGGGCCTGGCACCCCGGTGGGGGCCCAAGGCTTCCTGGGTCCGAGTGGAGGGCCGGGCAAAACGACTTTCTGCTGTCCACACTTTGAAGATTTTACACTCGTGCCCCGGAAGTCACGTTAGAGGCTGGCCCAGGCCACCCCCTCCCCCTCCTGGGTGACAAGGCTCCCCGGGGCCGCGTGGAGAGCCAGGCAAAACGCCACATTGGGTGTTTTTCAGGTAGGGTAGGGCTCCTTTCCAGCACTATCCGCATGTTTTCAACACTTAATCAGGGGAGAGCGCGAACGCAGTCCCCCACTACCAGAAATTGTGCAGTCGAGATTCCCACATTTGGGGAATTCGCCCGGGTCAGCAAAGCACGGGGTGCAATGGCTGAGCCTCGCCGAGGGTGAACCACCTTCATGATCATGGTGTCTCCCCTGCCAGGTAAGTATGAGTTGTACATGCTGGCCATAGAGGAAAGCACTCAATCCACACACCAGTGCCCTGCCGGTCAGTCAACGACTAGTCCCCTCCACTAGGGCGTAACAATGGCCTCTTTGCGGTACCCAACAACCGAGTCTTAAAATTCCCCTTTAAGCACACACACAAGACACAGTGGCAGTATGTGAGCTTGTAGATATTAAGACTTTGACACATTTTGAGAACCTTCGATACTATTAGTTAAAGCGCTCACACCTATTTGCACTCAAGACAACCGAGCGCACCACCGTGCTCCATGTCATTTTCTTCAACAGCTGAGCTGGCCTTGTGCAATGGGCAAGGCCTTCCAAAAATATCCATAACTCATCAACGTCCCTCTCCACAGAAGTCTTTAGTAAAAGGCGAAAGGCTTATTCGTCATGAAGAGAGACCCGAGTAATTCTACCCGCTTGCCACAGCGGCCGGCAAAGCCTCTAGCCGCGCCGGTCAAGCGCTTAACGGCGCGCGTGCACGCACACACTTGGCGTGGGCAGCTCCGCAAAACAGCACATGCGTTATTTCACAGTCCGAGGTGGCCCTGTGCCCCCGCGGCTGGGTTTAAGGCGTCTTGGGTGGGTGGTTAAGAGCGGGTGTCCGGGTTGAAAGCGGGGCCTGTCGGATTGAGGGTGGGGTTTAATGATGTAGGCGTGGCCTATGCGCTTTGGGGGGCAAAAAGTTTTAGTGGTGCACAAAGATCTAGTGTTTAGCATGGCCATTCATGAATGACCATTGCTCATTCAGTATGCCGACATGAAAATGCTTACAGCACCTGGTATTCCCAGGCGGTCTCCCATCCAAGTACTAACCAGGCCCGACCCTGCTTAGCTTCCGAGATCGGGCGTGTTCAGGGTGGTATGGCCGTAAGCAAAGGCAGCGGTGGCCGGTACGGCCCATATACAGCAGATGGCAGTAGCCAATGCGTTAATGAAAAGCTTACAGCACCTGGTGTTAGATTGTGAAGATTCCGGGGGGGGGGGGGGGGGGGGGGGTGTGCTTAAGAGTGGGTACCCGGGTTCGGATGGAGGGCCGGGTCGTGGGTTTAGCTGGCTTCGGGCCTGGCACCCCGGTGGGAGACCAGGGCTCCCTGGGTCCGAGTGGAGAGCAGGGCAAAAGGTACCCGGGTTCGGATGGAGAGCCGGGTCGTGGGTTTAGCTGGCTTCGGGCCTGGCACCCCGGTGGGGGCCCAAGGCTTCCTGGGTCCGAGTGGAGGGCCGGGCAAAACGACTTTCTGCTGTCCACACTTTGAAGATTTTACACTCGTGCCCCGGAAGTCACGTTAGAGGCTGGCCCAGGCCACCCCCTCCCCCTCCTGGGTGACAAGGCTCCCCGGGGCCGCGTGGAGAGCCAGGCAAAACGCCACATTGGGTGTTTTTCAGGTAGGGTAGGGCTCCTTTCCAGCACTATCCGCATGTTTTCAACACTTAATCAGGGGAGAGCGCGAACGCAGTCCCCCACTACCAGAAATTGTGCAGTCGAGATTCCCACATTTGGGGAATTCGCCCGGGTCAGCAAAGCACGGGGTGCAATGGCTGAGCCTCGCCGAGGGTGAACCACCTTCATGATCATGGTGTCTCCCCTGCCAGGTAAGTATGAGTTGTACATGCTGGCCATAGAGGAAAGCACTCAATCCACACACCAGTGCCCTGCCGGTCAGTCAACGACTAGTCCCCTCCACGAGGGCGTAACAATGGCCTCTTTGCGGTACCCAACAACCGAGTCTTAAAATTCCCCTTTAAGCACACACACAAGACACAGTGGCAGTATGTGAGCTTGTAGATATTAAGACTTTGACACATTTTGAGAACCTTCGATACTATTAGTTAAAGCGCTCACACCTATTTGCACTCAAGACAACCGAGCGCACCACCGTGCTCCATGTCATTTTCTTCAACAGCTGAGCTGGCCTTGTGCTATGGGCAAGGCCTTCCAAAAATATCCATAACTCATCAACGTCCCTCTCCACGGAAGTCTTTAGTAAAAGGCGAAAGGCTTATTCGTCATGAAGAGAGACCCGAGTAATTCTACCCGCTTGCCACAGCGGCCGGCAAAGCCTCTAGCCGCGCCGGTCAAGCGCTTAACGGCGCGCGTGCACGCACACACTTGGCGTGGGCAGCTCCGCAAAACAGCACATGCGTTATTTCACAGTCCGAGGTGGCCCTGTGCCCCCGCGGCTGGGTTTAAGGCGTCTTGGGTGGGTGGTTAAGAGCGGGTGTCCGGGTTGAAAGCGGGGCCTGTCGGATTGAGGGTGGGGTTTAATGATGTAGGCGTGGCCTATGCGCTTTTGGGGGCAAAAAGTTTTAGTGGTGCACAAAGATCTAGTGTTTAGCATGGCCATTCATGAATGACCATTGCTCATTCAGTATGCCGACATGAAAATGCTTACAGCACCTGGTATTCCCAGGCGGTCTCCCATCCAAGTACTAACCAGGCCCGACCCTGCTTAGCTTCCGAGATCGGACGAGATCGGGCGTGTTCAGGGTGGTATGGCCGTAAGCAAAGGCAGCGGTGGCCGGTACGGCCCATATACAGCAGATGGCAGTAGCCAATGCGTTAATGAAAAGCTTACAGCACCTGGTGTTAGATTGTGAAGATTCCGGGGGGGGGGGGGGGTGCTTAAGAGTGGGTACCCGGGTTCGGATGGAGAGCCGGGTCGTGGGTTTAGCTGGCTTCGGGCCTGGCACCCCGGTGGGAGACCAGGGCTCCCTGGGTCCGAGTGGAGAGCAGGGCAAAAGGTACCCGGGTTCGGATGGAGAGCCGGGTCGTGGGTTTAGCTGGCTTCGGGCCTGGCACCCCGGTGGGGGCCCAAGGCTTCCTGGGTCCGAGTGGAGGGCCGGGCAAAACGACTTTCTGCTGTCCACACTTTGAAGATTTTACACTCGTGCCCCGGAAGTCACGTTAGAGGCTGGCCCAGGCCACCCCCTCCCCCTCCTGGGTGACAAGGCTCCCCGGGGCGGCGTGGAGAGCCAGGCAAAACGCCACATTGGGTGTTTTTCAGGTAGGGTAGGGCTCCTTTCCAGCACTATCCGCATGTTTTCAACACTTAATCAGGGGAGAGCGCGAACGCAGTCCCCCACTACCAGAAATTGTGCAGTCGAGATTCCCACATTTGGGGAATTCGCCCGGGTCAGCAAAGCACGGGGTGCAATGGCTGAGCCTCGCTGAGGGTGAACCACCTTCATGATCATGGTGTCTCCCCTGCCAGGTAAGTATGAGTTGTACATGCTGGCCATAGAGGAAAGCACTCAATCCACACACCAGTGCCCTGCCGGTCAGTCAACGACTAGTCCCCTCCACTAGGGCGTAACAATGGCCTCTTTGCGGTACCCAACAACCGAGTCTTAAAATTCCCCTTTAAGCACACACACAAGACACAGTGGCAGTATGTGAGCTTGTAGATATTAAGACTTTGACACATTTTGAGAACCTTCGATACTATTAGTTAAAGCGCTCACACCTATTTGCACTCAAGACAACCGAGCGCACCACCGTGCTCCATGTCATTTTCTTCAACAGCTGAGCTGGCCTTGTGCAATGGGCAAGGCCTTCCAAAAATATCCATAACTCATCAACGTCCCTCTCCACGGAAGTCTTTAGTAAAAGGCGAAAGGCTTATTCGTCATGAAGAGAGACCCGAGTAATTCTACCCGCTTGCCACAGCGGCCGGCAAAGCCTCTAGCCGCGCCGGTCAAGCGCTTAACGGCGCGCGTGCACGCACACACTTGGCGTGGGCAGCTCCGCAAAACAGCACATGCGTTATTTCACAGTCCGAGGTGGCCCTGTGCCCCCGCGGCTGGGTTTAAGGCGTCTTGGGTGGGTGGTTAAGAGCGGGTGTCCGGGTTGAAAGCGGGGCCTGTCGGATTGAGGGTGGGGTTTAATGATGTAGGCGTGGCCTATGCGCTTTGGGGGGCAAAAAGTTTTAGTGGTGCACAAAGATCTAGTGTTTAGCATGGCCATTCATGAATGACCATTGCTCATTCAGTATGCCGACATGAAAATGCTTACAGCACCTGGTATTCCCAGGCGGTCTCCCATCCAAGTACTAACCAGGCCCGACCCTGCTTAGCTTCCGAGATCGGGCGTGTTCAGGGTGGTATGGCCGTAAGCAAAGGCAGCGGTGGCCGGTACGGCCCATATACAGCAGATGGCAGTAGCCAATGCGTTAATGAAAAGCTTACAGCACCTGGTGTTAGATTGTGAAGATTCCGGGGGGGGGGGGGGGGGGGGGGTGTGCTTAAGAGTGGGTACCCGGGTTCGGATGGAGAGCCGGGTCGTGGGTTTAGCTGGCTTCGGGCCTGGCACCCCGGTGGGAGACCAGGGCTCCCTGGGTCCGAGTGGAGAGCAGGGCAAAAGGTACCCGGGTTCGGATGGAGAGCCGGGTCGTGGGTTTAGCTGGCTTCGGGCCTGGCACCCCGGTGGGGGCCCAAGGCTTCCTGGGTCCGAGTGGAGGGCCGGGCAAAACGACTTTCTGCTGTCCACACTTTGAAGATTTTACACTCGTGCCCCGGAAGTCACGTTAGAGGCTGGCCCAGGCCACCCCCTCCCCCTCCTGGGTGACAAGGCTCCCCGGGGCCGCGTGGAGAGCCAGGCAAAACGCCACATTGGGTGTTTTTCAGGTAGGGTAGGGCTCCTTTCCAGCACTATCCGCATGTTTTCAACACTTAATCAGGGGAGAGCGCGAACGCAGTCCCCCACTACCAGAAATTGTGCAGTCGAGATTCCCACATTTGGGGAATTCGCCCGGGTCAGCAAAGCACGGGGTGCAATGGCTGAGCCTCGCCGAGGGTGAACCACCTTCATGATCATGGTGTCTCCCCTGCCAGGTAAGTATGAGTTGTACATGCTGGCCATAGAGGAAAGCACTCAATCCACACACCAGTGCCCCGCCGGTCAGTCAACGACTAGTCCCCTCCACGAGGGCGTAACAATGGCCTCTTTGCGGTACCCAACAACCGAGTCTTAAAATTCCCCTTTAAGCACACACACAAGACACAGTGGCAGTATGTGAGCTTGTAGATATTAAGACTTTGACACATTTTGAGAACCTTCGATACTATTAGTTAAAGCGCTCACACCTATTTGCACTCAAGACAACCGAGCGCACCACCGTGCTCCATGTCATTTTCTTCAACAGCTGAGCTGGCCTTGTGCTATGGGCAAGGCCTTCCAAAAATATCCATAACTCATCAACGTCCCTCTCCACGGAAGTCTTTAGTAAAAGGCGAAAGGCTTATTCGTCATGAAGAGAGACCCGAGTAATTCTACCCGCTTGCCACAGCGGCCGGCAAAGCCTCTAGCCGCGCCGGTCAAGCGCTTAACGGCGCGCGTGCACGCACACACTTGGCGTGGGCAGCTCCGCAAAACAGCACATGCGTTATTTCACAGTCCGAGGTGGCCCTGTGCCCCCGCGGCTGGGTTTAAGGCGTCTTGGGTGGGTGGTTAAGAGCGGGTGTCCGGGTTGAAAGCGGGGCCTGTCGGATTGAGGGTGGGGTTTAATGATGTAGGCGTGGCCTATGCGCTTTTGGGGGCAAAAAGTTTTAGTGGTGCACAAAGATCTAGTGTTTAGCATGGCCATTCATGAATGACCATTGCTCATTCAGTATGCCGACATGAAAATGCTTACAGCACCTGGTATTCCCAGGCGGTCTCCCATCCAAGTACTAACCAGGCCCGACCCTGCTTAGCTTCCGAGATCGGACGAGATCGGGCGTGTTCAGGGTGGCAGATGGCAGTAGCCAATGCGTTAATGAAAAGCTTACAGCACCTGGTGTTAGATTGTGAAGATTCCGGGGGGGGGGGGGGTGCTTAAGAGTGGGTACCCGGGTTCGGATGGAGAGCCGGGTCGTGGGTTTAGCTGGCTTCGGGCCTGGCACCCCGGTGGGAGACCAGGGCTCCCTGGGTCCGAGTGGAGAGCAGGGCAAAAGGTACCCGGGTTCGGATGGAGAGCCGGGTCGTGGGTTTAGCTGGCTTCGAGGTGGCCCTGTGCCCCCGCGGCTGGGTTTAAGGCGTCTTGGGTGGGTGGTTAAGAGCGGGTGTCCGGGTTGAAAGCGGGGCCTGTCGGATTGAGGGTGGGGTTTAATGATGTAGGCGTGGCCTATGCGCTTTTGGGGGCAAAAAGTTTTAGTGGTGCACAAAGATCTAGTGTTTAGCATGGCCATTCATGAATGACCATTGCTCATTCAGTATGCCGACATGAAAATGCTTACAGCACCTGGTATTCCCAGGCGGTCTCCCATCCAAGTACTAACCAGGCCCGACCCTGCTTAGCTTCCGAGATCGGACGAGATCGGGCGTGTTCAGGGTGGTATGGCCGTAAGCAAAGGCAGCGGTGGCCGGTACGGCCCATATACAGCAGATGGCAGTAGCCAATGCGTTAATGAAAAGCTTACAGCACCTGGTGTTAGATTGTGAAGATTCCGGGGGGGGGGGGGGGGGGGGTGCTTAAGAGTGGGTACCCGGGTTCGGATGGAGAGCCGGGTCGTGGGTTTAGCTGGCTTCGGGCCTGGCACCCCGGTGGGAGACCAGGGCTCCCTGGGTCCGAGTGGAGAGCAGGGCAAAAGGTACCCGGGTTCGGATGGAGAGCCGGGTCGTGGGTTTAGCTGGCTTCGGGCCTGGCACCCCGGTGGGGGCCCAAGGCTTCCTGGGTCCGAGTGGAGGGCCGGGCAAAACGACTTTCTGCTGTCCACACTTTGAAGATTTTACACTCGTGCCCCGGAAGTCACGTTAGAGGCTGGCCCAGGCCACCCCCTCCCCCTCCTGGGTGACAAGGCTCCCCGGGGCCGCGTGGAGAGCCAGGCAAAACGCCACATTGGGTGTTTTTCAGGTAGGGTAGGGCTCCTTTCCAGCACTATCCGCATGTTTTCAACACTTAATCAGGGGAGAGCGCGAACGCAGTCCCCCACTACCAGAAATTGTGCAGTCGAGATTCCCACATTTGGGGAATTCGCCCGGGTCAGCAAAGCACGGGGTGCAATGGCTGAGCCTCGCCGAGGGTGAACCACCTTCATGATCATGGTGTCTCCCCTGCCAGGTAAGTATGAGTTGTACATGCTGGCCATAGAGGAAAGCACTCAATCCACACACCAGTGCCCTGCCGGTCAGTCAACGACTAGTCCCCTCCACGAGGGCGTAACAATGGCCTCTTTGCGGTACCCAACAACCGAGTCTTAAAATTCCCCTTTAAGCACACACACAAGACACAGTGGCAGTATGTGAGCTTGTAGATATTAAGACTTTGACACATTTTGAGAACCTTCGATACTATTAGTTAAAGCGCTCACACCTATTTGCACTCAAGACAACCGAGCGCACCACCGTGCTCCATGTCATTTTCTTCAACAGCTTGTAGCGCTGCCACATATGTTAAAAGAAGGATTTATTTTATTTATGGCATTTAAAAGTGTATGTCACAGATATTGTATAATGGTCCTTAATTAACGCCATCCTTTAAGGGTAATGTCCTAATAGGTTTTATTTTGTTATTGTTTAAGGGGTGTTTTGAAAGCCTATGTTATGATTTGAGGGGATTGTTTTGATTGACTGGTCCGAGACTGTCTGACGCACGTAAAGTAGGCGTTGGTGGCCGGCCCGCGGGAGGAACGAACGAGAGAGGCAAACCGTCCAGGAAGTCCACAGGAGACCTAGACCAGTTTGATCATTATTTATTTAATAATTAACTCTACTCGGAACGCTATAGGTGGAAAATAGCTAAGGCCACACTGCCGCGCGCTGTACTTCACAAGAGAAAAGACTTGGTGAGACCGTTTATATTTTATTTTATACCCCGCGAGGATCCATTGTTGTTTTTTCCCTTGGGAGTCATTACTTTGTGGATTACGTCGTTGCTGGGGATCCCTTTACTTTTTGGATAACTTTTGGAGTAACGTTTTTGGATTGACATTGATTGATTGACACTTTTCGTTTGTTCTGGGACGGTTTGGAGCCGTTTGGATTCACGGAGCGATAAGGAACAATAGGAGCGTGCGGGCGCGTGCGCGAGATGCGGACTTTAATTACTCTTTTCTTACAGACCTATCTAATAAACTATTTAGCGGACGTACGTGCGTGCGTGCGTGCGTGCGGGCGCGAATCGAGGACATTCGGTTCAAAGGGTTTCAACTTGTTTTCATTCATCTGAGTTGGTTGTTGTTTATACCTGGCTGTATTATTATTTCTCCTTTGAGTAGATAAATACTATCATAACTTCATCACTACTTCGCTGTGTTCTTACTGAGTGTGTTTGCTGTCTAATGTCTATTGCCATTCCTGTCATTCAGCATAAATCAATTGTGTCGAAGGAGATCAGTCACTATCCCGTGCTTTAAAAAAGAGTAACAGTTAATTTAATTATTTAATCGTTACATAATGGTGGCCCATACGGGGACTGATTTAAATTGATTGATTGATTGATTGATCGATTGATTGATTAATTGATTTTGATAAGCTGGTTTGGTTTAGCTTTGCAATATGGCAACACCAGAAGGAGTAGAAACAAGTGACGTCGTGTCTACTCCTGTCCATGATTCTCCCTATACTCCAATGGTTGATAGCCTACCTGTAGTTCAGGGGGACCCAGATTTCACTTCGGGATCTTTCACCACAAGGAGAAGTCCCCCTCATGAAACCTCGTTAAGTGATTTGTATGTTGGGGATGAGAATCAAAGAGGGCAGGTTGATGCCCAGGTTGAACATGAAACCGATAATGAAAATAATGACAATGAAAATAATGACAATGAAAATGATGATGACGATGATGAAGATGATGATGATGATGATGATGATGATGGGAGGGATGAGAATGATGTGACTCATTACAATGAGCTTAAAGGGGAGGTGAATTCTCTAAAGGCTGATCATGATGAACTTAAAGGTGAGGTGACTTCTCTGAAGAGTGTTAATGGGGAACTTAAAGGTGAGGTGAAGTCTCTGGAAAAAAAATTGGCTAAGCTCGAAAATGATTTTAGAGCTTCCATAGCCAGTTCAGGGAACAGGGAGGCCCACCTAAGGCAGTCCATTGAATCTACTCTCACCAGACTAGGAGAAGATATGAGGGCAGACATGCAGAAACTGGAAAGGGATACAGTAAACTGTTTGTTACGCAGGGACGACAAGTGGAAGAAAGACCTTGCTAGGGCAAGACCTACTAGTACACCTGTAGCAAGCAGACCCCTAGAACTTTCCACAGATGTCAGCCCCATAGCGCCCCCTATACCATATAGTCAGCCTGGAGCGCATTCACTCTCCTCTCCGTCTTACTCCAAACCCCCGGTGCGGCTGGAGTTTCCTACGTTTGGTGCCACGACTGAAACTTCCGATGTCCTTGCCTTCATTGAGCAGTGTGAGACCTTCCTTGCCTTAAGACCCCTCTCCAACCGGGAACTTTTGGGAGCCCTGTCCTCCGTCTTCAAGGGGCCGGCACTCAGCTGGTGGCAGGCTGCTAAAAGCCAAGTCCACAATTGGGTCTCATTTAAAAATGCCTTCATGTCCGCTTTCCTCTCCTCTGACTACATGACAGAAGTGGAGGAGAGACTGAGGTCCATGGTGCAGAAACCAGAGCAATGTCTCAGGGACTTTGCATACGATTATCGTGCACTGTGCCTCAAGTGGAAGCGAGACATGCCGGAGGAGGATATAGTGAGACGCATCTTGAGTAACATCAACCCTAAAGTGGCTGGCTGCCTGCGGGGCACTGTGACGACAGTGACCGAGCTAGTAAAGGTGGGGTCCATGGTGGAGAAGGACTTCTCAGGAACCCAGGACTACTGGCAGAGGGTGAAGGCGAGTACTGACAAACAGGGTAAGGAGAAGAAGAAACAGTCGGCGAAGACCATAGCAGAGCTTTCTCTAGTGCAACACAAGAGCTGCAAAAAGAAAGAACATAAGCTCCTGTTGGTCCCAGTTACCATCAAGGGAATCCCAGTAGAGGCAGTGGTGGACACTGGGAGTTCTTTCACCCTGATTAAGGAAAGTCTGTGGAAGCGAGTCATGCTACCAGACGAAACCTTACCGGTTGTCAGACAGGGTTTTGTCCTAGCTGATGGCTCAGCTCATCAGGCCCTGGGCAAGAAAGACCTCGGGTTCAACTGGCATGGGGTGAAAAGAACCATCGACACCCATGTGATGCAAGATCGCCATCTTGTGTTCCCACTGATCCTTGGGCTAGATTTCCTTGCCGAGACCGGTGCCATTCTTGATCTGGCTAAGAATAGGTATGGGTTGAAGACTGGACAAGGTTATACCTATTATCCTTTCTTAAGCCAGAAGGCCAACTCCAGCTTGTGGGACAAGTCTCCCACCATCATCTACCAACCAGGCATCCGCCTCTATTATGCCTTGCCTCCAGGAGAGATGAGAAGTTGCTGGGCCTCTACGGTCAACCCAGAGTTACGGGTTCCTTATGACACGGACTGTCCGGAGGAGCTCCTACAGCTCATGGGTGACTGGCCTGCAGTCACCTCCAGTAAACTGGGGAAGACATCTGTGGAGAAGCACACCATCTTCGTGCAGGATGAAGTGCCTGTACGATGCAAGGCGTATCGTGTGTCTCCACAGAAGAAGAAAGTCATAGAGGAACATGTGGAGAAGATGCTGGTGGATGGGATCATTGAGCCGTCACAGTCAGCTTGGTCATCACCTGTAGTTCTGGTGAACAAACCAGACGGGTCCTACAGATTCTGTGTGGACTACCGAAGGGTGAACGCCAAAACGCTGCCAGACGCTTATCCGATGCCCATCATTCACGACATCCTTGAATCCTTGGAAGGGGCCTCATGGTTCAGTTCCTTGGACTTGCAGTCTGGATACTGGCAGGTGGCGATGGCAAAGGAGAGCAAGGCGAAGACTGCTTTCATTACATCTCTTGGACTTTTCCAGTTTAAGGCCATGCCATTCGGTCTGCGGAATGCGGCAGCCTCCTTTCAGCGGCTGATGGAGACGGTCTTGTCGGAGTTGAGGGGAAAGCTATGCTTTGTCTACATCGATGACATCATCGTGTACTCTCACTCCAAAGAACAACATCTTAGAGACTTGGAATCCGTCTTCCAGAAGTTGCATGCCGCCAATCTCAGCCTCAACATGAAGAAGTGCCACTTTTTCAAACGAGAGCTGATGTTCTTGGGGCATATTGTCTCCAACAGAGGCGTAGAGGTTGATCCATCTAAGACCCAGGCTGTATCTGACTATCCTGTCCCTCGGGATCTGAAGGCTGTACAGCGTTTCTTGGGGCTTGCGGGATGGTACCACAAATTCATTCCCCGTTTTGCCGATATGGCAGCCCCTCTCAACAATCTGAAGAGGAAGGGAGTGGAATGGAACTGGACCAGCCAGTGCCAAGACAGCATGGAAGCTCTGAAGCAGGCGTTGAAGAGCTCCCCAGTGTTGGCGCAACCCAATACATCACTACCATTCCAGGTACACACGGATGCCAGCGAAGTGGGTCTCGGAGCCATCCTCTCCCAGACCACCGACGATGGTGAGCATGTAATTGCTTACGCGTCGAGGGGACTCCGAGGCCCAGAACGGAATTATTCCACTTCTGAGAAGGAGTGCCTGGCTGTGGTCTGGGCTGTGGAAAAGTGGAGGCACTATCTGGAGGGACCAGAGTTCACAGTCTTCACGGACCATGCTGCACTGTCCTGGGCTTTCAACTGCCCGAAGACCACCTCTCGACTGACTCGTTGGATACTCCGACTGCAACAATTCACCTTCAAGGTTCATTATCGGAGGGGCTGTCTTAACGTCGCCCCGGATGCACTGTCCCGTGCTTATGAGCCACTCTCCATTCACTCCTCACCCTGTCTTGTCATGTCCACGAAAAGCCCCTCGGACTTGCCGACCACATTGGCAGAATTGGCGACGGCCCAAGGAACAGACCAGGTTGTGATGGACCTGAGGAGAGACAGCGGTCGGACAACATCTCCACCCGATCGCATCGGCTTCTGTAACCACCAAGGGCTATTGTACCGAAGAGTACCGCTGAAGAACCAGGGAGAAAAGTGGCAGTTGGTCGTTCCGCAGACTCTGGTGGCAGAATTCCTGAGGTACTTCCACGACAATCCGTTGGGGGGTCATCTGGGTCGCCTGAAGACCCTCTTAAGAGTGCTGGAGGTTGCCTGGTGGCCAATGGTCCGGAAGGACGTATGGGATCACACAAAGACTTGTGTGACCTGCCAGCAATACAAGGCAGACAACACCAAGCCGGCAGGGCTACTACAGAGCACTCAAGTCACCGCTCCCGGAGTGATGTTAGGCGTCGACCTGATGGGTCCATTCCCCAGGAGCAAAGCCGGCAACGTTTACCTCTTGGTAGTGGTGGACTATTACTCCAAATGGGTAGAGATGTTCCCCTTGAGAGACAGCAAAACACCTCGTCTCATCAAGATCCTCAGGGAGGAAATCTTCACCCGCTGGGGGGTGCCCTCGTACCTCGTTTCGGACAGAGGACCTCAATTCACTGCCAACTTGTTGATGGACCTCTGCAAGGCTTGGGGTGTTGTCCAGAAACTCACCACCAGTTACCACCCACAAACCAACCTTACAGAACGCATCAACCGGACATTGAAAACCATGATTGCATCATTCGTCGGCCAGCACCATAACACCTGGGACCAGTGGCTACCAGAGTTCCGCTTCGCCCTCAACACAGCCCAACAGGAAACCACTGGGAAAGTCCCTGCTGAGCTGGCTTTGGGTCGGAAGCTCCAAGGCCCACTGGAGAGGCTGATCAATAAACCACCGTCTCCTGCAGACCAAGCCGCATACAACCTGGTGGAGAGACAACAGAAGATGGCGGAGGAGGTCCGGAGGAGAGTGGGTGTGCACCAGGCTAGACAAGCTAGGTATTATAATTCCCGCAGGAAAGAAGCGCACTTTCTAGCGGGTGACCTAGTCTGGGTCAGGACTCATCCTCTCTCGAAGGCCAGCGACAAGTTCTCCGCCAAGCTAGCGCCCAAGTGGGAGGGGCCAGCTAAAATACTGAGAAAATTAGGGCCGGTGAATTACCGAATCGGATGGAATAACCCACCTGATAAACAGGACACTATCAATGTGGTGAATATAAAAAGGTTCTATGGTACCTCACCCTAGTAGCCGATGGCTGGAGGGGGGGTCTATGTAGCGCTGCCACATATGTTAAAAGAAGGATTTATTTTATTTATGGCATTTAAAAGTGTATGTCACAGATATTGTATAATGGTCCTTAATTAACGCCATCCTTTAAGGGTAATGTCCTAATAGGTTTTATTTTGTTATTGTTTAAGGGGTGTTTTGAAAGCCTATGTTATGATTTGAGGGGATTGTTTTGATTGACTGGTCCGAGACTGTCTGACGCACGTAAAGTAGGCGTTGGTGGCCGGCCCGCGGGAGGAACGAACGAGAGAGGCAAACCGTCCAGGAAGTCCACAGGAGACCTAGACCAGTTTGATCATTATTTATTTAATAATTAACTCTACTCGGAACGCTATAGGTGGAAAATAGCTAAGGCCACACTGCCGCGCGCTGTACTTCACAAGAGAAAAGACTTGGTGAGACCGTTTATATTTTATTTTATACCCCGCGAGGATCCATTGTTGTTTTTTCCCTTGGGAGTCATTACTTTGTGGATTACGTCGTTGCTGGGGATCCCTTTACTTTTTGGATAACTTTTGGAGTAACGTTTTTGGATTGACATTGATTGATTGACACTTTTCGTTTGTTCTGGGACGGTTTGGAGCCGTTTGGATTCACGGAGCGATAAGGAACAATAGGAGCGTGCGGGCGCGTGCGCGAGATGCGGACTTTAATTACTCTTTTCTTACAGACCTATCTAATAAACTATTTAGCGGACGTACGTGCGTGCGTGCGTGCGTGCGGGCGCGAATCGAGGACATTCGGTTCAAAGGGTTTCAACTTGTTTTCATTCATCTGAGTTGGTTGTTGTTTATACCTGGCTGTATTATTATTTCTCCTTTGAGTAGATAAATACTATCATAACTTCATCACTACTTCGCTGTGTTCTTACTGAGTGTGTTTGCTGTCTAATGTCTATTGCCATTCCTGTCATTCAGCATAAATCAATTGTGTCGAAGGAGATCAGTCACTATCCCGTGCTTTAAAAAAGAGTAACAGTTAATTTAATTATTTAATCGTTACAAGCTGAGCTGGCCTTGTGCTATGGGCAAGGCCTTCCAAAAATATCCATAACTCATCAACGTCCCTCTCCACGGAAGTCTTTAGTAAAAGGCGAAAGGCTTATTCGTCATGAAGAGAGACCCGAGTAATTCTACCCGCTTGCCACAGCGGCCGGCAAAGCCTCTAGCCGCGCCGGTCAAGCGCTTAACGGCGCGCGTGCACGCACACACTTGGCGTGGGCAGCTCCGCAAAACAGCACATGCGTTATTTCACAGTCCGAGGTGGCCCTGTGCCCCCGCGGCTGGGTTTAAGGCGTCTTGGGTGGGTGGTTAAGAGCGGGTGTCCGGGTTGAAAGCGGGGCCTGTCGGATTGAGGGTGGGGTTTAATGATGTAGGCGTGGCCTATGCGCTTTGGGGGGCAAAAAGTTTTAGTGGTGCACAAAGATCTAGTGTTTAGCATGGCCATTCATGAATGACCATTGCTCATTCAGTATGCCGACATGAAAATGCTTACAGCACCTGGTATTCCCAGGCGGTCTCCCATCCAAGTACTAACCAGGCCCGACCCTGCTTAGCTTCCGAGATCGGACGAGATCGGGCGTGTTCAGGGTGGTATGGCCGTAAGCAAAGGCAGCGGTGGCCGGTACGGCCCATATACAGCAGATGGCAGTAGCCAATGCGTTAATGAAAAGCTTACAGCACCTGGTGTTAGATTGTGAAGATTCCGGGGGGGGGGGGGGGGGGTGCTTAAGAGTGGGTACCCGGGTTCGGATGGAGAGCCGGGTCGTGGGTTTAGCTGGCTTCGGGCCTGGCACCCCGGTGGGAGACCAGGGCTCCCTGGGTCCGAGTGGAGAGCAGGGCAAAAGGTACCCGGGTTCGGATGGAGAGCCGGGTCGTGGGTTTAGCTGGCTTCGGGCCTGGCACCCCGGTGGGGGCCCAAGGCTTCCTGGGTCCGAGTGGAGGGCCGGGCAAAACGACTTTCTGCTGTCCACACTTTGAAGATTTTACACTCGTGCCCCGGAAGTCACGTTAGAGGCTGGCCCAGGCCACCCCCTCCCCCTCCTGGGTGACAAGGCTCCCCGGGGCCGCGTGGAGAGCCAGGCAAAACGCCACATTGGGTGTTTTTCAGGTAGGGTAGGGCTCCTTTCCAGCACTATCCGCATGTTTTCAACACTTAATCAGGGGAGAGCGCGAACGCAGTCCCCCACTACCAGAAATTGTGCAGTCGAGATTCCCACATTTGGGGAATTCGCCCGGGTCAGCAAAGCACGGGGTGCAATGGCTGAGCCTCGCCGAGGGTGAACCACCTTCATGATCATGGTGTCTCCCCTGCCAGGTAAGTATGAGTTGTACATGCTGGCCATAGAGGAAAGCACTCAATCCACACACCAGTGCCCTGCCGGTCAGTCAACGACTAGTCCCCTCCACGAGGGCGTAACAATGGCCTCTTTGCGGTACCCAACAACCGAGTCTTAAAATTCCCCTTTAAGCACACACACAAGACACAGTGGCAGTATGTGAGCTTGTAGATATTAAGACTTTGACACATTTTGAGAACCTTCGATACTATTAGTTAAAGCGCTCACACCTATTTGCACTCAAGACAACCGAGCGCACCACCGTGCTCCATGTCATTTTCTTCAACAGCTGAGCTGGCCTTGTGCTATGGGCAAGGCCTTCCAAAAATATCCATAACTCATCAACGTCCCTCTCCACGGAAGTCTTTAGTAAAAGGCGAAAGGCTTATTCGTCATGAAGAGAGACCCGAGTAATTCTACCCGCTTGCCACAGGGGCCGGCAAAGCCTCTAGCCGCGCCGGTCAAGCGCTTAACGGCGCGCGTGCACGCACACACTTGGCGTGGGCAGCTCCGCAAAACAGCACATGCGTTATTTCACAGTCCGAGGTGGCCCTGTGCCCCCGCGGCTGGGTTTAAGGCGTCTTGGGTGGGTGGTTAAGAGCGGGTGTCCGGGTTGAAAGCGGGGCCTGTCGGATTGAGGGTGGGGTTTAATGATGTAGGCGTGGCCTATGCGCTTTGGGGGGCAAAAAGTTTTAGTGGTGCACAAAGATCTAGTGTTTAGCATGGCCATTCATGAATGACCATTGCTCATTCAGTATGCCGACATGAAAATGCTTACAGCACCTGGTATTCCCAGGCGGTCTCCCATCCAAGTACTAACCAGGCCCGACCCTGCTTAGCTTCCGAGATCGGACGAGATCGGGCGTGTTCAGGGTGGTATGGCCGTAAGCAAAGGCAGCGGTGGCCGGTACGGCCCATATACAGCAGATGGCAGTAGCCAATGCGTTAATGAAAAGCTTACAGCACCTGGTGTTAGATTGTGAAGATTCCGGGGGGGGGGGGGGGGGGTGCTTAAGAGTGGGTACCCGGGTTCGGATGGAGAGCCGGGTCGTGGGTTTAGCTGGCTTCGGGCCTGGCACCCCGGTGGGAGACCAGGGCTCCCTGGGTCCGAGTGGAGAGCAGGGCAAAAGGTACCCGGGTTCGGATGGAGAGCCGGGTCGTGGGTTTAGCTGGCTTCGGGCCTGGCACCCCGGTGGGGGCCCAAGGCTTCCTGGGTCCGAGTGGAGGGCCGGGCAAAACGACTTTCTGCTGTCCACACTTTGAAGATTTTACACTCGTGCCCCGGAAGTCACGTTAGAGGCTGGCCCAGGCCACCCCCTCCCCCTCCTGGGTGACAAGGCTCCCCGGGGCCGCGTGGAGAGCCAGGCAAAACGCCACATTGGGTGTTTTTCAGGTAGGGTAGGGCTCCTTTCCAGCACTATCCGCATGTTTTCAACACTTAATCAGGGGAGAGCGCGAACGCAGTCCCCCACTACCAGAAATTGTGCAGTCGAGATTCCCACATTTGGGGAATTCGCCCGGGTCAGCAAAGCACGGGGTGCAATGGCTGAGCCTCGCCGAGGGTGAACCACCTTCATGATCATGGTGTCTCCCCTGCCAGGTAAGTATGAGTTGTACATGCTGGCCATAGAGGAAAGCACTCAATCCACACACCAGTGCCCTGCCGGTCAGTCAACGACTAGTCCCCTCCACGAGGGCGTAACAATGGCCTCTTTGCGGTACCCAACAACCGAGTCTTAAAATTCCCCTTTAAGCACACACACAAGACACAGTGGCAGTATGTGAGCTTGTAGATATTAAGACTTTGACACATTTTGAGAACCTTCGATACTATTAGTTAAAGCGCTCACACCTATTTGCACTCAAGACAACCGAGCGCACCACCGTGCTCCATGTCATTTTCTTCAACAGCTGAGCTGGCCTTGTGCAATGGGCAAGGCCTTCCAAAAATATCCATAACTCATCAACGTCCCTCTCCACGGAAGTCTTTAGTAAAAGGCGAAAGGCTTATTCGTCATGAAGAGAGACCCGAGTAATTCTACCCACTTGCCACAGCGGCCGGCAAAGCCTCTAGCCGCGCCGGTCAAGGGCTTAACGGCGCGCGTGCACGCACACACTTGGCGTGGGCAGCTCCGCAAAACAGCACATGCGTTATTTCACAGTCCGAGGTGGCCCTGTGCCCCCGCGGCTGGGTTTAAGGCGTCTTGGGTGGGTGGTTAAGAGCGGGTGTCCGGGTTGAAAGCGGGGCCTGTCGGATTGAGGGTGGGGTTTAATGATGTAGGCGTGGCCTATGCGCTTTGGGGGGCAAAAAGTTTTAGTGGTGCACAAAGATCTAGTGTTTAGCATGGCCATTCATGAATGACCATTGCTCATTCAGTATGCCGACATGAAAATGCTTACAGCACCTTGTATTCCCAGGCGGTCTCCCATCCAAGTACTAACCAGGCCCGACCCTGCTTAGCTTCCGAGATCGGACGAGATCGGGCGTGTTCAGGGTGGTATGGCCGTAAGCAAAGGCAGCGGTGGCCGGTACGGCCCATATACAGCAGATGGCAGTAGCCAGTGCGTTAATGAAAAGCTTACAGCACCTGGTGTTAGATTGTGAAGATTCCGGGGGGGGGGGGGGGGGGGGTGCTTAAGAGTGGGTACCCGGGTTCGGATGGAGAGCCGGGTCGTGGGTTTAGCTGGCTTCGGGCCTGGCACCCCGGTGGGAGACCAGGGCTCCCTGGGTCCGAGTGGAGAGCAGGGCAAAAGGTACCCGGGTTCGGATGGAGAGCCGGGTCGTGGGTTTAGCTGGCTTCGGGCCTGGCACCCCGGTGGGGGCCCAAGGCTTCCTGGGTCCGAGTGGAGGGCCGGGCAAAACGACTTTCTGCTGTCCACACTTTGAAGATTTTACACTCGTGCCCCGGAAGTCACGTTAGAGGCTGGCCCAGGCCACCCCCTCCCCCTCCTGGGTGACAAGGCTCCCCGGGGCCGCGTGGAGAGCCAGGCAAAACGCCACATTGGGTGTTTTTCAGGTAGGGTAGGGCTCCTTTCCAGCACTATCCGCATGTTTTCAACACTTAATCAGGGGAGAGCGCGAACGCAGTCCCCCACTACCAGAAATTGTGCAGTCGAGATTCCCACATTTGGGGAATTCGCCCGGGTCAGCAAAGCACGGGGTGCAATGGCTGAGCCTCGCCGAGGGTGAACCACCTTCATGATCATGGTGTCTCCCCTGCCAGGTAAGTATGAGTTGTACATGCTGGCCATAGAGGAAAGCACTCAATCCACACACCAGTGCCCTGCCGGTCAGTCAACGACTAGTCCCCTCCACGAGGGCGTAACAATGGCCTCTTTGCGGTACCCAACAACCGAGTCTTAAAATTCCCCTTTAAGCACACACACAAGACACAGTGGCAGTATGTGAGCTTGTAGATATTAAGACTTTGACACATTTTGAGAACCTTCGATACTATTAGTTAAAGCGCTCACACCTATTTGCACTCAAGACAACCGAGCGCACCACCGTGCTCCATGTCATTTTCTTCAACAGCTGAGCTGGCCTTGTGCTATGGGCAAGGCCTTCCAAAAATATCCATAACTCATCAACGTCCCTCTCCACGGAAGTCTTTAGTAAAAGGCGAAAGGCTTATTCGTCATGAAGAGAGACCCGAGTAATTCTACCCGCTTGCCACAGCGGCCGGCAAAGCCTCTAGCCGCGCCGGTCAAGCGCTTAACGGCGCGCGTGCACGCACACACTTGGCGTGGGCAGCTCCGCAAAACAGCACATGCGTTATTTCACAGTCCGAGGTGGCCCTGTGCCCCCGCGGCTGGGTTTAAGGCGTCTTGGGTGGGTGGTTAAGAGCGGGTGTCCGGGTTGAAAGCGGGGCCTGTCGGATTGAGGGTGGGGTTTAATGATGTAGGCGTGGCCTATGCGCTTTGGGGGGCAAAACGTTTTAGTGGTGCACAAAGATCTAGTGTTTAGCATGGCCATTCATGAATGACCATTGCTCATTCAGTATGCCGACATGAAAATGCTTACAGCACCTGGTATTCCCAGGCGGTCTCCCATCCAAGTACTAACCAGGCCCGACCCTGCTTAGCTTCCGAGATCGGACGAGATCGGGCGTGTTCAGGGTGGTATGGCCGTAAGCAAAGGCAGCGGTGGCCGGTACGGCCCATATACAGCAGATGGCAGTAGCCAATGCGTTAATGAAAAGCTTACAGCACCTGGTGTTAGATTGTGAAGATTCCGGGGGGGGGGGTGCTTAAGAGTGGGTACCCGGGTTCGGATGGAGAGCCGGGTCGTGGGTTTAGCTGGCTTCGGGCCTGGCACCCCGGTGGGAGACCAGGGCTCCCTGGGTCCGAGTGGAGAGCAGGGCAAAAGGTACCCGGGTTCGGATGGAGAGCCGGGTCGTGGGTTTAGCTGGCTTCGGGCCTGGCACCCCGGTGGGGGCCCAAGGCTTCCTGGGTCCGAGTGGAGGGCCGGGCAAAACGACTTTCTGCTGTCCACACTTTGAAGATTTTACACTCGTGCCCCGGAAGTCACGTTAGAGGCTGGCCCAGGCCACCCCCTCCCCCTCCTGGGTGACAAGGCTCCCCGGGGCCGCGTGGAGAGCCAGGCAAAACGCCACATTGGGTGTTTTTCAGGTAGGGTAGGGCTCCTTTCCAGCACTATCCGCATGTTTTCAACACTTAATCAGGGGAGAGCGCGAACGCAGTCCCCCACTACCAGAAATTGTGCAGTCGAGATTCCCACATTTGGGGAATTCGCCCGGGTCAGCAAAGCACGGGGTGCAATGGCTGAGCCTCGCCGAGGGTGAACCACCTTCATGATCATGGTGTCTCCCCTGCCAGGTAAGTATGAGTTGTACATGCTGGCCATAGAGGAAAGCACTCAATCCACACACCAGTGCCCTGCCGGTCAGTCAACGACTAGTCCCCTCCACGAGGGCGTAACAATGGCCTCTTTGCGGTACCCAACAACCGAGTCTTAAAATTCCCCTTTAAGCACACACACAAGACACAGTGGCAGTATGTGAGCTTGTAGATATTAAGACTTTGACACATTTTGAGAACCTTCGATACTATTAGTTAAAGCGCTCACACCTATTTGCACTCAAGACAACCGAGCGCACCACCGTGCTCCATGTCATTTTCTTCAACAGCTGAGCTGGCCTTGTGCAATGGGCAAGGCCTTCCAAAAATATCCATAACTCATCAACGTCCCTCTCCACGGAAGTCTTTAGTAAAAGGCGAAAGGCTTATTCGTCATGAAGAGAGACCCGAGTAATTCTACCCGCTTGCCACAGCGGCCGGCAAAGCCTCTAGCCGCGCCGGTCAAGGGCTTAACGGCGCGCGTGCACGCACACACTTGGCGTGGGCAGCTCCGCAAAACAGCACATGCGTTATTTCACAGTCCGAGGTGGCCCTGTGCCCCCGCGGCTGGGTTTAAGGCGTCTTGGGTGGGTGGTTAAGAGCGGGTGTCCGGGTTGAAAGCGGGGCCTGTCGGATTGAGGGTGGGGTTTAATGATGTAGGCGTGGCCTATGCGCTTTGGGGGGCAAAAAGTTTTAGTGGTGCACAAAGATCTAGTGTTTAGCATGGCCATTCATGAATGACCATTGCTCATTCAGTATGCCGACATGAAAATGCTTACAGCACCTGGTATTCCCAGGCGGTCTCCCATCCAAGTACTAACCAGGCCCGACCCTGCTTAGCTTCCGAGATCGGACGAGATCGGGCGTGTTCAGGGTGGTATGGCCGTAAGCAAAGGCAGCGGTGGCCGGTACGGCCCATATACAGCAGATGGCAGTAGCCAATGCGTTAATGAAAAGCTTACAGCACCTGGTGTTAGATTGTGAAGATTCCGGGGGGGGGGGGGGGGGGGGGTGCTTAAGAGTGGGTACCCGGGTTCGGATGGAGAGCCGGGTCGTGGGTTTAGCTGGCTTCGGGCCTGGCACCCCGGTGGGAGACCAGGGCTCCCTGGGTCCGAGTGGAGAGCAGGGCAAAAGGTACCCGGGTTCGGATGGAGAGCCGGGTCGTGGGTTTAGCTGGCTTCGGGCCTGGCACCCCGGTGGGGGCCCAAGGCTTCCTGGGTCCGAGTGGAGGGCCGGGCAAAACGACTTTCTGCTGTCCACACTTTGAAGATTTTACACTCGTGCCCCGGAAGTCACGTTAGAGGCTGGCCCAGGCCACCCCCTCCCCCTCCTGGGTGACAAGGCTCCCCGGGGCCGCGTGGAGAGCCAGGCAAAACACCACATTGGGTGTTTTTCAGGTAGGGTAGGGCTCCTTTCCAGCACTATCCGCATGTTTTCAACACTTAATCAGGGGAGAGCGCGAACGCAGTCCCCCACTACCAGAAATTGTGCAGTCGAGATTCCCACATTTGGGGAATTCGCCCGGGTCAGCAAAGCACGGGGTGCAATGGCTGAGCCTCGCCGAGGGTGAACCACCTTCATGATCATGGTGTCTCCCCTGCCAGGTAAGTATGAGTTGTACATGCTGGCCATAGAGGAAAGCACTCAATCCACACACCAGTGCCCTGCCGGTCAGTCAACGACTAGTCCCCTCCACGAGGGCGTAACAATGGCCTCTTTGCGGTACCCAACAACCGAGTCTTAAAATTCCCCTTTAAGCACACACACAAGACACAGTGGCAGTATGTGAGCTTGTAGATATTAAGACTTTGACACATTTTGAGAACCTTCGATACTATTAGTTAAAGCGCTCACACCTATTTGCACTCAAGACAACCGAGCGCACCACCGTGCTCCATGTCATTTTCTTCAACAGCTGAGCTGGCCTTGTGCAATGGGCAAGGCCTTCCAAAAATATCCATAACTCATCAACGTCCCTCTCCACGGAAGTCTTTAGTAAAAGGCGAAAGGCTTATTCGTCATGAAGAGAGACCCGAGTAATTCTACCCACTTGCCACAGCGGCCGGCAAAGCCTCTAGCCGCGCCGGTCAAGGGCTTAACGGCGCGCGTGCACGCACACACTTGGCGTGGGCAGCTCCGCAAAACAGCACATGCGTTATTTCACAGTCCGAGGTGGCCCTGTGCCCCCGCGGCTGGGTTTAAGGCGTCTTGGGTGGGTGGTTAAGAGCGGGTGTCCGGGTTGAAAGCGGGGCCTGTCGGATTGAGGGTGGGGTTTAATGATGTAGGCGTGGCCTATGCGCTTTGGGGGGCAAAAAGTTTTAGTGGTGCACAAAGATCTAGTGTTTAGCATGGCCATTCATGAATGACCATTGCTCATTCAGTATGCCGACATGAAAATGCTTACAGCACCTTGTATTCCCAGGCGGTCTCCCATCCAAGTACTAACCAGGCCCGACCCTGCTTAGCTTCCGAGATCGGACGAGATCGGGCGTGTTCAGGGTGGTATGGCCGTAAGCAAAGGCAGCGGTGGCCGGTACGGCCCATATACAGCAGATGGCAGTAGCCAGTGCGTTAATGAAAAGCTTACAGCACCTGGTGTTAGATTGTGAAGATTCCGGGGGGGGGGGGGGGGGGGGGGTGCTTAAGAGTGGGTACCCGGGTTCGGATGGAGAGCCGGGTCGTGGGTTTAGCTGGCTTCGGGCCTGGCACCCCGGTGGGAGACCAGGGCTCCCTGGGTCCGAGTGGAGAGCAGGGCAAAAGGTACCCGGGTTCGGATGGAGAGCCGGGTCGTGGGTTTAGCTGGCTTCGGGCCTGGCACCCCGGTGGGGGCCCAAGGCTTCCTGGGTCCGAGTGGAGGGCCGGGCAAAACGACTTTCTGCTGTCCACACTTTGAAGATTTTACACTCGTGCCCCGGAAGTCACGTTAGAGGCTGGCCCAGGCCACCCCCTCCCCCTCCTGGGTGACAAGGCTCCCCGGGGCCGCGTGGAGAGCCAGGCAAAACGCCACATTGGGTGTTTTTCAGGTAGGGTAGGGCTCCTTTCCAGCACTATCCGCATGTTTTCAACACTTAATCAGGGGAGAGCGCGAACGCAGTCCCCCACTACCAGAAATTGTGCAGTCGAGATTCCCACATTTGGGGAATTCGCCCGGGTCAGCAAAGCACGGGGTGCAATGGCTGAGCCTCGCCGAGGGTGAACCACCTTCATGATCATGGTGTCTCCCCTGCCAGGTAAGTATGAGTTGTACATGCTGGCCATAGAGGAAAGCACTCAATCCACACACCAGTGCCCTGCCGGTCAGTCAACGACTAGTCCCCTCCACGAGGGCGTAACAATGGCCTCTTTGCGGTACCCAACAACCGAGTCTTAAAATTCCCCTTTAAGCACACACACAAGACACAGTGGCAGTATGTGAGCTTGTAGATATTAAGACTTTGACACATTTTGAGAACCTTCGATACTATTAGTTAAAGCGCTCACACCTATTTGCACTCAAGACAACCGAGCGCACCACCGTGCTCCATGTCATTTTCTTCAACAGCTGAGCTGGCCTTGTGCTATGGGCAAGGCCTTCCAAAAATATCCATAACTCATCAACGTCCCTCTCCACGGAAGTCTTTAGTAAAAGGCGAAAGGCTTATTCGTCATGAAGAGAGACCCGAGTAATTCTACCCGCTTGCCACAGCGGCCGGCAAAGCCTCTAGCCGCGCCGGTCAAGCGCTTAACGGCGCGCGTGCACGCACACACTTGGCGTGGGCAGCTCCGCAAAACAGCACATGCGTTATTTCACAGTCCGAGGTGGCCCTGTGCCCCCGCGGCTGGGTTTAAGGCGTCTTGGGTGGGTGGTTAAGAGCGGGTGTCCGGGTTGAAAGCGGGGCCTGTCGGATTGAGGGTGGGGTTTAATGATGTAGGCGTGGCCTATGCGCTTTGGGGGGCAAAACGTTTTAGTGGTGCACAAAGATCTAGTGTTTAGCATGGCCATTCATGAATGACCATTGCTCATTCAGTATGCCGACATGAAAATGCTTACAGCACCTGGTATTCCCAGGCGGTCTCCCATCCAAGTACTAACCAGGCCCGACCCTGCTTAGCTTCCGAGATCGGACGAGATCGGGCGTGTTCAGGGTGGTATGGCCGTAAGCAAAGGCAGCGGTGGCCGGTACGGCCCATATACAGCAGATGGCAGTAGCCAATGCGTTAATGAAAAGCTTACAGCACCTGGTGTTAGATTGTGAAGATTCCGGGGGGGGGGGTGCTTAAGAGTGGGTACCCGGGTTCGGATGGAGAGCCGGGTCGTGGGTTTAGCTGGCTTCGGGCCTGGCACCCCGGTGGGAGACCAGGGCTCCCTGGGTCCGAGTGGAGAGCAGGGCAAAAGGTACCCGGGTTCGGATGGAGAGCCGGGTCGTGGGTTTAGCTGGCTTCGGGCCTGGCACCCCGGTGGGGGCCCAAGGCTTCCTGGGTCCGAGTGGAGGGCCGGGCAAAACGACTTTCTGCTGTCCACACTTTGAAGATTTTACACTCGTGCCCCGGAAGTCACGTTAGAGGCTGGCCCAGGCCACCCCCTCCCCCTCCTGGGTGACAAGGCTCCCCGGGGCCGCGTGGAGAGCCAGGCAAAACGCCACATTGGGTGTTTTTCAGGTAGGGTAGGGCTCCTTTCCAGCACTATCCGCATGTTTTCAACACTTAATCAGGGGAGAGCGCGAACGCAGTCCCCCACTACCAGAAATTGTGCAGTCGAGATTCCCACATTTGGGGAATTCGCCCGGGTCAGCAAAGCACGGGGTGCAATGGCTGAGCCTCGCCGAGGGTGAAACACCTTCATGATCATGGTGTCTCCCCTGCCAGGTAAGTATGAGTTGTACATGCTGGCCATAGAGGAAAGCACTCAATCCACACACCAGTGCCCTGCCGGTCAGTCAACGACTAGTCCCCTCCACGAGGGCGTAACAATGGCCTCTTTGCGGTACCCAACAACCGAGTCTTAAAATTCCCCTTTAAGCACACACACAAGACACAGTGGCAGTATGTGAGCTTGTAGATATTAAGACTTTGACACATTTTGAGAACCTTCGATACTATTAGTTAAAGCGCTCACACCTATTTGCACTCAAGACAACCGAGTGCACCACCGTGCTCCATGTCATTTTCTTCAACAGCTGAGCTGGCCTTGTGCAATGGGCAAGGCCTTCCAAAAATATCCATAACTCATCAACGTCCCTCTCCACGGAAGTCTTTAGTAAAAGGCGAAAGGCTTATTCGTCATGAAGAGAGACCCGAGTAATTCTACCCGCTTGCCACAGCGGCCGGCAAAGCCTCTAGCCGCGCCGGTCAAGGGCTTAACGGCGCGCGTGCACGCACACACTTGGCGTGGGCAGCTCCGCAAAACAGCACATGCGTTATTTCACAGTCCGAGGTGGCCCTGTGCCCCCGCGGCTGGGTTTAAGGCGTCTTGGGTGGGTGGTTAAGAGCGGGTGTCCGGGTTGAAAGCGGGGCCTGTCGGATTGAGGGTGGGGTTTAATGATGTAGGCGTGGCCTATGCGCTTTGGGGGGCAAAAAGTTTTAGTGGTGCACAAAGATCTAGTGTTTAGCATGGCCATTCATGAATGACCATTGCTCATTCAGTATGCCGACATGAAAATGCTTACAGCACCTGGTATTCCCAGGCGGTCTCCCATCCAAGTACTAACCAGGCCCGACCCTGCTTAGCTTCCGAGATCGGACGAGATCGGGCGTGTTCAGGGTGGTATGGCCGTAAGCAAAGGCAGCGGTGGCCGGTACGGCCCATATACAGCAGATGGCAGTAGCCAATGCGTTAATGAAAAGCTTACAGCACCTGGTGTTAGATTGTGAAGATTCCGGGGGGGGGGGGGGGGGGGTGCTTAAGAGTGGGTACCCGGGTTCGGATGGAGAGCCGGGTCGTGGGTTTAGCTGGCTTCGGGCCTGGCACCCCGGTGGGAGACCAGGGCTCCCTGGGTCCGAGTGGAGAGCAGGGCAAAAGGTACCCGGGTTCGGATGGAGAGCCGGGTCGTGGGTTTAGCTGGCTTCGGGCCTGGCACCCCGGTGGGGGCCCAAGGCTTCCTGGGTCCGAGTGGAGGGCCGGGCAAAACGACTTTCTGCTGTCCACACTTTGAAGATTTTACACTCGTGCCCCGGAAGTCACGTTAGAGGCTGGCCCAGGCCACCCCCTCCCCCTCCTGGGTGACAAGGCTCCCCGGGGCCGCGTGGAGAGCCAGGCAAAACGCCACATTGGGTGTTTTTCAGGTAGGGTAGGGCTCCTTTCCAGCACTATCCGCATGTTTTCAACACTTAATCAGGGGAGAGCGCGAACGCAGTCCCCCACTACCAGAAATTGTGCAGTCGAGATTCCCACATTTGGGGAATTCGCCAGGGTCAGCAAAGCACGGGGTGCAATGGCTGAGCCTCGCCGAGGGTGAACCACCTTCATGATCATGGTGTCTCCCCTGCCAGGTAAGTATGAGTTGTACATGCTGGCCATAGAGGAAAGCACTCAATCCACACACCAGTGCCCTGCCGGTCAGTCAACGACTAGTCCCCTCCACGAGGGCGTAACAATGGCCTCTTTGCGGTACCCAACAACCGAGTCTTAAAATTCCCCTTTAAGCACACACACAAGACACAGTGGCAGTATGTGAGCTTGTAGATATTAAGACTTTGACACATTTTGAGAACCTTCGATACTATTAGTTAAAGCGCTCACACCTATTTGCACTCAAGACAACCGAGCGCACCACCGTGCTCCATGTCATTTTCTTCAACAGCTGAGCTGGCCTTGTGCTATGGGCAAGGCCTTCCAAAAATATCCATAACTCATCAACGTCCCTCTCCACGGAAGTCTTTAGTAAAAGGCGAAAGGCTTATTGGTCATGAAGAGAGACCCGAGTAATTCTACCCGCTTGCCACAGCGGCCGGCAAAGCCTCTAGCCGCGCCGGTCAAGCGCTTAACGGCGCGCGTGCACGCACACACTTGGCGTGGGCAGCTCCGCAAAACAGCACATGCGTTATTTCACAGTCCGAGGTGGCCCTGTGCCCCCGCGGCTGGGTTTAAGGCGTCTTGGGTGGGTGGTTAAGAGCGGGTGTCCGGGTTGAAAGCGGGGCCTGTCGGATTGAGGGTGGGGTTTAATGATGTAGGCGTGGCCTATGCGCTTTGGGGGGCAAAAAGTTTTAGTGGTGCACAAAGATCTAGTGTTTAGCATGGCCATTCATGAATGACCATTGCTCATTCAGTATGCCGACATGAAAATGCTTACAGCACCTGGTATTCCCAGGCGGTCTCCCATCCAAGTACTAACCAGGCCCGACCCTGCTTAGCTTCCGAGATCGGACGAGATCGGGCGTGTTCAGGGTGGTATGGCCGTAAGCAAAGGCAGCGGTGGCCGGTACGGCCCATATACAGCAGATGGCAGTAGCCAATGCGTTAATGAAAAGCTTACAGCACCTGGTGTTAGATTGTGAAGATTCCGGGGGGGGGGGGGTGCTTAAGAGTGGGTACCCGGGTTCGGATGGAGAGCCGGGTCGTGGGTTTAGCTGGCTTCGGGCCTGGCACCCCGGTGGGAGACCAGGGCTCCCTGGGTCCGAGTGGAGAGCAGGGCAAAAGGTACCCGGGTTCGGATGGAGAGCCGGGTGGTGGGTTTAGCTGGCTTCGGGCCTGGCACCCCGGTGGGGGCCCAAGGCTTCCTGGGTCCGAGTGGAGGGCCGGGCAAAACGACTTTCTGCTGTCCACACTTTGAAGATTTTACACTCGTGCCCCGGAAGTCACGTTAGAGGCTGGCCCAGGCCACCCCCTCCCCCTCCTGGGTGACAAGGCTCCCCGGGGCCGCGTGGAGAGCCAGGCAAAACGCCACATTGGGTGTTTTTCAGGTAGGGTAGGGCTCCTTTCCAGCACTATCCGCATGTTTTCAACACTTAATCAGGGGAGAGCGCAAACGCAGTCCCCCACTACCAGAAATTGTGCAGTCGAGATTCCCACATTTGGGGAAATCGCCCGGGTCAGCAAAGCACGGGGTGCAATGGCTGAGCCTCGCCGAGGGTGAACCACCTTCATGATCATGGTGTCTCCCCTGCCAGGTAAGTATGAGTTGTACATGCTGGCCATAGAGGAAAGCACTCAATCCACACACCAGTGCCCTGCCGGTCAGTCAACGACTAGTCCCCTCCACGAGGGCGTAACAATGGCCTCTTTGCGGTACCCAACAACCGAGTCTTAAAATTCCCCTTTAAGCACACACACAAGACACAGTGGCAGTATGTGAGCTTGTAGATATTAAGACTTTGACACATTTTGAGAACCTTCGATACTATTAGTTAAAGCGCTCACACCTATTTGCACTCAAGACAACCGAGCGCACCACCGTGCTCCATGTCATTTTCTTCAACAGCTGAGCTGGCCTTGTGCAATGGGCAAGGCCTTCCAAAAATATCCATAACTCATCAACGTCCCTCTCCACGGAAGTCTTTAGTAAAAGGCGAAAGGCTTATTCGTCATGAAGAGAGACCCGAGTAATTCTACCCGCTTGCCACAGCGGCCGGCAAAGCCTCTAGCCGCGCCGGTCAAGCGCTTAACGGCGCGCGTGCACGCACACACTTGGCGTGGGCAGCTCCGCAAAACAGCACATGCGTTATTTCACAGTCCGAGGTGGCCCTGTGCCCCCGCGGCTGGGTTTAAGGCGTCTTGGGTGGGTGGTTAAGAGCGGGTGTCCGGGTTGAAAGCGGGGCCTGTCGGATTGAGGGTGGGGTTTAATGATGTAGGCGTGGCCTATGCGCTTTGGGGGGCAAAAAGTTTTAGTGGTGCACAAAGATCTAGTGTTTAGCATGGCCATTCATGAATGACCATTGCTCATTCAGTATGCCGACATGAAAATGCTTACAGCACCTGGTATTCCCAGGCGGTCTCCCATCCAAGTACTAACCAGGCCCGACCCTGCTTAGCTTTCGAGATCGGACGAGATCGGGCGTGTTCAGGGTGGTATGGCCGTAAGCAAAGGCAGCGGTGGCCGGTACGGCCCATATACAGCAGATGGCAGTAGCCAATGCGTTAATGAAAAGCTTACAGCACCTGGTGTTAGATTGTGAAGATTCCGGGTGGGGGGGGGGTTGTGCTTAAGAGTGGGTACCCGGGTTCGGATGGAGAGCCGGGTCGTGGGTTTAGCTGGCTTCGGGCCTGGCACCCCGGTGGGAGACCAGGGCTCCCTGGGTCCGAGTGGAGAGCAGGGCAAAAGGTACCCGGGTTCGGATGGAGAGCCGGGTCGTGGGTTTAGCTGGCTTCGGGCCTGGCACCCCGGTGGGGGCCCAAGGCTTCCTGGGTCCGAGTGGAGGGCCGGGCAAAACGACTTTCTGCTGTCCACACTTTGAAGATTTTACACTCGTGCCCCGGAAGTCACGTTAGAGGCTGGCCCAGGCCACCCCCTCCCCCTCCTGGGTGACAAGGCTCCCCGGGGCCGCGTGGAGAGCCAGGCAAAACGCCACATTGGGTGTTTTTCAGGTAGGGTAGGGCTCCTTTCCAGCACTATCCGCATGTTTTCAACACTTAATCAGGGGAGAGCGCAAACGCAGTCCCCCACTACCAGAAATTGTGCAGTCGAGATTCCCACATTTGGGGAATTTGCCCGGGTCAGCAAAGCACGGGGTGCAATGGCTGAGCCTCGCCGAGGGTGAACCACCTTCATGATCATGGTGTCTCCCCTGCCAGGTAAGTATGAGTTGTACATGCTGGCCATAGAGGAAAGCACTCAATCCACACACCAGTGCCCTGCCGGTCAGTCAACGACTAGTCCCCTCCACGAGGGCGTAACAATGGCCTCTTTGCGGTACCCAACAACCGAGTCTTAAAATTCCCCTTTAAGCACACACACAAGACACAGTGGCAGTATGTGAGCTTGTAGATATTAAGACTTTGACACATTTTGAGAACCTTCGATACTATTAGTTAAAGCGCTCACACCTATTTGCACTCAAGACAACCGAGCGCACCACCGTGCTCCATGTCATTTTCTTCAACAGCTGAGCTGGCCTTGTGCAATGGGCAAGGCCTTCCAAAAATATCCATAACTCATCAACGTCCCTCTCCACGGAAGTCTTTAGTAAAAGGCGAAAGGCTTATTCGTCATGAAGAGAGACCCGAGTAATTCTACCCGCTTGCCACAGCGGCCGGCAAAGCCTCTAGCCGCGCCGGTCAAGCGCTTAACGGCGCGCGTGCACGCACACACTTGGCGTGGGCAGCTCCGCAAAACAGCACATGCGTTATTTCACAGTCCGAGGTGGCCCTGTGCCCCCGCGGCTGGGTTTAAGGCGTCTTGGGTGGGTGGTTAAGAGCGGGTGTCCGGGTTGAAAGCGGGGCCTGTCGGATTGAGGGTGGGGTTTAATGATGTAGGCGTGGCCTATGCGCTTTGGGGGGCAAAAAGTTTTAGTGGTGCACAAAGATCTAGTGTTTAGCATGGCCATTCATGAATGACCATTGCTCATTCAGTATGCCGACATGAAAATGCTTACAGCACCTGGTATTCCCAGGCGGTCTCCCATCCAAGTACTAACCAGGCCCGACCCTGCTTAGCTTCCGAGATCGGACGAGATCGGGCGTGTTCAGGGTGGTATGGCCGTAAGCAAAGGCAGCGGTGGCCGGTACGGCCCATATACAGCAGATGGCAGTAGCCAATGCGTTAATGAAAAGCTTACAGCACCTGGTGTTAGATTGTGAAGATTCCGGGGGGGGGGGGGGGGGGGTGCTTAAGAGTGGGTACCCGGGTTCGGATGGAGAGCCGGGTCGTGGGTTTAGCTGGCTTCGGGCCTGGCACCCCGGTGGGAGACCAGGGCTCCCTGGGTCCGAGTGGAGAGCAGGGCAAAAGGTACCCGGGTTCGGATGGAGAGCCGGGTCGTGGGTTTAGCTGGCTTCGGGCCTGGCACCCCGGTGGGGGCCCAAGGCTTCCTGGGTCCGAGTGGAGGGCCGGGCAAAACGACTTTCTGCTGTCCACACTTTGAAGATTTTACACTCGTGCCCCGGAAGTCACGTTAGAGGCTGGCCCAGGCCACCCCCTCCCCCTCCTGGGTGACAAGGCTCCCCGGGGCCGCGTGGAGAGCCAGGCAAAACGCCACATTGGGTGTTTTTCAGGTAGGGTAGGGCTCCTTTCCAGCACTATCCGCATGTTTTCAACACTTAATCAGGGGAGAGCGCGAACGCAGTCCCCCACTACCAGAAATTGTGCAGTCGAGATTCCCACATTTGGGGAATTCGCCCAGGTCAGCAAAGCACGGGGTGCAATGGCTGAGCCTCGCCGAGGGTGAACCACCTTCATGATCATGGTGTCTCCCCTGCCAGGTAAGTATGAGTTGTACATGCTGGCCATAGAGGAAAGCACTCAATCCACACACCAGTGCCCTGCCGGTCAGTCAACGACTAGTCCCCTCCACTAGGGCGTAACAATGGCCTCTTTGCGGTACCCAACAACCGAGTCTTAAAATTCCCCTTTAAGCACACACACAAGACACAGTGGCAGTATGTGAGCTTGTAGATATTAAGACTTTGACACATTTTGAGAACCTTCGATACTATTAGTTAAAGCGCTCACACCTATTTGCACTCAAGACAACCGAGCGCACCACCCTGCTCCATGTCATTTTCTTCAACAGCTGAGCTGGCCTTGTGCTATGGGCAAGGCCTTCCAAAAATATCCATAACTCATCAACGTCCCTCTCCACGGAAGTCTTTAGTAAAAGGCGAAAGGCTTATTCGTCATGAAGAGAGACCCGAGTAATTCTACCCGCTTGCCACAGCGGCCGGCAAAGCCTCTAGCCGCGCCGGCCAAGCGCTTAACGGCGCGCGTGCACGCACACACTTGGCGTGGGCAGCTCCGCAAAACAGCACATGCGTTATTTCACAGTCCGAGGTGGCCCTGTGCCCCCGCGGCTGGGTTTAAGGCGTCTTGGGTGGGTGGTTAAGAGCGGGTGTCCGGGTTGAAAGCGGGGCCTGTCGGATTGAGGGTGGGGTTTAATGATGTAGGCGTGGCCTATGCGCTTTGGGGGGCAAAAAGTTTTAGTGGTGCACAAAGATCTAGTGTTTAGCATGGCCATTCATGAATGACCATTGCTCATTCAGTATGCCGACATGAAAATGCTTACAGCACCTGGTATTCCCAGGCGGTCTACCATCCAAGTACTAACCAGGCCCGACCCTGCTTAGCTTCCGAGATCGGACGAGATCGGGCGTGTTCAGGGTGGTATGGCCGTAAGCAAAGGCAGCGGTGGCCGGTACGGCCCATATACAGCAGATGGCAGTAGCCAATGCGTTAATGAAAAGCTTACAGCACCTGGTGTTAGATTGTGAAGATTCCGGGGGGGGGTGCTTAAGAGTGGGTACCCGGGTTCGGATGGAGAGCCGGGTCGTGGGTTTAGCTGGCTTCGGGCCTGGCACCCCGGTGGGAGACCAGGGCTCCCTGGGTCCGAGTGGAGAGCAGGGCAAAAGGTACCCGGGTTCGGATGGAGAGCCGGGTCGTGGGTTTAGCTGGCTTCGGGCCTGGCACCCCGGTGGGGGCCCAAGGCTTCCTGGGTCCGAGTGGAGGGCCGGGCAAAACGACTTTCTGCTGTCCACACTTTGAAGATTTTACACTCGTGCCCCGGAAGTCACGTTAGAGGCTGGCCCAGGCCACCCCCTCCCCCTCCTGGGTGACAAGGCTCCCCGGGGCCGCGTGGAGAGCCAGGCAAAACGCCACATTGGGTGTTTTTCAGGTAGGGTAGGGCTCCTTTCCAGCACTATCCGCATGTTTTCAACACTTAATCAGGGGAGAGCGCGAACGCAGTCCCCCACTACCAGAAATTGTGCAGTCGAGATTCCCACATTTGGGGAATTCGCCCGGGTCAGCAAAGCACGGGGTGCAATGGCTGAGCCTCGCCGAGGGTGAACCACCTTCATGATCATGGTGTCTCCCCTGCCAGGTAAGTATGAGTTGTACATGCTGGCCATAGAGGAAAGCACTCAATCCACACACCAGTGCCCTGCCGGTCAGTCAACGACTAGTCCCCTCCACTAGGGCGTAACAATGGCCTCTTTGCGGTACCCAACAACCGAGTCTTAAAATTCCCCTTTAAGCACACACACAAGACACAGTGGCAGTATGTGAGCTTGTAGATATTAAGACTTTGACACATTTTGAGAACCTTCGATACTATTAGTTAAAGCGCTCACACCTATTTGCACTCAAGACAACCGAGCGCACCACCGTGCTCCATGTCATTTTCTTCAACAGCTGAGCTGGCCTTGTGCAATGGGCAAGGCCTTCCAAAAATATCCATAACTCATCAACGTCCCTCTCCACGGAAGTCTTTAGTAAAAGGCGAAAGGCTTATTCGTCATGAAGAGAGACCCGAGTAATTCTACCCGCTTGCCACAGCGGCCGGCAAAGCCTCTAGCCGCGCCGGTCAAGCGCTTAACGGTGCGCATGCACGCACACACTTGGCGTGGGCAGCTCCGCAAAACAGCACATGCGTTATTTCACAGTCCGAGGTGGCCCTGTGCCCCCGCGGCTGGGTTTAAGGCGTCTTGGGTGGGTGGTTAAGAGCGGGTGTCCGGGTTGAAAGCGGGGCCTGTCGGATTGAGGGTGGGGTTTAATGATGTAGGCGTGGCCTATGCGCTTTGGGGGGCAAAAAGTTTTAGTGGTGCACAAAGATCTAGTGTTTAGCATGGCCATTCATGAATGACCATTGCTCATTCAGTATGCCGACATGAAAATGCTTACAGCACCTGGTATTCCCAGGCGGTCTCCCATCCAAGTACTAACCAGGCCCGACCCTGCTTAGCTTCCGAGATCGGACGAGATCGGGCGTGTTCAGGGTGGTATGGCCGTAAGCAAAGGCAGCGGTGGCCGGTACGGCCCATATACAGCAGATGGCAGTAGCCAATGCGTTAATGAAAAGCTTACAGCACCTGGTGTTAGATTGTGAAGATTCCGGGGGGGGGGGGGGTGCTTAAGAGTGGGTACCCGGGTTCGGATGGAGAGCCGGGTCGTGGGTTTAGCTGGCTTCGGGCCTGGCACCCCGGTGGGAGACCAGGGCTCCCTGGGTCCGAGTGGAGAGCAGGGCAAAAGGTACCCGGGTTCGGATGGAGAGCCGGGTCGTGGGTTTAGCTGGCTTCGGGCCTGGCACCCCGGTGGGGGCCCAAGGCTTCCTGGGTCCGAGTGGAGGGCCGGGCAAAACGACTTTCTGCTGTCCACACTTTGAAGATTTTACACTCGTGCCCCGGAAGTCACGTTAGAGGCTGGCCCAGGCCACCCCCTCCCCCTCCTGGGTGACAAGGCTCCCCGGGGCCGCGTGGAGAGCCAGGCAAAACGCCACATTGGGTGTTTTTCAGGTAGGGTAGGGCTCCTTTCCAGCACTATCCGCATGTTTTCAACACTTAATCAGGGGAGAGCGCGAACGCAGTCCCCCACTACCAGAAATTGTGCAGTCGAGATTCCCACATTTGGGGAATTCGCCCGGGTCAGCAAAGCACGGGGTGCAATGGCTGAGCCTCGCCGAGGGTGAACCACCTTCATGATCATGGTGTCTCCCCTGCCAGGTAAGTATGAGTTGTACATGCTGGCCATAGAGGAAAGCACTCAATCCACACACCAGTGCCCTGCCGGTCAGTCAACGACTAGTCCCCTCCACGAGGGCGTAACAATGGCCTCTTTGCGGTATCCAACAACCGAGTCTTAAAATTCCCCTTTAAGCACACACACAAGACACAGTGGCAGTATGTGAGCTTGTAGATATTAAGACTTTGACACATTTTGAGAACCTTCGATACTATTAGTTAAAGCGCTCACACCTATTTGCACTCAAGACAACCGAGCGCACCACCGTGCTCCATGTCATTTTCTTCAACAGCTGAGCTGGCCTTGTGCAATGGGCAAGGCCTTCCAAAAATATCCATAACTCATCAACGTCCCTCTCCACGGAAGTCTTTAGTAAAAGGCGAAAGGCTTATTCGTCATGAAGAGAGACCCGAGTAATTCTACCCGCTTGCCACAGCGGCCGGCAAAGCCTCTAGCCGCGCCGGTCAAGCGCTTAACGGCGCGCGTGCACGCACACACTTGGCGTGGGCAGCTCCGCAAAACAGCACATGCGTTATTTCACAGTCCGAGGTGGCCCTGTGCCCCCGCGGCTGGGTTTAAGGCGTCTTGGGTGGGTGGTTAAGAGCGGGTGTCCGGGTTGAAAGCGGGGCCTGTCGGATTGAGGGTGGGGTTTAATGATGTAGGCGTGGCCTATGCGCTTTGGGGGGCAAAAAGTTTTAGTGGTGCACAAAGATCTAGTGTTTAGCATGGCCATTCATGAATGACCATTGCTCATTCAGTATGCCGACATGAAAATGCTTACAGCACCTGGTATTCCCAGGCGGTCTCCCATCCAAGTACTAACCAGGCCCGACCCTGCTTAGCTTCCGAGATCGGACGAGATCGGGCGTGTTCAGGGTGGTATGGCCGTAAGCAAAGGCAGCGGTGGCCGGTACGGCCCATATACAGCAGATGGCAGTAGCCAATGCGTTAATGAAAAGCTTACAGCACCTGGTGTTAGATTGTGAAGATTCCGGGGGGGGGGGGGGGGGGGGGGTGCTTAAGAGTGGGTACCCGGGTTCGGATGGAGAGCCGGGTCGTGGGTTTAGCTGGCTTCGGGCCTGGCACCCCGGTGGGAGACCAGGGCTCCCTGGGTCCGAGTGGAGAGCAGGGCAAAAGGTACCCGGGTTCGGATGGAGAGCCGGGTCGTGGGTTTAGCTGGCTTCGGGCCTGGCACCCCGGTGGGGGCCCAAGGCTTCCTGGGTCCGAGTGGAGGGCCGGGCAAAACGACTTTCTGCTGTCCACACTTTGAAGATTTTACACTCGTGCCCCGGAAGTCACGTTAGAGGCTGGCCCAGGCCACCCCCTCCCCCTCCTGGGTGACAAGGCTCCCCGGGGCCGCATGGAGAGCCAGGCAAAACGCCACATTGGGTGTTTTTCAGGTAGGGTAGGGCTCCTTTCCAGCACTATCCGCATGTTTTCAACACTTAATCAGGGGAGAGCGCGAACGCAGTCCCCCACTACCAGAAATTGTGCAGTCGAGATTCCCACATTTGGGGAATTCGCCCGGGTCAGCAAAGCACGGGGTGCAATGGCTGAGCCTCGCCGAGGGTGAACCACCTTCATGATCATGGTGTCTCCCCTGCCAGGTAAGTATGAGTTGTACATGCTGGCCATAGAGGAAAGCACTCAATCCACACACCAGTGCCCTGCCGGTCAGTCAACGACTAGTCCCCTCCACTAGGGCGTAACAATGGCCTCTTTGCGGTACCCAACAACCGAGTCTTAAAATTCCCCTTTAAGCACACACACAAGACACAGTGGCAGTATGTGAGCTTGTAGATATTAAGACTTTGACACATTTTGAGAACCTTCGATACTATTAGTTAAAGCGCTCACACCTATTTGCACTCAAGACAACCGAGCGCACCACCGTGCTCCATGTCATTTTCTTCAACAGCTGAGCTGGCCTTGTGCAATGGGCAAGGCCTTCCAAAAATATCCATAACTCATCAACGTCCCTCTCCACGGAAGTCTTTAGTAAAAGGCGAAAGGCTTATTCGTCATGAAGAGAGACCCGAGTAATTCTACCCGCTTGCCACAGCGGCCGGCAAAGCCTCTAGCCGCGCCGGTCAAGCGCTTAACGGCGCGCGTGCACGCACACACTTGGCGTGGGCAGCTCCGCAAAACAGCACATGCGTTATTTCACAGTCCGAGGTGGCCCTGTGCCCCCGCGGCTGGGTTTAAGGCGTCTTGGGTGGGTGGTTAAGAGCGGGTGTCCGGGTTGAAAGCGGGGCCTGTCGGATTGAGGGTGGGGTTTAATGATGTAGGCGTGGCCTATGCGCTTTGGGGGGCAAAAAGTTTTAGTGGTGCACAAAGATCTAGTGTTTAGCATGGCCATTCATGAATGACCATTGCTCATTCAGTATGCCGACATGAAAATGCTTACAGCACCTGGTATTCCTAGGCGGTCTCCCATCCAAGTACTAACCAGGCCCGACCCTGCTTAGCTTCCGAGATCGGACGAGATCGGGCGTGTTCAGGGTGGTATGGCCGTAAGCAAAGGCAGCGGTGGCCGGTACGGCCCATATACAGCAGATGGCAGTAGCCAATGCGTTAATGAAAAGCTTACAGCACCTGGTGTTAGATTGTGAAGATTCCGGGGGGGGGGGGGGGGGGGGGGGGGGGTGCTTAAGAGTGGGTACCCGGGTTCGGATGGAGAGCCGGGTCGTGGGTTTAGCTGGCTTCGGGCCTGGCACCCCGGTGGGAGACCAGGGCTCCCTGGGTCCGAGTGGAGAGCAGGGCAAAAGGTACCCGGGTTCGGATGGAGAGCCGGGTCGTGGGTTTAGCTGGCTTCGGGCCTGGCACCCCGGTGGGGGCCCAAGGCTTCCTGGGTCCGAGTGGAGGGCCGGGCAAAACGACTTTCTGCTGTCCACACTTTGAAGATTTTACACTCGTGCCTCGGAAGTCACGTTAGAGGCTGGCCCAGGCCACCCCCTCCCCCTCCTGGGTGACAAGGCTCCCCGGGGCCGCGTGGAGAGCCAGGCAAAACGCCACATTGGGTGTTTTTCAGGTAGGGTAGGGCTCCTTTCCAGCACTATCCGCATGTTTTCAACACTTAATCAGGGGAGAGCGCGAACGCAGTCCCCCACTACCAGAAATTGTGCAGTCGAGATTCCCACATTTGGGGAATTCGCCCGGGTCAGCAAAGCACGGGGTGCAATGGCTGAGCCTCGCCGAGGGTGAACCACCTTCATGATCATGGTGTCTCCCCTGCCAGGTAAGTATGAGTTGTACATGCTGGCCATAGAGGAAAGCACTCAATCCACACACCAGTGCCCTGCCGGTCAGTCAACGACTAGTCCCCTCCACGAGGGCGTAACAATGGCCTCTTTGCGGTACCCAACAACCGAGTCTTAAAATTCCCCTTTAAGCACACACACAAGACACAGTGGCAGTATGTGAGCTTGTAGATATTAAGACTTTGACACATTTTGAGAACCTTCGATACTATTAGTTAAAGCGCTCACACCTATTTGCACTCAAGACAACCGAGCGCACCACCGTGCTCCATGTCATTTTCTTCAACAGCTGAGCTGGCCTTGTGCAATGGGCAAGGCCTTCCAAAAATATCCATAACTCATCAACGTCCTCTCCACGGAAGTCTTTAGTAAAAGGCGAAAGGCTTATTCGTCATGAAGAGAGACCCGAGTAATTCTACCCGCTTGCCACAGCGGCCGGCAAAGCCTCTAGCCGCGCCGGTCAAGCGCTTAACGGCGCGCGTGCACGCACACACTTGGCGTGGGCAGCTCCGCAAAACAGCACATGCGTTATTTCACAGTCCGAGGTGGCCCTGTGCCCCCGCGGCTGGGTTTAAGGCGTCTTGGGTGGGTGGTTAAGAGCGGGTGTCCGGGTTGAAAGCGGGGCCTGTCGGATTGAGGGTGGGGTTTAATGATGTAGGCGTGGCCTATGCGCTTTGGGGGGCAAAAAGTTTTAGTGGTGCACAAAGATCTAGTGTTTAGCATGGCCATTCATGAATGACCATTGCTCATTCAGTATGCCGACATGAAAATGCTTACAGCACCTGGTATTCCCAGGCGGTCTCCCATCCAAGTACTAACCAGGCCCGACCCTGCTTAGCTTCCGAGATCGGACGAGATCGGGCGTGTTCAGGGTGGTATGGCCGTAAGCAAAGGCAGCGGTGGCCGGTACGGCCCATATACAGCAGATGGCAGTAGCCAATGCGTTAATGAAAAGCTTACAGCACCTGGTGTTAGATTGTGAAGATTCCGGGGGGGGGGGGGTGCTTAAGAGTGGGTACCCGGGTTCGGATGGAGAGCCGGGTCGTGGGTTTAGCTGGCTTCGGGCCTGGCACCCCGGTGGGAGACCAGGGCTCCCTGGGTCCGAGTGGAGAGCAGGGCAAAAGGTACCCGGGTTCGGATGGAGAGCCGGGTCGTGGGTTTAGCTGGCTTCGGGCCTGGCACCCCGGTGGGGGCCCAAGGCTTCCTGGGTCCGAGTGGAGGGCCGGGCAAAACGACTTTCTGCTGTCCACACTTTGAAGATTTTACACTCGTGCCCCGGAAGTCACGTTAGAGGCTGGCCCAGGCCACCCCCTCCCCCTCCTGGGTGACAAGGCTCCCCGGGGCCGCGTGGAGAGCCAGGCAAAACGCCACATTGGGTGTTTTTCAGGTAGGGTAGGGCTCCTTTCCAGCACTATCCGCATGTTTTCAACACTTAATCAGGGGAGAGCGCGAACGCAGTCCCCCACTACCAGAAATTGTGCAGTCGAGATTCCCACATTTGGGGAATTCGCCCGGGTCAGCAAAGCACGGGGTGCAATGGCTGAGCCTCGCCGAGGGTGAACCACCTTCATGATCATGGTGTCTCCCCTGCCAGGTAAGTATGAGTTGTACATGCTGGCCATAGAGGAAAGCACTCAATCCACACACCAGTGCCCTGCCGGTCAGTCAACGACTAGTCCCCTCCACGAGGGCGTAACAATGGCCTCTTTGCGGTACCCAACAACCGAGTCTTAAAATTCCCCTTTAAGCACACACACAAGACACAGTGGCAGTATGTGAGCTTGTAGATATTAAGACTTTGACACATTTTGAGAACCTTCGATACTATTAGTTAAAGCGCTCACACCTATTTGCACTCAAGACAACCGAGCGCACCACCGTGCTCCATGTCATTTTCTTCAACAGCTGAGCTGGCCTTGTGCAATGGGCAAGGCCTTCCAAAAATATCCATAACTCATCAACGTCCCTCTCCACGGAAGTCTTTAGTAAAAGGCGAAAGGCTTATTCGTCATGAAGAGAGACCCGAGTAATTCTACCCGCTTGCCACAGCGGCCGGCAAAGCCTCTAGCCGCGCCGGTCAAGCGCTTAACGGCGCGCGTGCACGCACACACTTGGCATGGGCAGCTCCGCAAAACAGCACATGCGTTATTTCACAGTCCGAGGTGGCCCTGTGCCCCCGCGGCTGGGTTTAAGGCGTCTTGGGTGGGTGGTTAAGAGCGGGTGTCCGGGTTGAAAGCGGGGCCTGTCGGATTGAGGGTGGGGTTTAATGATGTAGGCGTGGCCTATGCGCTTTGGGGGGCAAAAAGTTTTAGTGGTGCACAAAGATCTAGTGTTTAGCATGGCCATTCATGAATGACCATTGCTCATTCAGTATGCCGACATGAAAATGCTTACAGCACCTGGTATTCCCAGGCGGTCTCCCATCCAAGTACTAACCAGGCCCGACCCTGCTTAGCTTCCGAGATCGGACGAGATCGGGCGTGTTCAGGGTGGTATGGCCGTAAGCAAAGGCAGCGGTGGCCGGTACGGCCCATATACAGCAGATGGCAGTAGCCAATGCGTTAATGAAAAGCTTACAGCACCTGGTGTTAGATTGCGAAGATTCCGGGGGGGGGGGGGGGGGGGGGGGGTGTGCTTAAGAGTGGGTACCCGGGTTCGGATGGAGAGCCGGGTCGTGGGTTTAGCTGGCTTCGGGCCTGGCACCCCGGTGGGAGACCAGGGCTCCCTGGGTCCGAGTGGAGAGCAGGGCAAAAGGTACCCGGGTTCGGATGGAGAGCCGGGTCGTGGGTTTAGCTGGCTTCGGGCCTGGCACCCCGGTGGGGGCCCAAGGCTTCCTGGGTCCGAGTGGAGGGCCGGGCAAAACGACTTTCTGCTGTCCACACTTTGAAGATTTTACACTCGTGCCCCGGAAGTCACGTTAGAGGCTGGCCCAGGCCACCCCCTCCCCCTCCTGGGTGACAAGGCTCCCCGGGGCCGCGTGGAGAGCCAGGCAAAATGCCACATTGGGTGTTTTTCAGGTAGGGTAGGGCTCCTTTCCAGCACTATCCGCATGTTTTCAACACTTAATCAGGGGAGAGCGCGAACGCAGTCCCCCACTACCAGAAATTGTGCAGTCGAGATTCCCACATTTGGGGAATTCGCCCGGGTCAGCAAAGCACGGGGTGCAATGGCTGAGCCTCGCCGAGGGTGAACCACCTTCATGATCATGGTGTCTCCCCTGCCAGGTAAGTATGATTTGTACATGCTGGCCATAGAGGAAAGCACTCAATCCACACACCAGTGCCCTGCCGGTCAGTCAACGACTAGTCCCCTCCACTAGGGCGTAACAATGGCCTCTTTGCGGTACCCAACAACCGAGTCTTAAAATTCCCCTTTAAGCACACACACAAGACACAGTGGCAGTATGTGAGCTTGTAGATATTAAGACTTTGACACATTTTGAGAACCTTCGATACTATTAGTTAAAGCGCTCACACCTATTTGCACTCAAGACAACCGAGCGCACCACCGTGCTCCATGTCATTTTCTTCAACAGCTGAGCTGGCCTTGTGCAATGGGCAAGGCCTTCCAAAAATATCCATAACTCATCAACGTCCCTCTCCACGGAAGTCTTTAGTAAAAGGCGAAAGGCTTATTCGTCATGAAGAGAGACCCGAGTAATTCTACCCGCTTGCCACAGCGGCCGGCAAAGCCTCTAGCCGCGCCGGTCAAGCGCTTAACGGCGCGCGTGCACGCACACACTTGGCGTGGGCAGCTCCGCAAAACAGCACATGCGTTATTTCACAGTCCGAGGTGGCCCTGTGCCCCCGCGGCTGGGTTTAAGGCGTCTTGGGTGGGTGGTTAAGAGCGGGTGTCCGGGTTGAAAGCGGGGCCTGTCGGATTTAGGGTGGGGTTTAATGATGTAGGCGTGGCCTATGCGCTTTGGGGGGCAAAAAGTTTTAGTGGTGCACAAAGATCTAGTGTTTAGCATGGCCATTCATGAATGACCATTGCTCATTCAGTATGCCGACATGAAAATGCTTACAGCACCTGGTATTCCTAGGCGGTCTCCCATCCAAGTACTAACCAGGCCCGACCCTGCTTAGCTTCCGAGATCGGACGAGATCGGGCGTGTTCAGGGTGGTATGGCCGTAAGCAAAGGCAGCGGTGGCCGGTACGGCCCATATACAGCAGATGGCAGTAGCCAATGCGTTAATGAAAAGCTTACAGCACCTGGTGTTAGATTGTGAAGATTCCGGGGGGGGGGGGGGGGGTGCTTAAGAGTGGGTACCCGGGTTCGGATGGAGAGCCGGGTCGTGGGTTTAGCTGGCTTCGGGCCTGGCACCCCGGTGGGAGACCAGGGCTCCCTGGGTCCGAGTGGAGAGCAGGGCAAAAGGTACCCGGGTTCGGATGGAGAGCCGGGTCGTGGGTTTAGCTGGCTTCGGGCCTGGCACCCCGGTGGGGGCCCAAGGCTTCCTGGGTCCGAGTGGAGGGCCGGGCAAAACGACTTTCTGCTGTCCACACTTTGAAGATTTTACACTCGTGCCTCGGAAGTCACGTTAGAGGCTGGCCCAGGCCACCCCCTCCCCCTCCTGGGTGACAAGGCTCCCCGGGGCCGCGTGGAGAGCCAGGCAAAACGCCACATTGGGTGTTTTTCAGGTAGGGTAGGGCTCCTTTCCAGCACTATCCGCATGTTTTCAACACTTAATCAGGGGAGAGCGCGAACGCAGTCCCCCACTACCAGAAATTGTGCAGACGAGATTCCCACATTTGGGGAATTCGCCCGGGTCAGCAAAGCACGGGGTGCAATGGCTGAGCCTCGCCGAGGGTGAACCACCTTCATGATCATGGTGTCTCCCCTGCCAGGTAAGTATGAGTTGTACATGCTGGCCATAGAGGAAAGCACTCAATCCACACACCAGTGCCCTGCCGGTCAGTCAACGACTAGTCCCCTCCACGAGGGCGTAACAATGGCCTCTTTGCGGTACCCAACAACCGAGTCTTAAAATTCCCCTTTAAGCACACACACAAGACACAGTGGCAGTATGTGAGCTTGTAGATATTAAGACTTTGACACATTTTGAGAACCTTCGATACTATTAGTTAAAGCGCTCACACCTATTTGCACTCAAGACAACCGAGCGCACCACCGTGCTCCATGTCATTTTCTTCAACAGCTGAGCTGGCCTTGTGCAATGGGCAAGGCCTTCCAAAAATATCCATAACTCATCAACGTCCTCTCCACGGAAGTCTTTAGTAAAAGGCGAAAGGCTTATTCGTCATGAAGAGAGACCCGAGTAATTCTACCCGCTTGCCACAGCGGCCGGCAAAGCCTCTAGCCGCGCCGGTCAAGCGCTTAACGGCGCGCGTGCACGCACACACTTGGCGTGGGCAGCTCCGCAAAACAGCACATGCGTTATTTCACAGTCCGAGGTGGCCCTGTGCCGCCACGGCTGGGTTTAAGGCGTCTTGGGTGGGTGGTTAAGAGCGGGTGTCCGGGTTGAAAGCGGGGCCTGTCGGATTGAGGGTGGGGTTTAATGATGTAGGCGTGGCCTATGCGCTTTGGGGGGCAAAAAGTTTTAGTGGTGCACAAAGATCTAGTGTTTAGCATGGCCATTCATGAATGACCATTGCTCATTCAGTATGCCGACATGAAAATGCTTACAGCACCTGGTATTCCCAGGCGGTCTCCCATCCAAGTACTAACCAGGCCCGACCCTGCTTAGCTTCCGAGATCGGACGAGATCGGGCGTGTTCAGGGTGGTATGGCCGTAAGCAAAGGCAGCGGTGGCCGGTACGGCCCATATACAGCAGATGGCAGTAGCCAATGCGTTAATGAAAAGCTTACAGCACCTGGTGTTAGATTGTGAAGATTCCGGGGGGGGGGGGGGGTGCTTAAGAGTGGGTACCCGGGTTCGGATGGAGAGCCGGGTCGTGGGTTTAGCTGGCTTCGGGCCTGGCACCCCGGTGGGAGACCAGGGCTCCCTGGGTCCGAGTGGAGAGCAGGGCAAAAGGTACCCGGGTTCGGATGGAGAGCCGGGTCGTGGGTTTAGCTGGCTTCGGGCCTGGCACCCCGGTGGGGGCCCAAGGCTTCCTGGGTCCGAGTGGAGGGCCGGGCAAAACGACTTTCTGCTGTCCACACTTTGAAGATTTTACACTCGTGCCCCGGAAGTCACGTTAGAGGCTGGCCCAGGCCACCCCCTCCCCCTCCTGGGTGACAAGGCTCCCCGGGGCCGCGTGGAGAGCCAGGCAAAACGCCACATTGGGTGTTTTTCAGGTAGGGTAGGGCTCCTTTCCAGCACTATCCGCATGTTTTCAACACTTAATCAGGGGAGAGCGCGAACGCAGTCCCCCACTACCAGAAATTGTGCAGTCGAGATTCCCACATTTGGGGAATTCGCCCGGGTCAGCAAAGCACGGGGTGCAATGGCTGAGCCTCGCCGAGGGTGAACCACCTTCATGATCATGGTGTCTCCCCTGCCAGGTAAGTATGAGTTGTACATGCTGGCCATAGAGGAAAGCACTCAATCCACACACCAGTGCCCTGCCGGTCAGTCAACGACTAGTCCCCTCCACGAGGGCGTAACAATGGCCTCTTTGCGGTACCCAACAACCGAGTCTTAAAATTCCCCTTTAAGCACACACACAAGACACAGTGGCAGTATGTGAGCTTGTAGATATTAAGACTTTGACACATTTTGAGAACCTTCGATACTATTAGTTAAAGCGCTCACACCTATTTGCACTCAAGACAACCGAGCGCACCACCGTGCTCCATGTCATTTTCTTCAACAGCTGAGCTGGCCTTGTGCAATGGGCAAGGCCTTCCAAAAATATCCATAACTCATCAACGTCCCTCTCCACGGAAGTCTTTAGTAAAAGGCGAAAGGCTTATTCGTCATGAAGAGAGACCCGAGTAATTCTACCCGCTTGCCACAGCGGCCGGCAAAGCCTCTAGCCGCGCCGGTCAAGCGGTTAACGGCGCGCGTGCACGCACACACTTGGCGTGGGCAGCTCCGCAAAACAGCACATGCGTTATTTCACAGTCCGAGGTGGCCCTGTGCCCCCGCGGCTGGGTTTAAGGCGTCTTGGGTGGGTGGTTAAGAGCGGGTGTCCGGGTTGAAAGCGGGGCCTGTCGGATTGAGGGTGGGGTTTAATGATGTAGGCGTGGCCTATGCGCTTTGGGGGGCAAAAAGTTTTAGTGGTGCACAAAGATCTAGTGTTTAGCATGGCCATTCATGAATGACCATTGCTCATTCAGTATGCCGACATGAAAATGCTTACAGCACCTGGTATTCCCAGGCGGTCTCCCATCCAAGTACTAACCAGGCCCGACCCTGCTTAGCTTCCGAGATCGGACGAGATCGGGCGTGTTCAGGGTGGTATGGCCGTAAGCAAAGGCAGCGGTGGCCGGTACGGCCCATATACAGCAGATGGCAGTAGCCAATGCGTTAATGAAAAGCTTACAGCACCTGGTGTTAGATTGTGAAGATTCCGGGGGGGGGGGGGGGGGGGGGGTGTGCTTAAGAGTGGGTACCCGGGTTCGGATGGAGAGCCGGGTCGTGGGTTTAGCTGGCTTCGGGCCTGGCACCCCGGTGGGAGACCAGGGCTCCCTGGGTCCGAGTGGAGAGCAGGGCAAAAGGTACCCGGGTTCGGATGGAGAGCCGGGTCGTGGGTTTAGCTGGCTTCGGGCCTGGCACCCCGGTGGGGGCCCAAGGCTTCCTGGGTCCGAGTGGAGGGCCGGGCAAAACGACTTTCTGCTGTCCACACTTTGAAGATTTTACACTCGTGCCCCGGAAGTCACGTTAGAGGCTGGCCCAGGCCACCCCCTCCCCCTCCTGGGTGACAAGGCTCCCCGGGGCCGCGTGGAGAGCCAGGCAAAACGCCACATTGGGTGTTTTTCAGGTAGGGTAGGGCTCCTTTCCAGCACTATCCGCATGTTTTCAACACTTAATCAGGGGAGAGCGCGAACGCAGTCCCCCACTACCAGAAATTGTGCAGTCGAGATTCCCACATTTGGGGAATTCGCCCGGGTCAGCAAAGCACGGGGTGCAATGGCTGAGCCTCGCCGAGGGTGAACCACCTTCATGATCATGGTGTCTCCCCTGCCAGGTAAGTATGAGTTGTACATGCTGGCCATAGAGGAAAGCACTCAATCCACACACCAGTGCCCTGCCGGTCAGTCAACGACTAGTCCCCTCCACGAGGGCGTAACAATGGCCTCTTTGCGGTACCCAACAACCGAGTCTTAAAATTCCCCTTTAAGCACACACACAAGACACAGTGGCAGTATGTGAGCTTGTAGATATTAAGACTTTGACACATTTTGAGAACCTTCGATACTATTAGTTAAAGCGCTCACACCTATTTGCACTCAAGACAACCGAGCGCACCACCGTGCTCCATGTCATTTTCTTCAACAGCTGAGCTGGCCTTGTGCAATGGGCAAGGCCTTCCAAAAATATCCATAACTCATCAACGTCCCTCTCCACGGAAGTCTTTAGTAAAAGGCGAAAGGCTTATTCGTCATGAAGAGAGACCCGAGTAATTCTACCCGCTTGCCACAGCGGCCGGCAAAGCCTCTAGCCGCGCCGGTCAAGCGCTTAACGGCGCGCGTGCACGCACACACTTGGCGTGGGCAGCTCCGCAAAACAGCACATGCGTTATTTCACAGTCCGAGGTGGCCCTGTGCCCCCGCGGCTGGGTTTAAGGCGTCTTGGGTGGGTGGTTAAGAGCGGGTGTCCGGGTTGAAAGCGGGGCCTGTCGGATTGAGGGTGGGGTTTAATGATGTAGGCGTGGCCTATGCGCTTTGGGGGGCAAAAAGTTTTAGTGGTGCACAAAGATCTAGTGTTTAGCATGGCCATTCATGAATGACCATTGCTCATTCAGTATGCCGACATGAAAATGCTTACAGCACCTGGTATTCCCAGGCGGTCTCCCATCCAAGTACTAACCAGGCCCGACCCTGCTTAGCTTCCGAGATCGGACGAGATCGGGCGTGTTCAGGGTGGTATGGCCGTAAGCAAAGGCAGCGGTGGCCGGTACGGCCCATATACAGCAGATGGCAGTAGCCAATGCGTTAATGAAAAGCTTACAGCACCTGGTGTTAGATTGTGAAGATTCCGGGGGGGGGGGGGGGGGGGTGCTTAAGAGTGGGTACCCGGGTTCGGATGGAGAGCCGGGTCGTGGGTTTAGCTGGCTTCGGGCCTGGCACCCCGGTGGGAGACCAGGGCTCCCTGGGTCCGAGTGGAGAGCAGGGCAAAAGGTACCCGGGTTCGGATGGAGAGCCGGGTCGTGGGTTTAGCTGGCTTCGGGCCTGGCACCCCGGTGGGGGCCCAAGGCTTCCTGGGTCCGAGTGGAGGGCCGGGCAAAACGACTTTCTGCTGTCCACACTTTGAAGATTTTACACTCGTGCCCCGGAAGTCACGTTAGAGGCTGGCCCAGGCCACCCCCTCCCCCTCCTGGGTGACAAGGCTCCCCGGGGCCGCGTGGAGAGCCAGGCAAAACGCCACATTGGGTGTTTTTCAGGTAGGGTAGGGCTCCTTTCCAGCACTATCCGCATGTTTTCAACACTTAATCAGGGGAGAGCGCGAACGCAGTCCCCCACTACCAGAAATTGTGCAGTCGAGATTCCCACATTTGGGGAATTCGCCCGGGTCAGCAAAGCACGGGGTGCAATGGCTGAGCCTCGCCGAGGGTGAACCACCTTCATGATCATGGTGTCTCCCCTGCCAGGTAAGTATGAGTTGTACATGCTGGCCATAGAGGAAAGCACTCAATCCACACACCAGTGCCCTGCCGGTCAGTCAACGACTAGTCCCCTCCACGAGGGCGTAACAATGGCCTCTTTGCGGTACCCAACAACCGAGTCTTAAAATTCCCCTTTAAGCACACACACAAGACACAGTGGCAGTATGTGAGCTTGTAGATATTAAGACTTTGACACATTTTGAGAACCTTCGATACTATTAGTTAAAGCGCTCACACCTATTTGCACTCAAGACAACCGAGCGCACCACCGTGCTCCATGTCATTTTCTTCAACAGCTGAGCTGGCCTTCTGCAATGGGCAAGGCCTTCCACAAATATCCATAACTCATCAACGTCCCTCTCCACGGAAGTCTTTAGTAAAACGCGAAAGGCTTATTCGTCATGAAGAGAGACCCGAGTAATTCTACCCGCTTGCCACAGCGGCCGGCAAAGCCTCTAGCCGCGCCGGTCAAGCGCTTAACGGCGCGCGTGCACGCACACACTTGGCGTGGGCAGCTCCGCAAAACAGCACATGCGTTATTTCACAGTCCGAGGTGGCCCTGTGCCCCCGCGGCTGGGTTTAAGGCGTCTTGGGTGGGTGGTTAAGAGCGGGTGTCCGGGTTGAAAGCGGGGCCTGTCGGATTGAGGGTGGGGTTTAATGATGTAGGCGTGGCCTATGCGCTTTGGGGGGCAAAAAGTTTTAGTGGTGCACAAAGATCTAGTGTTTAGCATGGCCATTCATGAATGACCATTGCTCATTCAGTATGCCGACATGAAAATGCTTACAGCACCTGGTATTCCTAGGCGGTCTCCCATCCAAGTACTAACCAGGCCCGACCCTGCTTAGCTTCCGAGATCGGACGAGATCGGGCGTGTTCAGGGTGGTATGGCCGTAAGCAAAGGCAGCGGTGGCCGGTACGGCCCATATACAGCAGATGGCAGTAGCCAATGCGTTAATGAAAAGCTTACAGCACCTGGTGTTAGATTGTGAAGATTCCGGGGGGGGGGGGGGTGCTTAAGAGTGGGTACCCGGGTTCGGATGGAGAGCCGGGTCGTGGGTTTAGCTGGCTTCGGGCCTGGCACCCCGGTGGGAGACCAGGGCTCCCTGGGTCCGAGTGGAGAGCAGGGCAAAAGGTACCCGGGTTCGGATGGAGAGCCGGGTCGTGGGTTTAGCTGGCTTCGGGCCTGGCACCCCGGTGGGGGCCCAAGGCTTCCTGGGTCCGAGTGGAGGGCCGGGCAAAACGACTTTCTGCTGTCCACACTTTGAAGATTTTACACTCGTGCCCCGGAAGTCACGTTAGAGGCTGGCCCAGGCCACCCCCTCCCCCTCCTGGGTGACAAGGCTCCCCGGGGCCGCGTGGAGAGCCAGGCAAAACGCCACATTGGGTGTTTTTCAGGTAGGGTAGGGCTCCTTTCCAGCACTATCCGCATGTTTTCAACACTTAATCAGGGGAGAGCGCGAACGCAGTCCCCCACTACCAGAAATTGTGCAGTCGAGATTCCCACATTTGGGGAATTCGCCCGGGTCAGCAAAGCACGGGGTGCAATGGCTGAGCCTCGCCGAGGGTGAACCACCTTCATGATCATGGTGTCTCCCCTGCCAGGTAAGTATGAGTTGTACATGCTGGCCATAGAGGAAAGCACTCAATCCACACACCAGTGCCCTGCCGGTCAGTCAACGACTAGTCCCCTCCACGAGGGCGTAACAATGGCCTCTTTGCGGTACCCAACAACCGAGTCTTAAAATTCCCCTTTAAGCACACACACAAGACACAGTGGCAGTATGTGAGCTTGTAGATATTAAGACTTTGACACATTTTGAGAACCTTCGATACTATTAGTTAAAGCGCTCACACCTATTTGCACTCAAGACAACCGAGCGCACCACCGTGCTCCATGTCATTTTCTTCAACAGCTGAGCTGGCCTTGTGCAATGGGCAAGGCCTTCCAAAAATATCCATAACTCATCAACGTCCCTCTCCACGGAAGTCTTTAGTAAAAGGCGAAAGGCTTATTCGTCATGAAGAGAGACCCGAGTAATTCTACCCGCTTGCCACAGCGGCCGGCAAAGCCTCTAGCCGCGCCGGTCAAGCGCTTAACGGCGCGCGTGCACGCACACACTTGGCGTGGGCAGCTCCGCAAAACAGCACATGCGTTATTTCACAGTCCGAGGTGGCCCTGTGCCCCCGCGGCTGGGTTTAAGGCGTCTTGGGTGGGTGGTTAAGAGCGGGTGTCCGGGTTGAAAGCGGGGCCTGTCGGATTGAGGGTGGGGTTTAATGATGTAGGCGTGGCCTATGCGCTTTGGGGGGCAAAAAGTTTTAGTGGTGCACAAAGATCTAGTGTTTAGCATGGCCATTCATGAATGACCATTGCTCATTCAGTATGCCGACATGAAAATGCTTACAGCACCTGGTATTCCCAGGCGGTCTCCCATCCAAGTACTAACCAGGCCCGACCCTGCTTAGCTTCCGAGATCGGACGAGATCGGGCGTGTTCAGGGTGGTATGGCCGTAAGCAAAGGCAGCGGTGGCCGGTACGGCCCATATACAGCAGATGGCAGTAGCCAATGCGTTAATGAAAAGCTTACAGCACCTGGTGTTAGATTGTGAAGATTCCGGGGGGGGGGGGGGGGGGGGGGTGCTTAAGAGTGGGTACCCGGGTTCGGATGGAGAGCCGGGTCGTGGGTTTAGCTGGCTTCGGGCCTGGCACCCCGGTGGGAGACCAGGGCTCCCTGGGTCCGAGTGGAGACAGGGCAAAAGGTACCCGGGTTCGGATGGAGAGCCGGGTCGTGGGTTTAGCTGGCTTCGGGCCTGGCACCCCGGTGGGGGCCCAAGGCTTCCTGGGTCCGAGTGGAGGGCCGGGCAAAACGACTTTCTGCTGTCCACACTTTGAAGATTTTACACTCGTGCCCCGGAAGTCACGTTAGAGGCTGGCCCAGGCCACCCCCTCCCCCTCCTGGGTGACAAGGCTCCCCGGGGACGCGTGGAGAGCCAGGCAAAACGCCACATTGGGTGTTTTTCAGGTAGGGTAGGGCTCCTTTCCAGCACTATCCGCATGTTTTCAACACTTAATCAGGGGAGAGCGCGAACGCAGTCCCCCACTACCAGAAATTGTGCAGTCGAGATTCCCACATTTGGGGAATTCGCCCGGGTCAGCAAAGCACGGGGTGCAATGGCTGAGCCTC